>NC_056727.1:1013787461-1014119961 GCF_019279795.1 Protopterus annectens
ATGGGTATTCAAATATGTATCCAGGTGTGTTGGGGTTGGATGGCTCAGTTCAGGCCAGACCATTATGTGGGTATGTGCTGGTAACGTTTCTGTACATGTGTATTGCACTTTTTAATGTTCACATGTTTCTGGGATTGTATTGCGGATGTGTATATTTGTTCTTTGGTTATCTTACTGATTCACCCACTGCTCCCTTGTAGAACTCCAGTTCACATATTGTGCATCCAACCCAGTCTCCCCTTGGCGAATTATTACATTACCCGTCACCCCCCACCCCCAAATTCCACAGACACCATTCATCCCTTCTCTAATTGATGGCCCATGGCACAGTCAACAGAACACATTGTGTACACTGCATATCTCTGGGACCAGTATGGTTGTGATGACTACCCTACCATTTCTGATCATCCACATGCTGTACTTCACGCACATAGGTACACGCAAATACTTATCTTTCATGACATGGTAGGTAGACCTGGGTAATACCCATTCATCTATGGGCCGTCCTGACAAGGACGACTTGGACCACAAATGGGCAGATATTGGGTGAATGCTCTCACCATTGGTAGAGTTGCCACCTTTTCATATGACCTGGATGGGACATTTTCGGGGCACACATCAGAGTTTACAGGCCAACACATACCCACAGTCATTACAAAGGATAGTACTTTAGTTTTATGCCTACATATAAGCTTTTATTGTTGTAGCAGTGTAGTTGCTTAATCTGTTTCGTTTACTTGCTTATTCTGTTTCTTGTAACATTTAGGTATTTTATATACAGACATAAGTATTGTATGGGACTATTACATAAAATATTGGTCATAATTATGTCCTACTATCACAGGACATTTCACATTTATAATGGTTTTGGTATGGACACAACTGCCTAGAGGGGTACTGTCCCTCACAATGTAGGACAGGTGGTAACCATAACCATTGGGCTAGGCTTAGCAATTGGCGGTATGCTAACACGAAGCATTTCACTTCCACTTGGTAAAACTAGCAACACTACAATGGAATACGGGCACGGGGTGTTAAATATCATGGGACGAGGACTCAGTATTCAGCTATGTGCCTTTGTGTTTACTTCTTATTGTGGTGTTCGAAAAAATGTCTTGTATGATTTGCATACATTTCACTGTCCACAGACACTGACAGGAGTGATTACTATTAGAGGCAGGCTGTACTAGTCAGAATTTTAGGATGCGCGTATGCAGCTGACATGTTCACGCCTCCGGGCAGCGCTTGGACAAGCCCCCTGCACTCATACACGTTTCCTATGCACGCCTTCATTAATATGCATGTGGTGCTGCTGCGCCATCTCTACACCGCACGGTCGGCGTAAGGCTAACGCCTTCCTTGCACCGAGCTTCATGAATCCCGGGGCCTGTGCTTTCTGTTCTTTGGGCAAATTCACTTAGTGTGATGTGGAAACATTTTCTGAATCCAATCTGTTTTCTGCAGGAGGATGATAACATAATTAGCTCTTGTGCACATGCCTTTTTAATCCATCACTATTAACATTTCTACTTCAAGAATGCAAGCAAATATCCATCTATAAAAGTATCACTGAGGTAGACCAGGTCACTTGTTTTACCCAGGTATAAATTAACCAGTTCATATGGAAGGAGTTTTCTTAATATTTGTCAAAACAATGGCCACTATCTTTTATAAACCATATCAAACAACAAGACAAATGACAGGATAGGCAGTATTCTTTTTTTTACAATAAAATGAATGAAGTGGAGAAACACGGCAGGAATAAAACGTTTAATGCAAAGGTTAACGCTTTCACATCTACCAAGATGGTTCTTTAGACCATAAAGCAGAAATAACATCACTTCCTTATATACCTCTACTTAATTATTCAATTAACAAACAGATAATAAATATCACTGCAATTAACAAATAAATTAGACAATAAATATCTCTACACATAACACCTAACATAAAAATAACTTAATTTCATAAAATGTCTACCATTCAACCCTGGTTCCTTTTCCGCCTGAAGTTCAATTGTCAATTTAAGTTCACATTGCTCAGTTTTAGTTTACACATTTTATGAAATGAAGTTATTTTTATTGAAATATGTTTTATTCTTAGGTGTTATGTGTAGAGATATTTATTGTCTAATTTATTTGTTAATTGCAGTAATATTTATTATGTTTGTTAATTGAATAATTGTTAAGTAGAGGTATATAAGGAAGTGATGTAATTTCTGTTTTATTGTCTGAAGAAGCATCTTGGTAGATGTGAAAGCACTAACCTTTGTATTAAACATTTTATTCCTGCTGTGTTTCTCCACTTCATTCATTTTATTGTATTGTTTATTTTTTGATGTGAGTTAGAGTTCATCAACAGTGGCTGCACAATTTGTTTTACTTATTCTAGTATTCTTTTTATTGCTCAAAAATGTTAACATTAACTTGCAATAGCAGCATATGAAAATAAATACATCAGATCTTGAGTTAAATTTTGCTTTCCAGTTGTAAGACAGTGAAACATTTAATAATAATTTTTAAAGTTCTAAAAACATTACTCTGTGAAAGAACAGCTCTTTAATCATGGAGTCAGAGGTTATAGAGTGACACGACTGCAGTCATATATTTAACAACATATATGAGAAAAGAAAAAGTGAAGGAATTCATGTGCTATATTAGGTACCCTACAAGCCCCACCTCCCCCTGAATACAGTGTGTATGTTGCCTATGGAGACTTAACAATCACCCTTTTAGTGATCTTTTAGTAGATCCAGGAGTGTCTGCGTCAAATTATTATATGGTATGTATGTATTTAGGTGTATTCTACATCCGTTTAAGGTTAGATTCTAATACCTTCTGTGTTGCACAGTGGACAGGCTCTGTTACTCTGAATCTATGTGAGTGCCACACTGTTAAGTATAACTCTGTTATGACATCACACAGGATGGAAGGAGTACATGATACAATACATAATGCTACACTGATGTTACTGCTGTGTAACACACCTGCTATGTCAGAATGCGGTAATGAGATTCAGTAACATTTTATGTTTATGAATCTCATTACATAGTCCTGGTGTATTCTGACAATGTCTGAGCCTAGAGTTTAACTGCCACTAACCCACAAAAGTCAGCCATACCCACAAATGAGAGTGGGGTTTCCAAGCATTTAATCTGCCTGCAATACCAGCTCCAATACACAGGTAGAACTAACACTCTCTATGGTAAACAACATGACAGTCCCATCTGGATGCTGGATATCAATGTGCATAGAGAACAGATAAAATATGACCTGCATGCATTGTACAATCTGACATTAAGACAGGACATTCTGTGGTGCTGCACTAACAAAGTACAGTTTAACCTTTTAAAATATATACATGATTTTGAGACTTTGTAAACAAAGATGACAGTTCCAGAAATAATATACCATGCATACATGTGGTCCCCAGCCTGCAACTGCCACTTTTTCTCTGTCTGTGAACAGCTTCACCTGTATGATGGACCTGGTAGTACAAGTATTAGGGCCATCACTTCTATAATACCTGGAGTACCAAATCCCGTTACAGATGGAGCAGTCTCTATACTACATAGCCTCACTGGGTTCAATGGGCTAAGCCTTTGCTTAGAGTTTTTACACTGGCTTTCAAAGCCAATATACAAATTCAAAGAGTCATGCAGTAACTAATGTCTTTTGGCTTTTCCCGGTTAGGGGTCACCACAGCAAAACTCCGGTTTGCTAATGATTGAAAGTGGATTTTTTACTGTGCCGAGTTGCCAGCCCAACACCCAAGCTTCAAATAAGGCACACCCATTCATGCATGCACCAACCTGCATGTCTTTAAACCTCAGTCGACAGTGGGGAGGACATGTAGACTCCACGGAGAAGGCGCTCCAGCTGAGAATCGAACGAAGCCTAATTCCAATTTTGGAATCAAGGACAGAGCTCTGAGTGTCCTCGTTATTCTAAAACCTCTATATTTTAGGCATAGCAAAAATATCTGGGGTAACATGGTAGCCCAAGAGTTTATACTTTTGAAATCTGACAGTAAGTTTTAAGGTGTGACTGTAGTTTGAGTAATATTTCTCAAGGAAGTAAATATATCGTTGTTGCCTTTCTCATGTGGCAGTAAAGATTTCATGATGATCACATTTAACCAGGTTAACATTAATATGTAGTAGTAGTACTCCAAATAGGACACTAGGCTTGCTGGTAATACACTAGAAAGAATAAAAAATGAATATGCCTGATAAGAAAATATCATGAGCCATACAAATTTAGTTAAGTCACTTTTGAGAGTGACCTTATAAACGGTTGAAAGTAATGCTATGTGTATGAGGTCATCAAGATGACATATCAGGTGCATGTGTAACATTTGCAGACTGAAATCAAGAAAAAATATTCAAAGGATTACAATTTTTCATTTCTTGGTATCAGTTTATAAATATTACACACTTACCTGTTAAATGGAAGACAGCTGCAGACTAAGACAAATATGAAACAATATCCCACCTTATGTCAATTTGAACACAGGACTGAGTACGCTGGAATGAACTCCTTACAGCTGTCATGTATTGAGCCACAAATCAATCAAAGAGATTTGAATCACCTTGCTTTAATTATATCAGAGTTGCTTGCTGAAATGCTCCAGAGCTCATCTCAGGTGCATTGTGGATGAAAAGGTTTTACTGTATGCATAAGAATGTTCTTTATCTTTCCCACAGAAAGAAAATTAGCATTACCCTCTGTTTATCCATGACCAGCAATACCATTGTATGTCATCTGTTGCACAATGTAGAAGTAGAGACATAAGTATTTCTGCTTATAAGCCATTCACAGCCATTTGTGTGCTATACGTCTCTATGTTTGAACCAGATTAAAGTTTGGAAATAGGAGGACAGGACAGAGATGAAAATAGGAAGCAAGAAGTAGACAGAACACTAGGTGAGTAATTCACAAATAATTAGGATTGAGATGGGATAGCACCATATCTTTCATCTTCTTCGCAAAGTAATCATGATTATCTTTATTTTGCAATTCTTTGGAAGACGACATTGTACATATTATGTCAAAATAATACACCACGTAGGCTGATCAGTCGAACCAAAATATATGTATAAATCACATACATAGGTGAGGAGTTGAAAGTCATGTGTGGCACATTTTCTATTTTTTTTTAATGTGGCACAGGTGCTCTTTTCTTTTTCTTTGAGAAAGGAAAGTTTGGGAAAGAAGACAGGGATATCAGAGGTAGGGAAGTGTGGGAGGTTAGATAACAGGGAAAGACAGACATGACAGATGAGGTGAGGGGTAGCACGAGGGAGCGGGACACATTACTGAAAGTGGCAGAAGGCAAACAATGGTAAGGGTGGACTGCATAACATAGTGGTGATTACAGACACAAAATGGAAGGGGAGTACTGGGTATGGGGATAAGATGGGGTACTCAGACAGGTATACTCTGTCATCTTCAAACAGTGGGAATCACTCCTCACCCTAGGAGCTGTCAACACTGGGTCTTGCCTTAGCAACTGAAGGCAGGGATGGGCAGAGAAACATTTCAATGAATCACTGGAACATGTTCTCAATATGGCTGATGCAGACATCAAATATTCTGTCCTTAATCTATCCCACTAGCTCTTCCAGTTCCTGACAGGTGACAAAATTGCCATATGATAACACTGATATTACTCCTAGTTGGTACCATTGCACCCACACCCAGGGCAGAGCTGTCTGACACAAGTGGTACAAGTAAGGCAGGAGGTGTGGTGGCAACTCTGGCAGGTTGTGGTCCAGATGTCCTTGAGTGCCTGTTGTGGTGATGGTGGTGCTGCTGTTGCCACCTGTAAGATTATGACTGGCAGTGCCTGAGTGACTGGTACAGGTGTCTGTGCTGCTGCACATAATATTAACAGAGATGGAGAGAGAACTATGGACAAAAAGGGTGCAGGAAGAGACACACACAAGTAATGAAAACGGCATTCTGAAGTATTTGTTCTTAATTTTAAATTACAGTGAAGGACAACAATAATTTCATCATATGATATGCAGATTTATCTTAACTATGTTATTAATGGTAGAATTACTTTAACTAGTATGAAACAACTTTATACCATGAAAACATCAATTGTATTCATTTTTGTGTTGTAGGGGATCAAGCCCTGCAGCCATCATAACAATGTCAGTGCACATGTGACTTAACACGATAAGCCTCTTCTCCAGCTATGCAGATGGTGACATTCAGAATCAACATTCTTTACCTCTGTACTGTCACAGTAATTACTGTATGAAATGCCAGCAGCAATGCATGCTGTCTTAATGCATACATTTGTCATTTTTGTTTAATTATCTGCATTGAAACTTACTCAAGCTACACTTACTCTGGCACTCCAGTCAGCTCCTATGCATCTTCCAGTTCATTTTGATCTCTTCTGAAGCAAAATATATAGAGAGAGCATAATACAAATGTGTATGGTGTCATGCATTGGTAGAGTGTAAGGACGGCTAAAGTATGTTATCCTTACTTTTTAATTTCTCCAAGTCTTCTGTGTTTCTAACACCATGACGGGAATGGATTAAAGTTCATAAAATTAGTATTGGTTCAGTCTTTGATTTAAATTTCATGAAATTAGTATTGGTTCAGTCTTTGATGTTAGCTAAAAGTTCTCTTCACAACATCCACAATGTGTCCAGTACTGACTCCTTCATGCACTTCATATGGAGTTACATATACTGGTAGCATATCTAAATAAAACTGACAATTCTTTTTATGAGTCCCATTGCTCCTACTACTATTAGAACTTTCTGGCTATTATTCTTTCACATTGCCCTTATTTCTGTCTGCAGATCCTGGTATTTTATAATTTTGTGTCTCTCTTTACATAAGACACTGTAATCACAGGATACAGCAATTTCAATAATCAATGCTACTTTTGACTTCTTTTCTTGGACTACTATACCTGGTTCTCTTGCATCTGTTTTTTGAATTGTTGATGATAGGTGATCCCATGTGATATAAACTTCATCATTCTCTATAATGCTTTGTGGCTCACATTTCCAGTGTTTCTCAACTACTTAAATAAAGTAATGTTTGCATTATCCCCAAAGCAACACTTTTGCCACATTATTAAGCCTTTCAGTATACAAGCCCTTTGCAATTACTCAGTAACAAGATGTGCTAGTGTTTCCAATTTAGTTTTACAAAACCTACATTTGTCTGTTTCTCCAACATGTTCAATGGACTTTGTAAACCAACTTGTATATAGTCGACTATCTTGGGCTGCCAATATTAACCTTTCATCTTTTGATTTAAATTCACCTCTCTTTAACAATTCCTGCATCAGATCCTGATCAACATGAGGCTGTTATAGGAGTTTTCTGTACTTGAAACTATATTTATATATTTTCCACATTTCTTGCCTTCTCAGCTGATCTTTCACCTTATATTATTTATTTTGTTTTTTTGGCATATTCAGTTGCTGCCTGTTTTTATCTACTTCTGGTCTGATTTCCATTCCCACTTCACACTGATATGCTTCTGCTAAACTAAGCAGGGAAGTCACCTTAGACTTGTTCTCCTCGTGATTTAAAACTTTCACTATGTTTGGATCTCATGAGGGCAGCAGATATGTATGCAGCCCTATGATTGCAGATCAATTAATGTGATTAATTTCAAGGAGGCCCAAAGCTCCTTTAGAATAAGAGGAATATATAATCTTGATGCACGCTAATTTTTATAAACCATTTGATAAGCATGAAACATTTTCCTTGTTTTCCTTTCCAACTGATCCAATACCTTTTGGGGCCAGTAAATCACCCCAAAACTGTAAGGTAGAACAGGAAGAGCAAATTGGTTTATAGTTTGATCTTTGTTCCTTGATGTCAGAGCTGTTTTCAGTATTAATGTTAATCTTCTAAAATATTGCTTACTATGTTTTGTTAGCATTTGTTCATGTTTTATTGACAGTCCTTCATCAATTCTCAAATATTCATACACTCCCTTCTGCTCAAGTTCCTTTATATCACATTACTGTCCCAGAGTGATATTTTATTGTGCTGCAGCTTGCACATTTATCAAGACCAAATCACATACTTTTATCATGTAAGAAAGTTTTGACCACTTGTAGTTCATAGGTTCATAGATTAGTACTAAGCTAACTGCCCTTGTGAGCCATTTTAAGCGTAGCCAATTATCCCTTGTGAGACTCAAATCTTGCACCTTGTGTTAGTAAGGCAAACACCTTAACCATTAGGCCACCCTCCTGGAGCTTTCAGCTCCTCATCTGATGAACTATACAGTTTTAAATCAGCCACAAAAAGAAGATGTGAAGTCTTTATACTTTGCTGTTGTCTGGGAGCCAAACTGTAACCAAGACCTAATCTGTTAATTAGACAACTGAATGGGATAAGGGCAAGACAAAAGAACAGCAGTGACAAAGAGTCACCCTGGAATATCCTCCCTTGAAGCTTTATCCCTGGGATAATAATTTATCTTTTATCATGGCTTAGCTGCAAAGTGGTTTGCCACTGTTTCATTGTCACTGTAATGTAATTGATCAATATAGGGTGAATCTTATACATCTCTAAGCACTCCTTTATCCATGAATGTGGGCTGCTGTCAAATGATCTCTTGTAATCTATCCATGCTATGCTTGGGTTCTTCCCTTTTTTACAATTTGCCATTATAGCAACAAATGATCCTTTGCATAATATGACTTCCTTTTGTTACCCTTTTGTTCTATTGTCATGACTGAGTTTTGTTCTAGATGACTATAGATTTTCTCATCATCATTTCAAGTATACAGTTTATATATACATTGTCAGAAGGCAAGTTATTGGTCTATAGTTTTTAGGACAGCCTGCAGGTTCACTCTCAAAGGGAAGTATTGTTTTTTCTGTTGTTAGCCAGGATGGTGTGTGTTTGAGTTGTGCATATAAGTAGTTTTTACTCAGGATTAAATCTTAGTGTAATGATGTTAATGTTTTTAGCAGGAAGTCATATCCTGTACATTTAAACTTAGGACCATAGGATCATAAGAAGTTACTAGGCTATTGGCCCTGAGGCACATATAAGCCTAGCCAAGAATTTAGCCCATGTTCCAACAAGTCAGCACCCTATGCCACTGTCCAGCAGGGACACAGGTGGAATCCAAGGGGTGTATTTTCTGTTCCCCATCCAGTTATCCAGGTTGCACTTAAAAAGGTTTAATGAGGTACTTTGCTGTACATGAAGAGGGAGTCTATTCCACAAAAGGGAGGAGTCTCTGGGACACAAATCTCTCCTGCCAACATGTCCTATTGATGTCACAGACCAGGTTGAGGTCACGTGTACAGGTTACTCAAGTGAAGCTTGACTTGCAGATACGCAGCAGTCCCATGAGGGTGGGGTCTGAGATTACTTTGTATGCCAGACAGAGGACACCTCTGAGGAGTCTGTATGAGTTTGAGTAGAAGGACAGGGCTTTTAGAATATCGCTGTAGGGTAAAGACTTACTGTTTCTTTTACTTCTGTCCATTCAGCATCTTTGTTATGTTCCACAGGGTATTCATAGATATTTCTCCAAAATATATCTATTTCTTCTTCTTTTTTTGTGATGTTTTCTATTCCTTTTGCTTTGTTTCTCAGTTTTCTATAAAACTTTTTTGGATCATCACTGAATTACTTTTTTTTTTTAAAATATATCTGTATATCTGCTATGTTTTTCTGCCTGTTCTGATATCTTTAGTTTCTTATTTGTAATCCTTGTGGTAAGTCTCAAAACAACCCACTAAACAAGTATAGTGGGTCCAAAAATGAAACAGTGTAAGAAATAAACAAGTATAGTGGATCCAAAAACAAAACAGTGTAAGAAACGTCTCTGTGTGGAAGATTTTCAGTCCATATATCTCTAGTTAATCACTGTATATTAATCAGATCAGACAATAGTAGTAGAAGTAGCAAACTTAAGCTCATCTTAAGTAAAAAAAAATAATATAAATTGTGCAGAATTACTAAGTATTCGAAAGTAATCCAAGCAAGGCAGGCAGTCTGTTTCCAGTCGAAACACCTTTATTAAGTACACAGGCAAGTGATCCAAGTAAAACAAAAATAGAGTAATAGTTTCCTCACAAGCTTTCTAAAGATATATATATATATATATATATATATATATATATATATATATATATATATACACACACACGTTTTATCAGGCAAGGGAGGGGTTTATTGTGCTGTAAAACAAAGTGTTATTGGTATACATGTTAAATTCACATCTCTTCCCCCATCAGTGTGACATTCGAGCTGGTCCTGCCCTACTTATAGGTTCATAGGTTCATAGGTAGGTACTAGGCTATTGGCCCTAGGGCCTATATAAGCCTAGCCAAATGGTACCCTGGCTTTTGCCACCCAAGAAAAATATTTTCTTGTGCCCCTGTCAAACAGAGCCACAGAAGTGATCCCCGGGGTGAATTTCCTATCTCCCATCCAATCATCAAGATTTTTCTTGAAGAGTGCTAATGAGGAACTTTGTTTGATATAAATAGGTAGTTTGTTCCAGAGTATGGAAAGTCTCTGGGACAGGAATCTATCCCCCCAGCATGTTCTGTTTATTGTGGTGACAAGGTTTAGGTCCCTAGAGCGAGTAGCTCGGCGGGATTGGGATTTCTTTAAGTGGAGCATGTCCAACAGCTCTGGGTTTGACATAGCTTCATAAGTTAGGCAGAGATCACCTCTGAGTAGGTGATATGCGACAGAGTAAAGCTGGAGTTTTTTGAGACGGTCTCCGTAGGGCATCTGTTTGAGGCCAGTAATCCTCTTTGTGAGGTATTTCTGTGGCCTTTCCAGTTGCTGTAGATGTCCTGTGAGGTACATACCAAAAGGGGTGTTGTACTCTATAATGGGTCTAATTAGTGATGAGTAGAGGGGAACAATGACCTATTTTTTCCTGGATGAGAAGCCTTTTGTGATAAGGTGTGCCACATAGAAGGATTTCCTGACTACTGTGGCAATGTGATTATCAAAAGAGAGACTACTGTTCACCTGTGATCCAAGGTCTCTTATCACACTTTCAGTGTTAAGTAGACTACTGCCTATGTATGTACATTCATGGGTACAGAGTTTTTACCAAAAGGGATGACAATGCATTTTTGGCATTGAGTTTGAGGCCATGGCTTTGACACCAGGCATCTGTCTCAGTGAGGCCCTTTTGTAGGATGTCCACATCATTAGAAGTTTTGATTATGGCTCCTAGTTTGCAGTCATCTGCGAACTTTGTTAGCCAAAGACCTTCTGTGTTAACCTGTACTTCAGAGAAGTAGATACCAAACAGAAGAGGACATAGCACCAAAGCACATCAACAAACCAGGAAATGAAGCAAGCTGGAAAGACCGGCTGAACAAAACGGAACTTCTGTACCAGTTCAAGAGTAGTTTAAAAAGTTTATTCTCCAAGTCCACTTGCACACTGACAGCAATAAAAAGCAAGGATAAACCAAGTAACGTGAAACGCTACATGCGCTTTTCGTTCCACATAATAGTGGAACTTCTTCAGACAAAGATTCTTCGTTACAATGCAGCTTTTAAATCCATACATATGCTTGCAATTAACATAATTAGCTTGCCATTAGTATTTTAAAGTGCTAGTACTACAACTGTAATACTATATATTGCAGGTTTATACAAAATTGTTTAAAATAAAATCATAAAACAAGGTTCTGGCTATTTATATTAATTCAGTACACCATATTTAATTATATAATAAAATGTTATTGTGCAAATGCGTGGTTTTAAAAAATACAACTAAATACCAACTATCTAATAAGTCCTTACTCTAAATACAGATATGTTAATAGTAGTTGTTATTACATTTCATAAACTGTCCACAATCTGCTAAATACTAGAAATGTTTTATTACTTACAAAAGATTGTGTATATGTAACCAGCCTTTCTTATGAAGAGGACATAGGACTGAACCCTGTGGTACTCCACTTGTCACTGGTCTGAAGTTGGATTTAGAGTCTGCTATTTTCACAATGTGGGTTCTGTCAGTGAGCCAGTTGGCAACCCATCTTGTGACATAGGGATTTATACCTAGTTTATTGAGTTTATCTATAATTCCAGAGTGGGGGATGGTGTTGAAAGCCTTGGCAAGATCTAGATAGGCTGTGTGAACCACCTTACCCTCTTCTACGGCTTTGGTGACTGCTTCAAAGAAGTCTATCAGGTTTAGGAGACAGGATCTGACTTTTACAAACCCGAACTGGGTAGGGTCCAGAGTTAGGAGATTACTAATGTCATTGTTTATAAGTTCCATGATGATACATTCCATAGCCTTGCAGACCAGGCTCGTCAGGCTAATGGGGCGGTAGTTCCCAGGGTCCATGGTGGCTCCCCTTTGTGGAGTGGGATAACCATTTCTGTGCCCAATTCAGTGGGCACAAAGCTAGAGGTGAGGCTATGACTGAACATGGTACTTAGGTGGGGTGCCAGTTCATTCTGTAGTTCATGTAGAATGCAGCCTGGGGTGTTTTCAGGTCCCTTGGATGCTGTGTTCTTGGCTTTGGAGAGTGTGTTTTTTTACCTGTGCAGCTGTGATTACAGGAACTTTGCATTCTTCTGGTATAGAGATGGGCCCTTTACGGGATGAGAGAGGGGTAAAGTTAGCATTGAACCTAACTGCCAGGATGTTGGCAATATCAGCTGGTTCTGTATATTTAGTGCCATTGTGCTGTAACTCAGAGCAGATCTGAGTGTTGCCATTGAGATTCTTGACATTGCTATAGAATGCTTTGTGGTTGTCTTTAGAATCAGTGGCAATTGTGTTTTCATAACTAGCGTTGGAGGATTTTATGAGGGATCTCAGCTTCTTACTGAGACTGACCACAGAGTTCCTCCAATCATGGGATTTTACTCTTTTTCGCAACAGTTTCTTTCTTCTGTTGTAGAGTTTGTTTATGGCAGGGGACCACCAGATTGGATTCCTTTTTTTGGAGGCTAGCATCTTGGTTCTGTTAGGGATTGCACAATCCATGCACTCGTGTAAGTGCCTATAAAGTGCAGTTGTATAGGATTCAGCAGTTGCACCTCTATTGTTCGTCAGCATGGGTGTCGTGAAGTTTGCCAATTCTGTCTTAAGAAGCGTGAAGTTGGCTTTGGAGAAACTTTTTACACTGGTTTCCCTAATGGGGGTGGGGGTGGGATGTGGATGTCTAGGGTGATTTGCTTGTGGTCGGATCTGACCAACGAGGAATTGACCTCTGGTGTGGAACACTGGTTGCCCATGTTGGTAATGACCAGGTCTAGGATATTGCTGCCTCTGGTGGGGGTGATCCAAGGCATTGGAATTTATGAATTACAGAAAATGTTGAGCACAAGAGTTGGTACATGAGTAGTTTTCCCAGTTAATGGTGGGATAGTTTAAATCGCCCATTATTACGGTGTTAGGTTGTACCCTAATATTTTCCACTGTATCAAGAAATGAGGAGTGGGAATCCTGGGGCATGATGGGGGATCTGTAGCAAGCTACAATTTGGATTGTGGTCTTGCCCAGAGTTACTTACAATTGGATAATCTCAGATGCATTATGCTGAGCAACTAGCCTGGAGGTGTAGATATCCTTAATGAATATGGACACGCCTCCACCTTTAGTGCTTCGGTCCAGGTTAGGTGGCCAAAAGGTGTCGTATGAATTACAGCCTGGTAATGCAGGGGTGCTCTCTGGAATCCTTGAACTAGGTCTCTGTCAATGCACAGATGCCGATGTTCACCATTTTAAGGAGTGCCTCGAGTGAGTGCATTTTGAGGTTTAGACTTCTAGCATTAAGTACCATTACCCTCAGATTTTGCTTGCTTGTACATGTTACGGTGGTGAATTTGTCATTTGAATCTTGCCTAAAAAAGGCACTATAGGGGTGGCAAGAGCCTTAGCCAGTATCTGGAATCTTAAGGGTGACAGGTGCAGGCCATCTCTGGCAAAGCATCGTAGTTTGTCGATCATGTCATCCCAGACAGACAGATACAGGATCCCCTTAGAATGACCTCAGAAGCTTAGCCAATTGTTGAAGTCAATCATTTTGTCCTTGTACTGTTGTATCATTTCGGGTGATGGCAGGATGCTACTCAGGGCTAGGGTCATACCTGCCTGGGCTACAAGATTGGACAGCTCCTCAATGTCTCTTTTCATGTAGTCCAGGTAGGTATGTCTCAGGACATTCACACCAACATGGACAATGACAGAGTTATATTTGTACTTCTTGTGTAGTGACCTGAGTGTATGATCATGTGGTGGATCCTGGCATCTGACAGGCAGCTGACAGTAACTTTCTTCTTGTTTAGCCTGGTGAATGGAACATCAGTGTGCCTGACTATATAGTCACCTATGGCTAGAGTGTTTGGTACGTTGTTATGCCTTATGGGCTGTGGGTGAGTGGCACACTGAGTTTGTGGACTATGTGTCATTTGGGTTGTGCTGAGGGGTGGAGGTTGCTTGCATTTCTGCTTTAGAGGTCCATGTTGCTTGGGCAGATTTTTTTGAAAGTCTCCATGAATGTAGGTGTGTGCTTTGTATTTCTATAGGGTCATAGGTTCATAGGTTCATAGGTTCATAGGTTCATACTAGGCTATCTGCCCAAGGGCATTTATAAGCCTAGCCCATAGTTATGTGGCTTTCGCCACCCCTTTAGTTTGAAGAAAACTATGCCTATTATTTTGCTGTGCCTCTGTCAAGCAGTGATACTGAGTAATCCCTGGGGTATATCTGCGATCTCCCATCCATTGGTCAAGATTCCTCTTGAACAAGGCCAGCGAGGTGCTCTGCCTCACATGTACCGGGATTTTGTTCCACAGCATAGGGAGTCTCTGGGTGATGAATCTGTCCCTCCAGCACGTTCTATTAATAACCATGTCAAGGTTTAAGTCTCCTGCCCTTGTGGTTCTGAGGGATCTAGATTTTTTGAGGTGAAACATATTCATCAAATCTGGGTTTGACATGGCCTTATATGTCAGGCACAGGTCACCTCTGAGCAAGCGGTATGCGACTGAATAGAGCTGGAGTTCTTTCAGTCTGGCAGCATAAGACATATTTTTGAGACTCTTTATCCTTTTGGTGAGGAACTTTTGGGGCCTTTCCAGCTGCTGCAGGTGTCTGGTCAGATACATTCCGAATGGGGCATTGTACTCAATCATAGGTCTAATGAGTGATGAGTACAGGAGGACGATGACCTCCCTAGATCTAGATGTGAATCCTTTCATGATCAGGTGGGTAATGTAGAAGGTTTTCCTAACTACTTTGGCAACATGAATGTCAAACAAAAGGTTACTGTCAACCTGGGTCCCCAGATCCCTGATGACTTCTTCTGTGCTCAGTGGATTGTCACCTATATGGTAGCTAGGGGTAACCTTGTTTTTCCCGAAGGGTATGACTATGCATTTCTTGGCGTTTAACTTTAGGCCATGGCTCTGGCACCAGTTATCCGTTTCTGTGAGGCCCTTCTGAAGGATATCTGTGTCAGATGTGTTTTCGACTATGGCGCCCAGTTTGCAGTCATCTGCAAACTTTGTCAGCCATAACCCTCCTGTGTTTGCTTGTACTTCAGAAAAGTAGATGCCGAACAAGAGTGGTCCCAGGACTGAGCCCTGTGGGACACCACTTGTGACAGGCTTTGAGTCTGACATGGCGCCAGCAACTCTGACCCTGTGGGTTCTGTCACTTATCCAGTTTGCAACCCATCTTGTGATGTATGGGTTTACATTTAAGCCGATGAGTTTTTCGATGAAACTAGAGTGGGGTATTGTATCGAAGGCCTTTGCCAGGTCGAGGTAGGCTGTATGGACTGCCTTGCCCTCATCAATGGCCTTGGTGACTGTTTCGAAAAAGTCAACCAAGTTTAAGAGGCATGATCTGCCTTTGACAAAGCCAAACTGGGATGGATCCAAAGTCTGCAAGTTCCCTATGTCTTTATTTATGAGTTCCATTATGATCCTCTCCATGGCTTTGCAGATAAGGCTTGTCAAGCTAATGGGACGGTAATTTCCAGGGTCGGTGGAGGCACCTCCCTTATGAAGTGGGACCACAGTCGCCATGCGCCACTCCTTGGGTACGTATCCTGAGGTGAGGCTAAGATTAAACAGCTGTCCTAACTGTGGGTTTAATTCCTCATTGAGTTCGTGGAGCACACAGCCGGGGACACCATCCGGTCCCATGGATGCTGTGTTTTTTGCCTTGGAGAGAGCAGTTCTCACCTGGGCGTTGGAGATGTTTGGGGGGCTACAATCCTCTGGTATAGATATCTCTCCTTTTGGGGGGGGAGTTTGCACTGAACCTGTCAGCCAGTATGTTGGCAATGTGTGTAGGTTCAGTAATCTTCACATCATTTTGAACTAATTCCGAGCATATCTGGGAGTTTCCTCCTAGGTTTCTAACATAGCTAAAGAAGGCCTTATGATTGTCTTTTGAATCCTTGGCGATTTTTCTCTCAAAATTTGCCTTGGATGATTTTATGAGAGCTCTTAGTTTTTACTTATAATGATCAAAGGTGTCTTACCTTTCAAGGATTTTGCTCTATCTTGTAGTAGCTTCCTCCTTTTGTTGTAGAGCTTGTTTATGGCTGGGGTCCACCAGACTGGACGCTTGCCTTTGGTACAAAGAGTCTTAGTTTTGTTTGGGATTGCCTGATCCATGCAGTCCTGTAGGTGCTGGTAGAAGGCATTTGTAAGTGATTCAGCGGTTTGAGTAATGTTTACCACTGGCTCAGGGGCCTTAAAGGAGACCACACTAGTTTTTAGAAGTGTGAAGTCGGCTTTTGAGAAGTTTTTCACTGTGGTCTTTTTTTATTTCAGGTGGGGGCGGGATGAGGACCTCCAGCGAGATTAGTTTATGATCTGATCTCACCAGTGAGGGGTATACTTCTGGTGTTGAACATTGTGATCCCATGTTCGTGATGATGAGATCAAGTATGTTTTCTCCTCTTGTGGGGATGGTGACTAGTTGTTCCATGGCATTTGAGTTTATGAACTTCAGGAACCTTTGGGCTAGAGTGTTTGGGCTTGAATAGTGTTCCCAGTCTATATTAGGGTAGTTGAAATCACCTAGTATGATGGTATTTGGAGATACATTTATCCCCTCCAGTGTTTTCAGGAAGGCCATGTGAGGTTCCTGAGTTTGAGAGGGTGGCCTGTAACATGCTAGAAATTGCAGAGCAGTCTTGCCTATGGTTAATTGCACCTGGATGGTCTCCGATGCATCGTGCGTTGCCACCAACCTTGAGGTGTGTGTGTCCTTTATGAATATGGACACCCCCCTCCTTTCTTGGTGTTGTCCGGATTTTGGGGCGGGCATTATGATATGAGGTGAAACCTGATAGTGCTGGGGTGCTCTCAGGAGCCTTGAACCAGGTTTCTGTCACAGCACAAACATCGATGTTCTCCATACTGAGAAGGGCCTCGAGTGCGTGCATCTTGAGATTGAGACTTCTGGCATTGAGCAGCATTACCCTTATTTTTTTTTCCTTTTTTGTGTTCTAGGGTGGTAGGTTTAGAATTTGAGCTTTGCCTAAAAAAGGCACTATGGGGGTGGCAAGAGCCTTTGCCAATATCCGGAAGCCCAGGGGTGACAGGTGCAAGCCATCCCTTGCGAAGCAGCGTGGCTTGTCCAGCATGTCATCCCAGGCATCCAGACATTGGATCTCCTTTGAATGACACCAAAATTTAAGCCAATTATTAAAGCTGATCATCTTATCACTGTATTGTGGCATCATTCTAGGTGAAGGTAGGATACTGCTCAAGGTCAGGGTCATACCTGCCTGGGATACATAATCAGAGAGCTCCTCTATGTCTCTTTTCATGTAGTCCAAGGAGGTACGTCTCAGGTCGTTCACACCAGCGTGGACAATGACAGAGTCGTACTTGTACCTGCTGTTGAGAGACCTGAGTGCTTGCGTTATGTGGTGGATTCTAGCGCCCGACAGGCAGCTTACTGTGACCTTCTCCTTACTCAATCTGGTGAGCGGGACGTCAGTGTGTCTGACTATGGAGTTACCAATGACAAGTGTGTCTGGCATTGTGTTTGGCCTTAAGGGCTGTGACTGTTTGGCACACTGACTATGTGGTCTATGTGTTGAATGTGTTGTGTCCTGAGGTGGCAGATGTTTGGGTGTCTGCTTTGGTGGCCTCTGCTGTTTTGGTAGATTTTTGATCAGAGCCTCCGAGTATGTCTTTGTGTATTTATGTGTATGATTTGAAGTATTGATAGTACTATGTGAGACTGGGTTTGTGGTGTGTGAGGTTACCTTCTCCTCCTGTCTGGTCTTGCCAGTCCTGTGTTGAGAGAGCTCAGCCTCCAGTTTGGCTATATAGTTGCATCTCTCACATGTATTTGTGTTTTGTGGAAGAAGGAGAGGGTTGTCCGTGTACATGAGGCAATTGTAACATTGCCTCAATATTCCCAGATTCACCAGCTGAGCAGGAGAGAACACTAGCAACTGATTCCTCGACATGCTAGAAGGAATAGACAAGGACTTTGAAAAGACTCCGGGGGATGTGGGTGATCGAAAAGGGATTTTGGCTAGTGGGGTACTATGTATAATAAAAGTGCTATATCAAAGTAAAAAAATACTTTAGGAGCAAGTGCTAGTCTTTACAGATAAAGAATAGTCTACTTAAGAATCAAGTAGAGCTGAACTTTCTAGATATAGAATACGCTGGTTTGATCAGCAGTACAGTTCAAGGAAGGCTGTTTTAAGGGAAAATTTGAAGAGTGGAATTTAGGCAGCCCAAATAGTTTAACCTTGATTAACCGCCGCTGCTCTTGTGTGCTCCTGTAGCAACTCCGCGCTAAATCGCGCTAAAGCCCGCCAAAGCGTGCTTTATAGCAGGGGGCTGGAAAAGACAGGAAATGACCCAACATGGCCAATAAACTACAAGTTACTGCTTTAAACCACTCCTCTGAGGACAAACAGGCAGCTCAGTACTCCCCACCCTCACTGGTGAGTAAAGAAACTTCCCCTTGACCAAACAAGGAAAATGGAGAAACACAGGAACCAAGACAAAGCCCAGGGATCAGCAAAATCTGATCACTGGAACAAACTATTAGGAAAGTATGGAAAACAAGAGTATTTTTTTTGTTTTTTTCAAGTTTTTTTTCAGATAGGCAGAAAATACAATAAATGCTGTGTTTTTCGACTATGTCCATGTTTTGGTGGTGTAGGTTTTGAGGGACTATGTGATGAGTGTGGTGTGCTGCAAATGTTTGCCTTCTCCTCTTGACTGTCTAGTCAAGTCTTGGGTGAAGAGAGCTTTGGTTCCAGTTTGGCTATATAAGTGCATCTCTCACAGGTTGTAGCATTGGGTGGTAGGAGGAGAGGGTTGTTTGTGTACATGAGGCAATTGCTGCATTGACCCAAGATGCCCAGATTCATCAGGTAGACAGGAGAAAACACCAGGAGCTGACCCTTAGACATACCTGGATAGGTGCTTATTTATTAAGTACTAAAAACTGTTTTCCTCTAGACAAGTGAAGAAAGTTGAGTGCAGTAGTAATTTATTACTTATTTAGTGCTTACAATGACTTCTGAACAAGTGCTCAGCTCAAAGAAGCAGATTTGAGTGCTGAAACTAGATAACTGGCTAGTTCTAACAAAATTAAGCTAGAAGACTTACCTCCAACACAGAAAGGCTTGGCGGCTCAGAAACTTACAAACAGTCCTTGATACAGCAAATCTGTATCTGGACTAGACGACTTACAAGAAAGGCAAGAAACAAGCTTAGACATTTTTTTTTTTGTAAACTACTGGGTTGGCCTTCTCAAATGTTCTCCCTGGATTAGGAAGAAAGAGGTAATGACACCAGACTGGGAGGAGTGTCTCAGATCAAATTTGCAGTAGAGGTAGGAAACTACAAAGCCACAAAGTATAAAAACAGGATACCAATAGGGAGGGAGGGAGGGTGCGGAAAAAAATCAGAACAAAATCAGAACAAACAAACCCAAACAGATGCTTAACAATTGTAGAAAATTTCTAGTTAATACCTCACACACAGTGAAACGAGCCAGCAAAGTATATGCAGATAATAAAAGTTCTATAAATAACTCAGAAATAAGCAAAAAACAGGATACTTAATGTTGTATATCACAGATTAGTTGGCTCAGAGCCCCTCCTCCGACTTCCTCCAATTAGCTCAATGTGAAATGGCAGAAACACTCACAAGTTAACTTCTTAAGTAACAAAGTTGAAACCTGAAACAACTTTAAAAAAAAAGCTTGAAAGAACCAATGAGGTGATTACTCCAAGCCGTAGTCCAGGCAACCCCGGTCAGCCAATGACCACAAACAATTCACTCTCACTGAAATGCTATACTGGCTTTGGCATAGCTATGATGGCCTGGAACATATGCTCAGACACACAGCCTCTAGTAACAAACAACTAGGCCCAAAACACAAGCCTGAATATGGCCAATGATACACTAGCAACACTACTTAGGTAGAAAAACAACTGCAGAAATGTTTAAAGAGATAAAGGATAAAACAAATCTAGAAAATGCTTTTACCTGCAAACAAGTTATATGATACACTCCTTTACATGAAATCAAAACAAACAAACCCAACTAGATGCTTAACAATTGTAGAAAATTTCTAGTTAATACCTCACACACAGTGAAACTAGCTAGCAAAGTATATGCAGACAATAAAAGTGATATAAATAACTCACAAATAAGCAAAAAAACAGGATACTTAATGTTATATATCACAGATTAGTTGGCTCAGAGCTCTTCCTCCGACTAGCTCAGTGTGAAATGGCAGAAACACTCACAAGTTAACTTCTTAAGTAACAAAGTTGAAACCTGAAACAACTTTAAAAAAAAGTTTGAAAGAACTAATGAGGTGCTTACACCAAGCCGTAGTCCAGGCAACCCCAGTCAGCCAATGACCACAAACAATTCACTCTCACTGAAATGCTATACTGGCTTTGGCATAGCTATGATGGCCTGGAACATATGCTCAGACACACAGCCTCTAGTAACAAACAACTATGCCCAAAACACAAGCCTGAATATGGACAATGCTATGCTATAAATGCTACTTAGGTAGAAAAACAACTGCAGAAATGTTTAAAGAGATAAAGGATCAAGAAGACTCTAGAGAATGCTTTTGACTGCAAACAAGTTATATGATACACTCCTTTGCAGGAAATCAGAACAAACAAACCCAACCAGATGCTTAGCAACTGTAGAAAATGTCTAGTTAATACCCCACACACACAGTGAAACTGGCTAGCAAAGTATATGCAGACAATAAAAGTTCTATAAATAACTCAGAAATAAGCAAAAAATAGGATACTTAATGTTATATATCATAGATTAGTTGGCTCAGAGACCCTCCTCCGACTTTCTCCGATTAGCTCAATGTGAAATGGCAGAACTACTCACAAGATAACTTCTTAAGTAACAAAGTTGAAACCTGAAACAACTTAAAAAAAAAGCTTGAAAGAACCAATGAGGTGCTTACTCCAATCCGTAGTCCAGGCAACGCCAGTCAGCCAATGACCACAAACAATTCACTCTCACAAAATGCTATACTAGCTTTGGCTAAGATATGATGGCCTGGAACATGTGCTCAGACACAAACAACTAAGCCCCAAACACAAGCCTGAATATGGACAATGCTACACTACCAACACTTCTAAGGTAGAAAGAAAAACAGCAGAAATGTTTAAACAGATAAAGGTTCAAGGAGACTCCAGTGAATGCTTTTAATTGCAAACAAGTTATACGATACACTCCTTTGCAGAAAATCAGAACAAACAAACCCGACCATATGCTTAACAATTGTAGAAAATTTCTAGTTAATATCTCACACATAGTGAAACTAGCTAGCAAAGCATATGCAGACAATAAAAGTGCTATAAATAACTCAGAAATTAGCATAAAACAGGATACTTAATGCTATATATCACAGATTAGTTGGCTCAGAGCCCTTCTTCAGACTTCCTCCAATTAGATAATAATGTAACCCTTATGTACTTTAAATAAAATTTATAATGATGTGGTACCTCTTTTTTAAACAGATTAATAAGTCTGTGATTTTATCCAAGACAATATACTACATGTCTGGAAATATATCAACCTTAGTCCATTTGGCAATCAAAATATATATATATTAATATATACATATACATTTTGCTTGTAAAAAATCAATTGTAAAAATCATATTATATTTTCATAATCTATTGTTAACAAATATCACTTTCGTCCTTCTAGACTTCTTCAGGTCAGTGTACAGATTAATAAGTCTGTGATTTTATCCAAGACAATATACTACATGTCTGGAAATATATCAACCTTAGTCCATTTGGCAATCAAAATATATATATATTAATATATACATATACATTTTGCTTGTAAAAAATCAATTGTAAAAATCATATTATATTTTCATAATCTATTGTTAACAAATATCACTTTCGTCCTTCTAGACTTCTTCAGGTCAGTGTACAAGAACCCTAAAAACTATCTATAACAAGATAATCTCCATTTGAGATTAGGTGCACATAGGGGTATGGGGCTAATTATTCAAGTACCCCTGAAGCCAGTACTAAAAGCACGGATATTAAAGTTAAATGGCTGATTTTTGGTAAGGTTTTTTAACTTAATTGAAGGGTTGAACCTGTGTATATATATATATATATATATATATATATATATATATATATATATATACACATATATATATATATATATATATATATATATATATCATGATTTGATTGGGTAATAAGTTTTAATAATCAGTTTAAATAAGGTGTGTTTTTTAAAACTTGTGTCTGATGAAGCTATGCGGATCTGTGAAAGCGCTTATTTATTTTGGAATAAATTGGTGTGTTTTTAATGTTAGAGTGCCTCTTCTTGCCTAAACATCCATTTTGTGTTTTTGTGCTGACTTTTGGGGATTGTAGTAGATTATTTACTGTTTGGAGTTTGCTTTGTTCTTGAATTTTTCAGCAAGGATGGCAGAAGGTCACTTGTCAAATGAAGATGATCTTGTTAACCATACCCAGGTTGGATCTAAAAATCAAAGACTATTCAGCTTTATGGAAGTTCAACAAAATCCTTTGCTTATGGGTGAGCTGCAGTATAATGCTAATGAACACGTTGTATCTGAATCTTTTGACCTGAAAGTACGAGAAATAAAATGTAACTTAGAAAATGATTTATACAAATACAAATGATTACAGTGCCAGTGTTTTCATTTAGAAGCATGTCTGAATTTAAATCTGATTCCCGGAGGTTTAAGAGTGCTAAATATGCCCATGTATGGGGATACATATCCCTCTTTATTAGTACAATGGCAAAGAATTAATTTAGAAACAGGACAGGCATATTTGCGATTACTCATAGACTTCTTTTAACCTTTGGAGCAAGATCTTTGCTATAAAATAGATTGACAACAAAATGAACTGCTGAACCATATGGGGGATGAATTGGCTGATCTCTTTATTAATGACTTGACTGAGAAGGTTGAGGGGTACGAAAGAAGACTCCTACAAAAGAAATGTAAAAAAAATTAGCCAGAGACTATGATTTTTCACGTTTATATCACGTTATCGAAAGATGAAAATTGCGAACGCTATTTCATTGGCCCCAAAACATCTAAACATGAAAATATCAAACATTCAGAACAGCAATTTTTTTCCCATGGAAAACATTTGCTGCTCCGAAACACAAACACACAACACAAGCACATCAAACAAACAGCAGCCACACACATACACTTAAATTCCTACATCTAATGCTACACTTAACTAAACATACACTACTATCTACCCACTTACCTTTACCCAAACCCTAACTCTAAGGTCCGTCACTATCGCACGCTCACCTAACTCGCGCCCTAACCCTAACTCACTTAAACCCCCCCTAACCCTAAAGTCTGTCACTATCGCACACACGTCTAACCTGCGCCCTAACCCTAACTCACTTAACCCGCCCCTAACCCTAACGTACAAACAATCACACACTTTCCTGAACCCAACCCGTAACTTTCCACTACAGCACTATGAATAGCGAAGCCACAGAAACGGCCAACCAAATTCTTTCCCGAGGAAAGAATTTGCTGTTCTGCAGCTTTGCTGTTCTTAGCGTTCACTGAATAGTGTTCGATATCAGAACATTTGAAGTTTTAATACTTCGATGTTCTGATATAAACCCGATTTTTCGAATCAACAGGTCTTCACTTGGCCAAAATGACTACAACACCAAGAGAGGACAGCTGCCAATCAAAATAATGGACATGTAGTCCTGATGAATCATAAACAGGAAGGAATGGCAGTGAATCGTGATGCAGATTCCATTGGATCGATCAATCACCCACCCACGTCGGAGATCACAACTACTGAGGTTGTATCAGGGACTGTTACCTTGCCAGAACCACAGACCTCAACATATTCAACACCCTTAGCCGAGTGCCAGCTACCAGTCAATACGACTTCTACTTTGGCTCATATGCAGACAGGAGCAGAAGATGCAAGATTCTTCCTGTGCAGAAGGAGCAGGTTTTTCTGGGTTTACTTCTGACATTTTGCAATTCAAGGAGGAAATCTACAGAACAGGAGCCACAGAGAAGTGGACAGAAGAGAAAGGAACCACCATTCTCCAATCACACGAGAACCATCAAAAGAATGTGAGGCCTTAAACAAGAAGCCAAGTGTGGAACATTTCAAACTATAATTTGACTGCTGCTGAAGAATCACTTCTACTAAAAGGTTTGACTTTTATTCCTTCAGCTAAGGCTGACATTACTGATTCGTTAATTGAACTGCATTTATTTACATGCAATTAAGCATTGAAATTAATGTATGGTGATGTCACTAGAAGTGCTGAAATTGTGTCTTTTAGGAAACCAAGTTTATTTGTACCAATTCTACCTCCTGCTATTAAAATGTTTTTGTTAGCATGTGAGATCAGTTTGTATGAACTTTTTCGATATAAGGGAAATATTATGAGTAGTAAATTAATGAGACTTGAACAACAGGCCTTATATGATTTGCAAAATAACTCCGATATAGTTATCCATCCGGCGGATAAGGGTGGCCCAGTGGTGGTCTTGGATTCTAGTTATTATTATGAGAAAGTGACAAATATGCTGATGGACCTGAACATTTATGAGGAGGTAAATCTAGAAATTGTACAGGCTATGAAGCGAAATGTGGACAATTGGTTATATGAATGCCTGTGTATGGGAATTCTTACTAAAGACCTATTATATTTCTTTATAATCAATGAACTCTTGATACCACAGATGCATGGGTTACCTAAAATACACAAAAATCCCAATGAACCAACCTTTAGACCCATAGTGGCTGGGAATGGATGGTTCACTGAATGAATTTCAATATTTTTAGATAAGCAGTTGAGAATGGTCCTGAATGACAGTGAGGTGGTCCTGAGGGACACTGAACATTTCCTGAGTGACCTTTATAATTTAACATCAGGTCTAAATCAGCAAAGGTTTGAAATTTTGGTTACTTTAGATGTCGTCTCCCTGTTTACCTGTATACCCAACCAGGAAGGAAAGCTGTTTTGACCAGGAGTGGCAAGTTTGACACAAGGATAGATCTGTTGTGCCTTTTAATAGAAGTAGTTTTGGAAAATAACATTTTTATATTTAAGGATAAATATTATTGGCAGAAAACAGGAGTTGTAATGGGCACCAGTTGTGCCAACTCCTATGCAAACCTGGTCATGATTGAGTGGGAATACCAACATGTACAGAAAGGCTGTAACCCATTTATAGGTATTTATCCACATTTTGATGATGACTTATTTATTGGTTGAAAGGGTGATGATGAAAGCCTGGAGTAATTTTTTTCTTTACTTGAACACCAGCAGTGAGTTTCATAAATTCACTATGAACAAGTCTAGGGCCAAGATTGACTTCTTGGACATGACTATAGTAAGGAAGGAGAGTGGATTTTCCACTGTTATGCACAGGAAGGAGTGTCATAGACCTGCCCATTTACATGGGGAGAGTATGCATCCACAACATATTTTCAGAAATATTGTTAAAGGGCAGGCTATGAGAACGTCACGTCTTTCCTGCAAAAAAGTGGAATTTGAGGAAGGGCTATTTACCTAAAAGAAATAATTTTTAGAAAGGGGTTATAGCCAAGGAGAAATTAATCAAGCATATCAGGCAGTAACCCAAGAGAGGAGGGGGAAGGCAAGTCCATACTTTTCTAAGTTCCAACATGAGAGGAGAAGTAATGCAGTGAGTCCACAAGACATACCGGTGATTTTGTCATATACAACTGACATTAACATGGTGAGTAGTGTCATTTGGGATCTGCATATGGATGATAGAGTAAGTGAGTTGTTAAATAGTAAACCCAGATTCATCTATAAGAACAAAAGAACTTTGAAACAACAATTATGTTATTCAAAAATGTACACTCAGCCACGAATGAGCATACATGGTACCCATAAGTGTAAGGCTTGTGTGTTCTGTGAATTTATTGATATGCTCATTCGTGGCTGAGTGTACATTTTTGGATAACATAATTGTTGTTTCAAAGTTCTTTTGTTCTTATAGATGAATCTGGGTTTACTATTTAACAACTCACTTACTCTATCATCCATTTGGCAACTGAGAGTAACCGCAGATTGCAATAAAAAAATGTATATGATGCACATTGAAAGCTGTGTTTCAAATTTTATGTGGAGAAAATTAACTGGCACCTTAAGGAAAGAGTTAGGGATCATTTGTACTGCTTGAGAAAGGGGCATGATTGCAGCCCCTTAACTAAGCACACCTTGCAGGCCGGTAGTCAACATGTATTTTATTTCAAGTTTTACATGTGGTATTGGAAAATTGTAGACTAGATGATGTAGTCAACAAAACTGAAAGTATTGAGCTTGAATGGATTTTGAGATTAGGTGCACATAAGGGTAATGTCTAAATGATCAAGTACCCCTGAAGCTAGTACTAAAACCACGGAAATTAATGTTAAATGGCTGATTTTTGGTAAGGATTTTTTAACTTAATTGAAGGGTTGAAGTTGTATATATATCTCAGTGATCTGATTGGGTGATAAGCTTTAAAAATGATTTTAAATAAGGTGTGTTTTTTAAAACTTGTGACTGATGAAGCAGTGTGGATCACTGTTAAAGCTCTCACTTATTTTGGAATAAATCAGTGTGATTTTAACTTTTGAGTGTCTCTTCTTGTCTGAACATCCAATTTTATGTTTTTATGCTGACTTTTTGGGACTGTAGTGGATTACTCGCTGTTTGGCATTTGCTTTGTTCTAACATTAATTGACATGCAATTAATACAAAATAATTCTTTGACATGCAATTATACAAAACAAAATATATACAGACAATTGTGTCCAGGTTGCTGTGTATTAGACACTAGATCTGGAATTACTACCAAGTCATGTGACATAGAAATTAGAACTAGGTCTAGCAACTGAAACTGTCTCTGCTGAATGTTCAACTTTGGGGACATAAAGAACATCATCAGGAACAGAAGTAGAAGTTAAGACATCTTCTGCAACAGGAACATTGTCTGGATCACTCTGAGATCTAGAGTCTGTATCACAGAAACAATGCTGCAATATTGATTTGGATCCAGGAAGAACAGGTTTGCGATTTCTCCTGTACCTCACACCCTCAGATTCTACGAAGTAGGATCTCAGCTTGGCACATATACCTGTTACTTGATCAATCTGGTCGAAACATTTTACCATTTGTATCCTCACTGCCCCTCCTTCTTTCAATGGAGGAAGAAATCTGCTCAACTTATCATAGCTGGACTTCTGGAAATAACACTTTCTGAATAGTTGGGCTTTGATTGTTTGGTTGTTTTTAGCTTTAGGCCTCAAAAAATGGAACTAATAGGCAAGGTTGTTCTGGTTTGCCTAGAGAGAAGTCTCTGAGCAGGCAAGCCAAGTATATCATCACAAGGTATGTTTCTGAGATTGAGTAAATAAAAAAAAACATTGGTAATATCACACTTTGACTTCTCTAGTAATTGCTTTGCACTTTGTACTGCACGTTCAGCTAGTCCATTTCACTGTGGGTATTCTGGACTACTAGTAACATGTACAAACTTCCATTCTTTTGCATATTTCTGAAACAACTGACTGATAAATTGGGTACCATTGTCAGAAATACCTTTGTGTGGCCTACCATGGACTGAGAAATGATGTTTTAACTTGGTGATAACAGCAGTGGATGTTAGGTTAGGTAGTAAATCGATCTCAAACCAGTTCAGATAAGAGTCTACCAACACTAAGTAATGCTGATTGTTCCACTCAAATATATCAGTGGCTGCTGTTGACCATGGTAGTTCAGGAACTTGACTTAGCTAAAGTGGTTCTTTTTGTAAATGTGGTTTAGTACTATTGCATACTGAACAAGAAGAAAGTACTTTATCAATGTCTTTTGCTAGAGAAGGCCAAAATACTAGTCCTCTCGCTCTTCTTTTGGTAGATTCAGAACCTGGGTGAACACTATGCAAAATCTGAATGTATTCACATTGTAAGGAAGCAGGAACAACAATTTTAGGACCTTTGAAAATAATGCCATCTTCCATCACCATCTTATCTCTGTAAGGAAAATAACTTTGCACGTCAGGTGGTACACGAGATTGCTTTGACAGCCATCCAACATTAATGTAGTGGTTGAGCTTTTGCAAAACTGGATCAGACTTTGTATGATCTCTCACCTCATCAAGTCTTATGGTAGAAAAATTATGCACTTCCATGACACCAAAGTCAAAGTTCTCTGCATTAAGCTGTTCTGTTTCATTTCTGGGAAATCTGGATAAGGTATCAGTCAGATATAGAAGTTTGCTTTTGTATACACCATTTTGAAGTTGTACTTTTGCAGTTTGAGCATCATTCTTTGTAAGCTCGCTGGAGTTGAATGAATAGGCTACTTTAAAATAGTGACTAGAGGTTAATGATCAGTTTCAATCTGAATAGCTCGACCATAAATATAATCATGAAACTTTGAACATGCAAATACTATTGTCAAAAGTTATTTCTTAATCTGAGCATATTGCATTTCAGTTTGGGTAAGAGTTCTATATCCATAGGCTACTGGTCTGCCCATTTGAAGAATAACTCCATCAAGACCAAATTTTGAAGCATGACAGGAAAGAGTTACTGGTTTATTGAAATCATAGTAGCTTAATGTAGGTGGGGGGGTGGCAATTTTCTGCTTAAGGTCTTCAAATGTTCTCTGGTGCTGTTCCAGCAAATACCATGTAACATTTTTGTGCATTAGCTCTCTCAAAAGTGCTGTCAACTTACTGAAGTCTGGTATAAACTTGCCTAAATAGTTGACCATACCAATAAAACAATGTAGAGCTTGAACATTATCTGGTGCTGGCATGTCCAGAAAGCTGCTTGTTTGGACAGGTCTGGTCACAAGCCAGTGCTAGTAAATAAATGACCTACATATGCAACTTCTGGTAGTCTGAATTTACATTTCAGAGGATTGAGTTTCAAATTTACTTCATGTGCCCTGTCTAGAACTTTTGTATGCTTTCTGTCATGCTCTGCTTTACCATTGCCTCCAACCAATAAATCATCTACTATTGTGGCACAAGGATAGCCCTGAAAAATTTGCTCCATTGCATGCTGAACGATTTCACTTGCAGAATTTATTCCAAATGGCATCCCGAGCAATCTATATCTTCCAAATGGGGTACTGAAAGTAGTCAGTGAAGATTTTTGATAAAGCATCACTTACCAAAATGAACTTTTTGCATTCAAGACAGAAAAAAACAGTGGCATTCAGTATTAGGCTATGACTTCCTTGAATGTACAAATAGATGATGTGGTCTCTTTAATACTTTGTTCAAATCTCTTGGGTCAATGCATATTCTGATTTTTGTCTGAGTCTTTTTTGTGGGCTGCTACCATGGATGACACCCATTCATTTGGTTCTGTAACTGGACAAATTACACCTTTCCTCACCATTTTATCCATCTGAGCTTTGGCTTTATCCTGCATAGCTATTGGAACATTTCTTGCTGGTCTGACAACTGGACTGACCTCTGGGTCTAACTTCATAGAATACACAACTACAAGTTTGCCTAACTTGTTATCAAAAACATCAGCATACTCTGAGAAAATAGCTTCAGTAAAATTGAAACTGAGACGTGCTTATATGATGAACTTCTCTGGTAAAGGAAAGCAGATTCATTCTCAAACTGTCTCTGAGACCCAACAATGACTGCACAGGTCTTCAGACTACATACAACTGTATTAACTCCTAGCCAAATAACACAAAAGCACTACTGAGCCTTCGGTTTGAATTTTTTCACCTCCATAAGCAACAAGTTTTGCACAACTGGCCAAATTAAGTTGCTTACCAGCTCACACCTAACAAATGTGTTTGCTGACATAACATTACACTTTGAACCAGTATCTACTTTGAGCTCAGTGGATTTACCATTGATCTGAACAGTACAAAACACTTCATTATTTGCAAACAAATCTACTGCATCAATCTTGTCAACAATTATTAATACACCATCTACGTAGAAAGTAGAACTGCATCTCTCTGTAAATAAATCAACTTTCTTTTTTAAGTGACCCTTCTTTATAATGGTGTGAGGTTTACTTAATTTGCAAAACTTTTGAAAATGGTTCCATTTTTTACACTTGTGGCATTGCTGACTAAATGCTAAGCACTTTTCTCTTTTAGACTCGTGATTGGCACCGCAATTGTGACAGTTAACAATGCTTGATTTTGTTTTTCTAACTTACCCTTGTACTGCAATAAGCATGTCCTTCTCACTGAACTAGTCTTGGAACTTGATCGAAAATTATGGGTTTTACCTGCCACACTCACAGGGGTTACAGCTGTCCTGTGCTTAGGCCTGCTTCTGCTAGCCATGTGTTACATGCTGTCTACATTTGCTCTGGAGCTTGCTGAAACCATGCTCTTATCACTTGCAAGCATACTTCTATGCCTCTCTGTAACTTCATAAATTTGACAAATCTCAGTAGCTTTGTTCAACATTAAATCACTGTCATGAAGCAAAATCTTTCTCATTGCAGCATTACTAATACCACACCCAAGCCTGTCCTTTATAAACTCATCTTTCAAGTCACCAAACCTACATGTTTTAGCTTTATTTCTCAGGTCAGTAATATCAGCTGCAAATGTTTCTCCTGGCTTTTGATCTCTTGTGTAAAACAAATGCTCTGTAATGTAACATTTGTCTGGGGGTTGCACATCTCCCTGAATTTGCGTTTCAAACACTCAAGGTCTTCCCTTGATTTAGCCTATACAAGAATATGACGGTTTTCCCCTTCTCCTTCATATACTGCTGGTGTATACAAAAATGAACACTCTCTTTCAATGACCTCTGGTCCAGCTATATTTAGCAAAATGAATGCCCTGGTGCATGGATCTTTGTCAGAATAAGCTGCTTGTATAAAAATATCATACTCTTGCTCAAATATTCTCCAATTCTCTACAATATTCTGATCAAATACAAGTGGACCTGGTCTGCAAAATACCTCTGCCATATTAACACATACCAGTGAAGGCTTTTTCAAGTATGCACAAACACACACACACATATATATATATATATATATATATATATATATATATATATACACACACACATTTATATATATATATATATATATATATATATATATATATATATATACATATATATATATATATATATATATATATATATGTATGTATGTATGTGCCAGAAATGTATGCCTGTAATTGTAACTATGCCCAATAGCACAACAAGCCTCTGAATAACAGAACTTTGTGAATAAGTCTCCTGTGCACAAGAATACTCTTGCAATCACTGTACTGTAAAAAATCACCTCTTATCAGTGTACGAAACATTTCAAAATAACTGCACTGTGCGAATAAACTGGGTAGAAGAAGCTCAGAGTAAAAAAACATTTCAAAGTAACTGTACTTTGTGAATAAACAGTATACAGCACACTGAAACTTTCCCAAAATGGCTGTACTTCACTGAATAGCTCTGTACAGTGCAAGAAACATTCTGTAATGGTGGCACTCTGCAAATAGACACACCCAGCAAAGAAACTTTTCAAAATGGTTGTATTTTGACTGCACTTTATAAAATAGTTGTACTTTTCACATAAATAAACTCTTCAGAATAAATGTACAGTAACAAGCACACACTGCAAGCACTTTTACGCACTTTGAGATACTTAGAATTATCCTAATTATGCTCTGAATAGCTTCAATAAATGGGAAACAGTAGTTTATGCCAAAACACAGTAATCTGCCAAAAATATGCAACTGCCTTGCTTTAGTTATGCTTACTGTGCCCTTTTTGCTCTTTATTATATTAATTTTGCTCATTTAATCTTTTTTCATGCTCATTATACTTTTCTTGTTCTCGTTTTACTCTAAACATGCTTATTTTACTTTAAACATGCTCATTTTGCAATTCCAAGGTAATTTCAAACCCCTTATGCGCTTTTCTGATACATTTTTTTATCAAATATCTTAATTTCACACATTTTGTTTAATTAATAAACTTTTTGTGCCTCTCGCTTACTTAATAATGCGTTCTGTGCCCTTGTAATGCTCCATTTTATCTTTTTGATAAAATAAATCATTTGTGCAAATTTTGATTACCTTTAGTTCATTCCTGGACCTTTTCTGTACTTGGTTCACTTAGTTTACCTTCACTGTTAACTTTGCACCTCATAGCTCTGAAAAGCAGTCTCTGGAATCCCAGTTCTAATACCATGTCACTTGTCTGATCAGGACAAAACAGACTAACGTCTGTTGGTTCTTTTCCAGGAGCTTTATTATGTACAAACATATCAGGATTGCGGCTTAATAACTTTAACTTAGATAGCTATCACACTCATACATGCTTACTTTCTGGCTGCACTCTCAAAATAGCACTGAAGCTAGCATGTACTTGTCATTTATATGCACGTGCTGTCCTTGGAAACACTTATTAAAAGTACAACACACACTATTTTACACCAGTCTTATATTTTTATATTTTATTTAATATAAAAACATAATCTTAATACATGCATGCATAGTCCCACAGGTCCACCAGCAGGTTCATCTGCAAATAGCTTACAGTCTTTACACAAAACCCTGCTTAGAATACCTTGAACCATTAATCTTCTCGAATGTGATAACCAACCTGTTCTGCTTCACAGAAATGTTGTCCTATAAAACTTTTCTATATAATCTGATATTTTATTTCCTATTCTTGGCTATGATACTTTCAAACCATAAACCTAAAAAAATAGCAACTGGGCTTTTTCTTTGTCCAACCAACCTTGTGCTCCCCAATACTGAATACTATTTATTTAATTTATTTTGAATGTGTTATCTGGGGAAAGCACAGTAGATACTTTATATAGAGAATGAATGACAAATTGAATATATATATATATATATATACATAGTGGATATCATGTTTGCCATGTCAGTATAAAGGTAATAGCTAAAATGACATTATATACTGAGTTACTAGCAAAACACAATATATACATGAATTATATAGAGAGTGGAAATCAGGGATGGCATCCTGAAAGAATTACAATGAAAAGTATAGTCAGAGCATGGTATGTAGAGGGAAGAATATAGGAACAGTTTAAGTTATATAAATTACCCTTCTCATTCTTTGCTGCAGGCTTCTCATAGCTCCTTCATGCTTACACACTTCCCAAACACTGGTCTATATTAGATAATAGAACTTTCAAAAGTTCGACTATCATATGGTTGACACCATATGATCAAACTTTTAAAAGTTCAAAAATCTAATAAAAAAAGGGAACTACACAAATAACCTACCTGAACATTTTAAGCAGGGGGGGCAAGTCCCCCTGCAAACCCCCACCCCTCCCGCTCTTTTAAATATACCAAATCCGAGATCGCACTACAGTGCAGAAAAGAGAAATCTTCCCATTCCGTGCTGTACGGGATCTCTGTTAAAAGGTTCAAACTTTCAAAAATGTGATCATATGGTGGCGGCCATATGACAGTCAAACTTTTGAAAGTTCGACCATCGAATATAAACCCCCCCCCCTTAACACATGGGTCATGCCCTACAATGCCTTCCCGCATTTCCACAACTGCAGCACTTATAGTTTTTCTGCCTTTCAAGATCTATTTAGCTGTACTGAGTCCTGAACTAGTGATGGCTTATACATATCTGTTGGTGACATGTAACTGGAATGTCTCTTATACTGTTGTATCATTTGAATATTACCTCACACTCTGTCTGGGGAAAATGTCTTCACCCTGACTGTACTTCATCTTAATTGTAATCTGTTTTTTGCCAGGCTGTACTTTTGGCTAACAGTAAATTATATAATTTTCCACAGCAAAGATTTTCTCCAGTGCATTGCACATCCATGTTATTTTTCATACGAATGCAGTTATGCTGCATATATGATAGGATACACTCATGTACCAGCCAGCACTTTTACCTGCTCATACCTTAACCATTCAGATCTGGGCAGCATAAACTTACTGCTACACCTGTTTAAGTAAATAAAGTAATTTATCTCCTTCACTGCTATCCAAAAACAGAAAATCTTATAATACCTTAACCCCCCCCCCCCATTTGCTTTCATCCTCTACAGCATACCATTTGACCTCTCAACCTTAACTGAAGAATAGTTCCAAATAACCATCTCCATCAAATACCTAGCGTGATTCCTCAAAGTCATCCTCAAGTTTCTCAGAATTCTTTGAGTATGTCTACCTCTGTGTGGCTACACACATCCTCTTCCATTCCTTCTACCTGTTATACTGAATATTAACCCCTTACCATGTCATCCTGTTCTACATGTGCCCACATAAAGGGATGCAATGCAGTATGATGTACAGTTTTGGGATGCATGCAACTGAAAATCAGGCAGATCCCACTCTGTTAAGACCTTTGATAATCTTAAGCCTTTTATCATCACACCTTCCCCAAAAAAGACTTTCCACAACAGGTTTGCATCTCCTGAAATTACATGTTACATTTTTGAGATATGTCTGTGCAGACATATAAGAACTTGAGTAAGATGATCATCTATGACCTACTGCATGCAGAGTAAGCCTATTACTCCACCTACTACGGAGTTGTGACATCTGTTGGAATAAGCTGGAACAGATTATTTCTATAACATCTTCCCACTTTTTTCACCCTCGACTCCTAAATATTTCAGCCCACTTTCCTTCCTTAATCTTCCTTAACCATATATCAGCATGCATATGTTGAAAATAGATCTATTATCACCTGTAACATGATGTTCTATAACAATATAATAACAGCTATGAATGAAAAATTGTGATGTGATGTGATTTATATAGATGTAACTTCAGCATTTGACAGGGTCATACACAAAACACTGATCAATAAATTAGTTCAACCAGGTATTGATGTACTGTTGATAAGATGGATAGCTGCATGGCTTACAAATAGGACATGGCAAGTATCACACACCAACTGGACAGGTGAAATCCTTGGTTACAGTCAAGGTGTCCTACAGGGCTCTGTAGTAGGCCCTTACTTGTTTAGATTGTATCTTTCAGACCTTACTTTTTCATCTGAGGCATTCTACAGTCTATATGCTGGCGACCTGAAATTGGGTAAACTGATTACCAGTGTTACAGATAAGGCATGTCTGCAAAATAATTTGACTAAATTGACCATTTGGGTACAGGAGAATAATGTTGATAAATATTAGAAACTAAACATATGAGATTTGGAAGACATAAACTGATAGGTGAATATTTAATACAGCACCCAGTGATTGAAACTGTAGACTCATTTAAGGACCTGGGTATATGGGTAGATTCATCTATAAGTTTTTCTAATCATATCAACCAATAGAACTATAAAAAAGATTTATAAAGTCTAGAAAATCAAACATAATGAAGTCATTGTTTGTTAGTTACATTAGACCCAAACTTGAGTACAGAATAACAATATGGAAACCCTATAGGAAAACAAGCATGAATAACCTGGAAAGAGTACTGCAGAAATATACCAAGGGCATCCATGGATGTGAAAATCTAAGTTATTATGAAGGACTAAACTGAACTTGTACAGTGTCTCTTACAGATATCTAAGAGGAGCTCTTATTCAGGTATATAAGGCATTTAGGGACAACTACCTCTGGGAATGTTTGGGGTTATCAAAAAGTACTAGAGAATCATCAGATAACCTATGTGGAAGATTCTATAGGAATGAGAAGTGTACTAATTGGTTCTCTGACATAGCAGCTGATGTTTGGAACAGACTACCAAATTACATTAAAGCAAGTACTAGTTTAGATATTTTTAAGAACAGCCTGGACATTTATTATTGGAGCAATTGTTTTGGTATAGTGGCAATCTAGAAGGGCATTAATGCCCGTGCTTGAAACATTTGTATGTATGTATGTATGTATGTTAATACAGGTTTGTAGCTTATCCATCATTATATGTGCTCTCTATCTTTGTTAAGCTGTATACTAGACATGTCTCAGTCTTGTAAATCTCAAAAATCCTGCACAGACAGCACCATGTCTAGCCTATATGAACTTAGCTTAAGACTCTGCAAAGAGGCAGAAAACATTCCACTTGCCAGGTGTTTGGTCCAAGAAAGCTATGACTCTCATCTGCCAGTACTTTCCTAAATATAAATAGACTTGGAGGGAGGTGCTCCAGCCATACCCATCTTTCGACGGTCATTTGTCCTGGCAGCCTACTAATTTCTACATAGGGTTCTAAGTCACCCTGTATATGTTTTGCTAATCCTTATTTACACTAGTGCTTTATATAACAATTTCTTCTCTATTAACATAAATGCCCTCAAATTGTAAGGGAGATGGTACCAGTGTTCTTGCAGCTTTCTCCATTCACCTACTGTATTAACTGATCAAACTGCCACCAACTACTATGTTTTGCGTTCCTTTTAATGAAACTTCATTGATTTCATCCAGCTAGTTTATTTACCACATTTCTAGTCTCTGCACTAAACCTTTAGCTAAAATATATATGCCTATGCCGATTAAGAAAACTGGGTAGCAATTTCCTGGTTCTCTTGCATCTTATCCTGACTTTGTAGTAAGGACACCCTTGCTCTACAAAATGAAGTTGGCACCAATATATTAGCCTTATTCAAAACCTGACATAGATGAGTCATATCTCCTTGCCCACAATCTTAACAAATTCTCAGTTAAATCCATTTTTCCCCAGTACTTTCTTCCTTTTCATCTTCTACAAGTCAGTCTTTACTTCTTCACTGCTTATCTTTTCGCCAGTTGCTCACTCTTTAAATGTCCAGTCTCTGGCCGTCCCATACTCCAGGATTCTCTCCTGCACTGACTTGTTAAACTGACCTACACAATTCTTCCTTGTTCACTCATATGCATTCTCTGTAGTGTACACCTTTACCTTTAACCCCTATAAGTGCTATAATGAAATAGTTCTGCCTCTTTGACCACAGCTTCCAAGATAAAAACCTTCCTGATGTTTCTCCTCTCATCCATCAGAAAGTGTGTCCCTCACTCCCCGTTGCTTACTTATGCAGCCAGCACCTCAGTGATTCTTACTTTCATGGCTGAATTCTAAAATAAGTACCATCTAACTATATCCTGGTTACATTTCTTGTGTAAGCTGTGTAGGTATCTTAGATGGTACTCCTAGACTTTCCCTACAGCTTATGCCATCCTTTCTCGGTAATCTTACTTAGTTACCAACATACCTTTTAATATGGATTTGATTGCATCCCACCATTGGGCCTTTTCTGTAGAGGCATCACCTGAATTGTTACTCTTAACTTCTTTGTATAACTGCTCACACTCTTTTCTCCTGTCATGATGAACATGTATCCATTCTTTCCATCTGCATGTGTACTCTTTCTCTTCCCACCTTGTCTGATGTATCACCAAAATAATGTGAACATGACCTCATTAACATTTTGCTCCAGTATCTATTTCTATAACACAAGACAGTGCTGCACTTCTCACCAAAACTATATCCAGCCCAAAGATGGATCATGGTTAAATGGAGCCCTAGGCAGGGTAATTGATCAGGACTCCACACCCTGCAGCCCCCCCCCCCCCAGGCAGCACCCCTCAGCTAATCCATTGTCTCATAACTTGAATATCTCTCCCCGATTACCATAAACACTGTTCAAACGTGTCAGTGTACATACTATTTTCTTTACTTCTACAATGACTAGAAATATTTAAAATGTGCTATATCCTCCTATATCCCTGTTGCAGTATCCAAAACAGAAGCGAGAGTAAAAAAGCTCAAGAAACAGAATGGGAGGTGGAAGGCTGAGAAGAGCCCTCAACAAACACACAAAATGATTTCAGCAGCACCTGCTCTAGTCCTAGAAACAATATCCAACTTATAATGTTTAATAAAGGTATGCACTGAAGACCAAATTGCAGTTTCAAGGATGGAATTGGTGTCCATCCCCTCGAAGAAGGCACCAGAAGATGCAACAGCCCTAGTGGAATGAGCTCTAACAGAAGTAGAAAGAGATTTGCCATGAAAAGAATAACACAAGGAAATGGCTTTTGATATCCAGGAGGAGAAGGATTGCTTAGATAAAAGCCAAACCCAATGTCCTGGCATGAAAGGAAGAAAAAAGCTGATCAGACTTGTGAATTGCCTTAGTTTTATCCAAATAGTACCTGAACTATGTCTGTGCAAATCCATGACATGCAGGACCCTCTCACTAGCAGACTAAGAAATAGGGAAAAAGGAAGGTAGTTGTACCAACTCATTCAAGGATAGCTCATTTACTACCTTGGGCATAAAAGAAGGATTAGTATGAAGACACACTCTGTCCATGTGAAAAAAAAAGAAGGAATGGTCATAAGGGTCTTGGAGCTCAGAAACCCTTTGAGCAGAAGTAAGAGCCAGCAATAAAACAGTCTTCCAGGTACAATTTGCAAAGAAGCAGTATATGCAGGCTCATAAAATAACCTGAGTCAATTTTTCCAAAGCAAAAATAAGGTCCCAAGGTGGAGAAACAGGTTTCTTTGGAGGCTTAATATGCAGGACGCCTTTAAGAAATTGTTTGTCCTCAAAATGAGAAGTTGAAGAAGGATTCAAGGGCAGACAAGCAGAAATGACTGACAAATGAGCCTTCACAGAAGAATAGACCAGGCCAGACTGGAGCAACTCACATAAATAAGAGAGAACCAGAGGGACCCCACTGAAAAAGGGTCCTGACTGCAAGCATTACATCAGGCAGAGCATTTTTTCCATTTGGACATATAAGATTTCCTGGTTGAGGGTTTCCTTGCCTCCTGTAAAATCCTGAACACATCCTCAGAAAACATGTACTTGAAAGGGATCAAAACCCTATCACCCACAGTGTCAGTTGAAGAGCGAACAAGTAAAGATGCATGAGAAACCCCTTAAACTTTGTGCGGAGATCCAACCAGTGAGGAAATTTGTGATGATTGCCCCCTAACTAGTTGCATTAAGAGGGGGAACCAGTGCTGTCTTGGCCAGAATGGAGTCACTGGCAAGATTTCCAGGGAGTCCAGCTAAATCTTCTGCAGGATCGTGGAAGTAGAGGAAGAGGATGGAAAGCATAAAGAAACATCCTCTTCCAAGGAAAAGAAAGGGTGTCTGTCTTCCACACCAGATGGCATGGTACTTTGGAACAAAAGAGAGGAAGCTGCCTGTTCAAAGGGGAGGCAAAAAAGATCCAGCTGAGGAATACCCCACCAATGGAAAATGTGAAGAAACACGTCTGTGAAGCATCCATTAGTGAGCCTGTGTTTTGGACCAGCTCAGAGAGTCTGCAACTAGATTGTGCTCTGAAGGAATGTATACTGCCTGAAGTGTTAACTGATAACTGAGAGCAACTTCCCATGCCAGAAGAGCTTCCCTGCTACAGGGGTAAGATTTTGTGGCTTCCTACTTGTTGACATACCACATCACTGTAATGTTTTTTGTGAAGACCTTCAAGGGGCCTAGAGAGAATATGGGATGAAAAGCTTGAAATGCCAGAATCAGAGATCATCTCTTTGATGTTGATATGGTCCGACTGCTGATGGAGGCCAGAGACCCTACACTTTCAGGTGACCAAAAGAAGTCCCCCACACCATGTCTGAGACACTGGTGAACAGTTCTTTAGAAGGGGCAGGAGGTTGAAAGGGCCAGCCTGGGTTGAGACCAAACTGTTGAATCCACCACTCAAATTCCTTCTTTAGACAGGGAAGGAGAGGTACACTGAAATCCAGAGGTTGAAAATGCTACAGCCAAACTGAGTTGAGGTGCCACTGAAGCTTCCGCATCTACAATCTGGCAACAGGAAGCATTGGAGTAGAAGAAGCCATGAATCCCCGGGTCCAAAGAAACTCTCTGGCTGGCATGTCAGTCAGAGTAAGAAGAAAATAAAGATGGCTGTTAAATGGCACTGTCTAAGTCCTGCATCACAGATTGACATGATCCTGAGAGGGAGTCAGGACGGACTTTTGGAAGTTGATAATAAACCCCATACCTTGAAGAAGAGAGATGGTGAATTTCAGATCCTGTAACAGGCAACTGGGAGAACGTGACCCAAAAGTCATATAAATAAGGAAAAATCTGAATGCCTTAGAGCCTGTAGAAAGCAATCAAAGGAGCTAAGTATTTTGTGAATACCTGTGGGGCAGTAGAGAGGCCAAAGCAGATAACTGAAAATGAAAGAAAGACACAGAGAAATGTAAAAACTTCCTGGAAAGTGGGTGAATAAAGATATGAACGTAAGCATCTTTCAGATCCAAGGACACAAGAAAAGCCTGGGGTAACAAAATGGAAAACAGGATTTGAAGAGTAAGCATATTAAAATACAGGACCTTGAGGAAGGTGTTGAGCCAGGAGAGATCCAGAATAGGTTTCCAAGTTCCCTCTTTTTGAAGAACCAGGAACATCCTGGAATAAAAATCCTTTCCCACTTGCAAAGGGAGTACAGGTTGAATGGTTCCTTGTTTCACCAGGGACCCTAGAACCTGCAGGAAATGAGGAAGTTGTTCTAGAGGAGGTTGAGGAATCCATGAAAAAGGAGGGAGAGGCTTTCATACCACGAAGTAATGAAGTAACCCTGATGGATGATAGAAAGAACCCAAGAGTCTGAAGTGATGAAATGCCAAATTGGAAGACAAAGCAAAAGCCAAAGGGACAAAGGAACCTGGTCTAAAAAAAGGGTGGGGTGAGTGGTTTCAGCCCGGAAATTAGTAGTTTATTGGCCATTTTGGGCTAATTTCTGTCTCTTTCATTTCCCTTCTATAAATACCGTATTTGGCCGGTTTTGCATGTCGGGCAGCACTGGTTAGCTAGGGTAAAACTATTCCCAGCTCCACAAAGTCTCCTCTTCAATTTTTCCCTTGGAACTAGACAAACTTTCAACTTAAGCACTCAAGCCACTTTTTTTCTCAGCCTGGCACTTCCTCAAAACTTATAGCAAGCACTAATAAACCCTAGCACTAGACCCTCCTGTATGGTACAGAAGAACAAGGCTCTCTATTCGACCTTACCAGTCATCCAGTAAAACAGTTCACTGTACCTATCCAGGCATGTCCAAAGGGCAGTGGCAGGTGTACTCTCCAGTCCAACTGGTAAATCTGGGCATTTTGAGGCAATTTTACAACTGCCTCATGTACACAGACAACCCCCTCCTCCTACCACCAAACACTAATACATGTGAGAGATGCAATTTTACGGCCAAACTGGAGGCTAAGCTCTCTCAACCCAAGATTGGATCAGACAGTCAAGAGGAAAAGGGAAAAAAATTCTCAATTTCAACAATTGGCTACGTTTCTGGTGTCATTCAAAGGGGATCCAGTGTCTGTCTGCCTGGGACAACATGCTTGACAAGCCACGCTGCTTCACTAGAGATGGCTTGCACCTGTCACCCTTAGGCTTTCAAATACTGGCCAAGGCTCTTGCCACCCGTATAGTGCCTTTTTTAGGCAAGGCTCAAAAGACAAACCCACCGCCGTAAATAGCACAAGTAACAAAAAACTGAGGGTAATGCTACTCAATGCCAGAAGTCTGAACCTCAAAATGCACACACTCGAGGCACTCCTCAGTATGGAGAAAATTGATATATGTGCAGTAACAGAAACCTGGTTGAAGGCTCCAGAGAGCACCCCAGCACTACCAGGCTACAACTCATACCATACACTTCGGCCACAGAACCCAAACCGAAATACAAAAGGCGGGGGCGTATCCATATTCATCAAGGATACCCACACCTCCAGGTTAGTGGCACAGCACGATGCTTCAGAGATCATCCACGTGCAACTAACAATGGGCAAAACTGCAATTCAAATTGTAGCTTGCTATAGATCACCCACCATGTCCCAGGACCCCCATTCAACATTTCTGGAAACACTGGGAAACATAAAGGTCCTACCAAACACCCTAATATTGGGTGATTTCAATTACCCATACATTAACTGGGAAAACTACTCAAGTACTAACTCCCTTGCCCAACATTTCCTAGAATTTATAAACTCAAACACCCTGGTTCAACTGGTCAACACACCCACCAGAGGTGACAACATATTGGACCTGGTCATCACCAACATGGGCGATTGGTGTTCCACACCGGAGGTCAACCCCTCGCTGGTTAGATCTGACAATAAACAAATCACTTTGGATATCCACATTCCGCCTCACCCCCGGACAAAAAAAACACTGTGAAAAACTTTTCAGAAACAAACTTCACATTACTTAAGACCGAGGTGGAAAGTTTTAAAGCCCCCATGCTGAAGGATAACACTGTCCAAGCTGCAAAATCCTTCACTAATGCATTCTATGGGCACCTACCAGAATGCATGGATCATGCCATCCCAAGCAAAACCAAGACTCACTCCTCCAAGAAAAGGAAACCAGTCTGGTGGACTCCTGCCATAAACAAGCTACACAATAAAAGGAGGAAACTAGTACAGAAAAGAGTAAAATCCCAAGAAGGGAAGACATCTCTGATCAGTATCAGCAAGAAACTTCAATCCCTCATAAAATCATCCAAGGCGAGCTTTGAAAGAAAAATTGCCAAGGACTCCAAAGATAACCACAAGGCATTCTTTAGCTATGTCAAGAATCTAAGTGGCAATGCTCAGATCTGCTCGGAGTTAGTGCAGAATGGCATAAAATACACTGAACCGACCGATATCGCCAATATCCTGGCAGACAAGTTCAGCACAAACTTCACCCCCCTCTCACCCCCAAGAGGGCCCATAACCATATCAGAAGAATGTAGAGTCCCTGAAATCACAGACACTCAGGTTAAAACAGCCCTCTCCAAAGACAAGAACACAGCATCAATGGGACTGGACGGTGTCCCAGGCTGCATCCTACACGAGCTCAAAGATGAACTAACCCCTCACCTAAACACACTGTTCAAACTCAGTCTCTCCACAGGCTACGTACCCATAGAGTGGTGCACAGCAGCGGTTATTCTGCTTCACAAAGGTGGAGCCACAACAGACCCCGGGAACTATCACCCTATAAGCCTGACTAGCTTGGTCTGCAAGGCTGTGGAGCGCATCATCATGGAACTCATTAACAGAGACATTGGGAACCTCCAAACACTGGACCCTACCCAGTTCAGCTTTGTTAAGGGCAGATCATGCCTCCTAAACCTGGTGGACTTCTTTGAGACAGTTACCAAGGCTATAGATGAGGGAAAAGTGGTATACACAGCCTACCTAGACCTCGCAAAGGCCTTCAACACTATTCCCCATTCTGGTATTAAAGACAAGCTCACCAGCCTGAACATAAATCCCTACATCACAAGATGGATTGCCATCTGACTCATGGACAGAACTCACATGGTGAGAGTTGCAGGAGCTAGGTCTGACGCTAAATCGGTTACAAGTGGAGTTCCCCAGGGCACAGTCCTAGGACCACTCCTGTTCGGCATATACTTCTCAGAGCTACAGGCAAGCACAGGAGGACTATAGCTGACCAGGTTTGCAGACGACTGCAAACTAGGGGCTATAATTGACTCTCCGGCTGACACAGACATCCTCCAAAAAGCTCTCACGGAGACGGATACCTGGTGTCAAAATCATGGCCTCAAGCTAAATGCCAAAAAGTGCATAGTCATCCCCTTTGGAAAAAACAAAATACCCACAAACTACTACATAGGTGGTAGTCCCCTAAATACGGAAGACGTGATAAGGGATCTGGGGACCCAAGTAGACAGTAATCTCACCTTTGATCATCACATTGCCAAAGTGGTTAGAAAATCCTTCTATGTGGCCCACCTAATCACAAAAGAATTCACATCCAGATCAAAAGAGGTCATTGTGCCCCTCTACTCATCACTCATCAGACCTATCATAGAGTACAATGCCCCATTTGGGATGCACCTTACAAGACACCTGCAACAGCTGGAAAGACCTCAGAAGTACCTAACCAAGAGGATCACTGGCCTCAAATAGATGCCCTATGCAGCTCGACTGAAGAAATTACAGCTGTACTTGGTTGCATACCACCTACTCAGAGGTGATCACTGCCTGACATACAAGGCCATGTCCAAACCAGAATTAATGGACATGCTCCACCTAAAGAAAACCTTATCCCCACGAGCCACACGTTCTAGGGATCTCAACCTCACCACAACAATAAATAGGACGTGCTGGAGGGATGGATTCCTGTCCCAGAGACTTCCCATGCTTTGGAACAAGATCCCAATCTACATTAGGCAGAGCACCTCACTAACACTCTTCAAAAAAAATATTGACGAGTGGATGGGAAACAGAAAGTTTATCTCTGGAATCAATTCAGTGGCCCTGCTGGACAGAGGTACAGGGAACCAATCTAAGGGGGTGGCGAAAGCCAACACATTCTGGCTAGGCTTATAAATACTTTCGGGCAGACAGCCTAGTACCTACCTATGAACCTATGAATTGTCAAAAAGAATCAGACTTATCAGATAAAGGTGGCTTTCAGGCCACAAAATTTTGAGAAACCTTAGCAAAGGGGACTCACCTCCCATTCTTCCTGCCCTTAGAGGCCTGGCAGGGTTGCCTGCAAACTATTTCCTCTGGAACTTAGGTTAGGAGAGACAAAATATGTTTAAGGTCCTGCAAAGCTTTACCTTTCTCTTGAACAGACTTAAACATGTCAGCAGAAGCAGTCCAAAAAGATATTTATTATCCAAAGAAACATCCAACAACTTGGCCTTATTGTCCTCAGGTAGAGGCTGAAACCAAACCAAGAATAATGTGTTGTGATAGACCCAAAAGCTGTAGCCCTTGAAGAGACATCAGCAGCAACACAGCTACACTTAATGGAGTGGTGAGCAACTTGAGAAGCAGAATCTAAAAAAGATAAGGTGGAGGATTTGCCTTCAGAAACAGAGAGGTCAGAAATAATCTGACAAGTCTGAGCAATCAATGCCAGAGTGTATCTGGTCATGTGGGTCTGGTAATTAATAGCCCGCAAGGGCAAAGTAGAAGCAGTGTAAACTTTATTACTAATCCTCTCCATTGCCCTACTATCCTTATCAGAAAGCAAAGGTTTGGAAGAGAACAAAAGCCTAGAAAGCTTGTCAGAAGAGACTGACTCCACAGCAGGAACACCAAAAGGACATTTAAATAAAAAACTGACAATCTTCAAGGAACTTTACATTACCTATCAGGTTTTGGGTCTATATTAGAACTTTCAAAAGTTCAACTGTCATATGGTCGACACCATATGATCAAATGTTTAAAAGTTCGAAAATCTAATAAAAAAAAAAATAAACCACACAAATAACCTACCTGAACGTTTTAAGCAAGGGGGCAAACCTACCTGCACCCCCACACCTCCCGCTCTTTTAAATATACCAATTCCAAGATCGCACTACAGTGCAGAAAAGGGAAATCTTCCCATTCCACATTTTACGGAGATCTCTGTTAAAACGATCGAACTTTAAAAATTCGATAACGATCGAACTTTCAAAAATTCAATCATATGGTGTCGACCATATGAGAGTTGAACGTTTTAAAGTTTAATCATCTAATATAGACCCTAAGGTTTCTTAGGAGCAGGAGGCTGAGAATCAGGAGACTGGAAGCAGCAATGAAAGTATCAAACAAGACAGCCAACACAGGAGGAACTGCAGCTGGTTTAGGAGTGTCCACCTGAAGGAACTCATAATATCTTCTCTGAATATCAGAGACTTGAGAAGAATCCTACATTCCATCATCCTAGCAATTGTGTCACCAGAGGACAATTCCTCAAAAGGAGACTCAGGGCTAATAAACTCCTCTTCATCAGAACCATAAGCCGAAGGTGAAGGCATTTGTGGAGAATAGTACAAAGACCCCTCATCAGACACTGAATCCTCATCCAAGGAATCCAGTTCCCTAAGCTATTTAGAAGAGGTAGAGGTCCAAGGAGGAGCAGGTACTGAAACCCCTTGAGGAGGCTTTAAGGCCATCAATACAGAAAACAAGCCAGAGTAAACTCCTGCCATTCCCTTTGAGGATCATTATGATGTACCAAAATATGCTTTAGACCAATATCCGTGGAATCCATCTAGGACCCTGTTAAATAATCAACTGTGCCCCCCCCCTCCCCAGTGTCCAGAGCTGTCACCTGCAAAGCCTCAGAGGATATGCAGAAGGGCAGATCCATGCTGGCCTCCAACGGGGTCACAGAAGAGAAATCTGACATAGATGCTGAATGACCTACAGAGCTATTACCCACTTCTAGAGGGACATTTGGTGAAGGCTGGACAGCTAAAGAACCTGGCCAACACTTCTTAGCTTTCTTCTTACCTAGCAAGAGTATCTTGGGGTTCAAGGAATCTGGCAAATTACCAGGACTAACTGTTCAAGCCATTGTTTTTTAAGATAAATGGCTAGGGGAAGACAAATGGCTTCTGAGTGTCTTAGACACAAATGCCTTACAGATACTACAACAGGTATGGTTGTGGGAAACAGCAAACAAAAATGACACTGGTCATGATGATCCTTATAGGAAATCTACCTCCAACACTGACATTTTCCCTTCTTGGATGATATGTACTCTAGGTAGAAAAATAAAATACAAGACCAAGAAATGTTAAAAACAACTCCAATGGGACACTTATCTGTTAGCTAAATATTCAGTACAGCAAGAAGATGTTCAGACCAACTAGCAAACATAGCATTTGAACTGGTGGCAAAGAAGTTCTCAGTAGTTGCACCCATATGTCCCTTTTATGCCCTATTTTTTCTGTGCAGGGAGAATAAATATGAAGTGACGCACATAAAATATCATTAGGCTTTTGTATACGGGCCAAGCAATGGGCTGCCCTGGGCAGGAGATCCCTTCTGTTTTGGATACTACAACAGTGATATAGAACAGCATTTCAACAATCCTTGAAAATGCACAGAAAGTTGACATTCCTTGAAACTATACAGAAACTGAACAGTATTTGGAAAGGCAAAGAAACTCAACAGTCTTTGAAAATTCATTGAAACTCAATAGTCTTTGAAATGCACTTGCTGATGACAGCTTGGCAGTTGTTGGAGAGGACTGAGGCACCTGAATTCAAGGTACAGAGTTTAAGCCTGAATGAGTTAACCAACCTGCCATCCCTAACTGGGCCATTTCACACACACACACCTACCTCTGTGATGACCTCTCTATGTCTGGAATGGCAACAGCAATAATCCAGCCATGCTCGCTTGTGTCTTATAAATTGCTCACTCTGTTCTAATGCTTAAATGTATATGCATTGTACTAAAGATACTCTACAGACACTACTAAGAATGTACTCTGTGTATGATCTTAAAGAAATGTAACACACATAGACTGTGTTCTTAAAGAAGAAATGCAAGTTTTGTGGTAGGCCCATCCAGTGACCAAGCCCCCACCTGGGCTAGTGGGCCCTAGTTGACTATTGTAGGTTACTTGGTGCTAGATCTGTCTCAGATCCAGCCTACTTTGTAGCATCTTTTTACTAGCAAAACAAATGTCTTTAATTATTCATTCTTCATATGTCCACTTAGCCTTCCTCCATTTCCTAACTTGTACATCCCTTGCTTTTGTTTTTGTAGATGGTCCTGGCTTAACAAATATATGGTCCAATTTAAGGTATAGAGTAACATTAAAATCCCGGGCTATAATTTCTCAGGTGCATTGCAGGGTAATCTTAGCCAGATGCTCATAGAAATCAATAAAAATAAGGGCTATCCTAATGAGACATACAAACAGCCCAACTTCCATAATTTACACTCCTCTCTTTCTTTCCCATTATCAGAACTGCATCCCACTACAACCAAGTGTTTCTGCACCATGTTAACATCTTTAATTTCCAAATCTCTTCAACCTTTTAGCAACTTCTGCCTCCAGATGGTGACTTATACCCCCAGAATATTTCTGGCAGAATACTTAGTGCCACCTTACCTGCCTACCATTTTCTTATCTTTCAGTAACATTTCTCTCCACCCTGCATGGGCTGGATCTGTAACAAGCTTTTGTGCTTAGTCTTGTGTTTTTCATTTGTATATTCACATACAAACAATTTCTGACCCAAAGGTCATATCATGGTGTCCTTAATCAGGTCTACAGCAGAATGCTGAAACTATGTAGAGTACTTACAGTACCACTGGTAAATTAGCATGGAAAATAAAGAATATGTAAAATCTAATAAATAAATAAACTGTAAATGGAATTGTACAACTTCAATACCCACTGACAAAGCAAGGACAGCTTCATCATATTTTCTAAAACCTCAGTGCTTCAAATGTTTGATCAGACATCACAGTGGATCTGTGTCAGAAGACTGACTTACAATTATGTCGCAGTTTAAATGACTGAGACTGGATAATCAAAGCCACAAAAATCTGAAAGCCAAAACACGGAAAACACCTAATATTGAAAACACATTTTTGCATTTGTGTGAGTGGCTACACCCTCCATATTCCCTAATTATATATACTAACGTTGACATTGCACTATTCATAAAGGGCGAAACTCTTGCTGTACTGTGATAAAACACAACCACCTTCTGCCATGTTTTGATGTGTGTTTTCTGTGTTCTGGTCCATCAAGATTTAACAGCTTCAGTTAGCCAGTCTCAATCATTTAAACACCAGCATAATGGTTAGACAACCGTCTGACATAGATCGCTCATATTACATCTACTCCAGTATCTAATTTAAGAACACACTTGTTGCAGGATTTACAAAGACATCTTCTGCTTGTGGAAGCTGCTGTGGCCAAAAGTAACAGTTTCTACAACAATAGAAAAATGTGATTCAGGCACATGTAAGCCGCGATGAAGAAAGACTTCATTACTGGCTAATCTGCATATACCTGAACTGTGTGTTGTTCCCACTAGCACTTTCCTGCAATAAACATCACTCCTGGCCCATGCATCGTGTTGGTACAGAGTCTCCACTCATTCACTCCCCCTAACATGTGCACAACACACACACACACACACACACACACACACACACACACACACACACACACACACACACACACACACACAAACTACCTTACCTCTAACCTGTCCATGAGATTAGAAATCACCCTTAATGTGTCTTATTTTTTCCCAGCTGATCATAAATCTCAGATGACATTCAGTCATTAATTAAGATACTAGAGTTCCATTCTTATTTTTCAAAGATGTTAGACATGCTGCTAAATTAACATTTAAGTGACTTTGAGCAATATTTAAAAATTCTCCTTGATGTCATCTAGTGTTTCTACTGGCTCTGTATGGAAATCATAAACACTGCTTTTAGAGGTATCTCAATCCCCTTCCACACAGATACGACCCCCCCCCCACAACTGGCCCTGAGTTTACCAGTGGTGGCTGGTGACTTCAAATCAAAGGGGGGCTGTAGGAGACAGTTGAATGGGTGGGGCCAATGGGAAGGGATGTGACCACCTAGAAAGGGGCAGAGCTATGTTCAAAACCACATAAACTGGGACTTTAATTAAATACACTGCCCTGGGTGCCGAACCATCATTATGAGAGTCCAATCAAGACAAAATGAAGTGTAGAAGAAAAAAATATTTCAATGCATTGGGTACATGACAGCTTACTTAATATATAGATGGAAACAAAAAGGTTGTGAGGCATGAAAAAATAAATTACTTTTTAAATACATTACTGGAATGCCAGTCAAAATCAAGTATAAAAAACAAGCAGCACTCAACTCAAACCACTTCTCCTTGCACTGCAGTTCTAATTATAATTTATATTCAGATTTATAAAAGCACCAAGTAATATGCTGAAAGTACCAGTCTCTGTGATACCCCCGCTTGTAAAAATGTTTCTTATCCAAAAAAGAACCTGCTGCCTGACAACTATCTACTTGTTTCATGGGGAAAATGTGATCAAAGTAAAAAACGAACAGCAAACAAGAAACAAGCTCAAGATAAATTGCTTAAAGGATTACTGCACAGGTTGTGGACCACACATGATAGACTGACATTCAGTTTACGGGTAAAGCCTGCAAAGATTATTACAAGTCTCCAACAAATGTAATGAGCTTCTGACAATACTGTAATCCTCTCCTTTATTACAAATACTTTCATATGCATTTCAATATGTAAGGCTTATATGTTTTCTAGTTATGTAAATATTCTCTGCATGGCAACAACAAAAAGGCTTTCAATGTTGGTAATTCTTTAGCAGTGTGCTTATTAAAGCTTACTTTCATCTTACAATCTCAGACAAGCTTACCTGATTGCCATTAAAGCATTGCTACTTAAACACAGAGCAATAGGGACTGCAACAACATGCATTTTCTGAATAATAAGAAACATAAATCAACAGTATAAAAATATGACAGAATACCAGCCCCGGGATTCATGAAGCTCGGCGCAAGGCCGGTGCAAGGCTTGTGCCGGCAGTGCAGTGTATAATCGGCGTAGCAGCGCCACATGCATAGTAATGAGTGCGCGCCGCAACCACAGACACGTGTAGAGGGCACGTGCGTGAGCCCAAGTAGGATGCGCCCGTAGGCGTGGCCAAGCCGGCAGGCAATGAGCAACCTAAAGTGCTGACTGTCACAGGCCGCCTGCAATAGTAACCGCACCAGCCAGGGTCCGTGGATAATGAAACGTACGCAGAGTATGCAACATAGTACCCGTTCACACAAAACGGAGAACCAGACATTAACCCATGAAGTCCAAATTGTACCCGTGCAAGGAACAAAGGATACGCATAATACCGTGTCCGTCACGCAATGCACTGTCAGTGGGCATACCCAGTGAAGGTGGTCCGCAGCATGTCAGCGCACCGCACCTACACACAGGTAGCCCCATGGGCATGGCCACCAGCAGTAGTGAGAGTACACAGCCGGGCGGCCGTGTCGATATAACAACCGGAAGGAAACCAGATACCCTAAACACAGACAAACATGTGCATAGCAACATATACCACACCCAGCAACATGCCCATCGCATACACATAGGATGGCGTATGCCGAAGCATAATATCCAGAAGCAGAACCCATGCATGCAAATGTAATACACAACAGCCCCGTCATAGCATGTAACCCGCACCCATGTACGACCGTGCACCCAACCCAGCTAGCAGCCTTGCGCAGCTGCACACCTACACAGAATGGGTATACCTCAAATGTAGTATGAAGTATTGTCCTAGGCAGTGTCACGCGGGCAAATATGTACCCCACATGTCAACATCCCACCTCAGGTACTGATATCCAAATGGCTGCATGTGAATGTGTCGGCAGAATGTGTACATCCCGCATGTGATATGGACCTGTCGAAACCCCATAGGCATTCACACGCCACGGTGTCCATAACTGTACACATCTGGACAAGGCAGTATGTTCAGCCACCGTACTGATGATTATCTATGCAGACATGTCAAACACAACACATATGGCAGAACATCCGCCCACCAAGCAGGACGCCCCAACAGGGTGCCACATGCACAGAAGGTGAAGGTGGGACATCACACGTTGAGAATAGCGTTGCCGGATGGCCAAACACCTACGGCCAATGCAAAGGATGGAATAACATGTATATGCCTGGATGAATGGGTATGTCATAGCATGGGAATAGGCTAAGCTATCCAACATAATAGCCATGCGTACCAGATACAAACTGCCAGTAACACACAGTAGTAATGCAGGAAGGCATACACGACTGTGGGAATATCACAGGACATATGGCACGTGCCAAGTGTTGACGCATGACACAAATGTCCAGGATGGGGCTCCCTGCAAAGAGGAACATGTGCCAACCCCACCCCCCACAGATGTACCGGCAGTGGAAACACAACCCAAACACACACCAACACCACCGTCCATCCCATGATAGCAACGGAGGCTGGTCAAAGACCACCATGATGCGCGCACAAACAGGAACACGTGTAACCGTTGCCCTGACAACCCCCCACAGGCCAACGAATAATAGTATGGACATATGCATGTAATGCTGTGAAGGATGTGTGGTAGTCCTCAGTATCACAGAGGTAGGTACACAGATACAATGTAATCAACCGTGACGTATGTGCACTGTACACAGCATACCTGCAGGTAATACATAGTTCAATCATGTGCCACAGAAATATACACATACGAATGAGGACAGGGGATAGACAAGTGTGAATGGGACAAACTATGAACATAGGTTCATAGGTCCATAGGTACATAGTAGGCTATCCGCCCAAGGGCAGCTACAACCCTAGCCCATAGTTATGTTGCCTTTGCCACCCCTCCAGTTCGAAGAAAACAATGCCTATTATATTGCTGTACCTCTGTCAAGCAGTGACATTGAAGTAATCCCTGGGGTATATCTGCAATCTCCCATCCATTGATCAAGATCCCCCTCGAACAAGGCCAGCGAGGTGCTCTGCCTCACATGTATTGGGATGTTGTTCCACAGCATAGTGAGTGTCTGGGCGATGAATCTGTCCCTCCAGCACAGTCTATTAATGACCGTGTCAAGGTTCACGTCACCTGCCCCTGTGGTTCTGAGGGATGTAGATTCATTAGGTGAAGCATAGTCATCAAATATGGGTCGACATGGCCTTGTATGTCAGGCACAGGTCACCACTGAGCAAGTGGTATGTGACTGAATGGAGCAGGAGTCCTTTCAGTTGGGCAGCATAAAACATATTCCTGAGACACTGCATCCGTTTGACGATGAACTTATGGGGCCTTCCCAGCTGCTGTAGGTGTCAGGTCAGATACCATCCGAACGGGGCATTGTACTCAATCATAGGTCTAATGAGTGATGAGTACAAGGAGACGATGACCTCCCCAGATCTAGATGTGAATCCCTGCATGATCAGGTGGGCAATGTAGAAGGTCTACCTAACTACTTTAGCAACGTGTGTGTCGAACGAACGGTTACTGACAACCTGGGTCCCCAGATCCCTGGTAACTCCCTCTGTGCTCAGTGGATTGCCACCTATATGGCAGCTAGGGGTAACCTTGTTCTTCCTGAAGGGTATGACTATGCATTTCCTGGCATTTAGCTGTAGGCCATGTCCCTGGCACCAGATATCCATATCTGTGAGGCCCTTCTGAAGGATATCTGTGTCAGATGTGCGTCCCACTATGGCACCCAGTTCGCAGTCATCTGCAAACATTGACAGCCATAACCCCCCTGTGTTTGCTTGTACTTTGGAAATGTAGATGCTGAAAAAGAGTGGACCCAGGACTGAGCCCCGTGGGACACCGCCTGTGACCGGCTGTGAGTCTGACATGGTGCCAGCAACTATGACCGTGTGGGTTCTGTCACCTAGCCAGTTTTCAACCCATCCTGCGATGTATGGGTTCACATCCAAGCCGATGGGTTTATCAATGATACCTGAGGGGGGTATTGTGTTGAAGGCCTTTGCCAGGTCGAGGTAGGCTGTATGGACTGCCTGACCCTCATCAATGGCCTCGGTGACTGTCCCTAAAAAGTCAACCAAGTTTAAAACGCATGATCTGCCTATGACCAAGCCAAACTGGGTTTGATGCAAAGTATGCAAGTCCCCTATGTCTTCATCTATGAGTTCCATTATGATCCTTCTCCATGGCTTTGCAGATAAGGCTTGTCAAGTTAATGGGACGGTAATTACCAGGGTCAGTGTAGGCACCGCCCCTGTGAAGTGGGACTACAGTCGCCTTGCGCCACAACTTGGGTACGTTACCTGAGGTGAGGCTAAGATTAAACAGCTGTCCTAACTGTGGGTCTAATTCCTCATTGAGGTTGTGGAGTACACAGCCAGGACACCATCTGGTCCCATGGATGCTGTGTTTACTGCCTTGGAGAGAGCATTTCCCACCTGTGCGTTACAGATGTTTCGGGGGCCACAATCCTCTGGTACAGATATCTCTCCATGTGGGGGGGGGGGATGTTTGCACCGAACCTGTCAGCCAGTATGTTGGCAATGTGTGTAGGTTCAGTAAACTACACATCATTCTGAACCCAGTCCGAGCATATCTGGGAGTGTCCTTCCAGGTGTCCAACATAGCTAAAGAAGGCCGTATGATTGTCTGTCAAGTCCTTGGTGATATATCTGTCGGATTTGCCCTGGATGATGTCATGAGAGCTTGTAGTTCTTCACATATAATGAGCAAGGGTGTCATCCCTTACAAGGAGTCTGCTCTGTCTTGTAGTAGCTACCTCCTTTCGTTGTAGAGCTTGTGTATGGCTGGGGTACACCAGACTGGATGCTTGGCTTTGGTACAAAGAGTCACAGTTGTGTAAGGGATTGCCTGATCCATGCAGTCCTGTAGGTGCTGGTAGAAGGCATATGTAAGTGATTCAGTGGCTTGAGTGATGTTTACCACTGGCTCAGGGGCCTTAAAGGAGACTACACTAGTGTTTAGAAGTGTGAAGTCGGCTTCTGAGAAAGCCATATGTATGGTAACCGGCACCACCCACAGCATTGTATGCCAATAGCAGAAGCTAATGTATGTTGTCCAAACACATGTGTCCGTACACATGGAACATCATAGCAATAAACCACGCCTGGATGTGGGTGATGCTAGACATACCCACGGCAGACGTGGTGCGATCCCAAGGCCGACGCCCGAGAGACCACACACATAGCTGGCCTTAGGCATAGGCCAAGTAGGCAGCTGCCTAGGGCGACGCTCTGCTAGGGGCACCCTTCCAGCCTTTATTTGGTGTAGGTAGACCAGGATGGGGGTAGCGGGTGATGTGGTGGGGGCATCATGGAGTCCTTTTGCCTAGGGCACCACCTGACCTAAGGCCACACCTACAGTACCCACATCCAGACGTGGGTCATTGCTAGTATGCTATATCATCTATGGAAAGAAACCATATATTCCCAGACATAATGGCACAGCATAATGCCTGTCCGCCGCCCAAAGCAGACATACGGCACCCACGGCGGTGCGGACGTACTGCGTGAGATGTCCGTAACCAATGTCGACACTGTCACGCTATGTGAAATAATGTCAACATAGCGACTCAATACTAAACAGCGACGGAGAGCCCGATGTCCCCGTTGCTGAGCTGTACAACCTGTTCCGCAATGTTAAATGTGTGTAGCAGAGCGGGACTGCCCCAAACTAAGCAACGGACATGTCCGTGGCTCGGTGGAAGCCGTCACTCAATGTTAAACCCATGTAATATAGCGATACAGGTTATAAATACCGAGGTTTAGTAATGGAAATAGGTCCGTTCAACCAGACCATGTGCAATTACTATAACAAAATATACAATGGGCACGCCGGCCAATCAGCGCACACGGTTAGGAATAATGGGGGGGGGGAGATGGTATCATAGACACGGACAAACCGTGCCCATGTGACTCGTCTGACATTCGTACACAGTCAGGGCAGTTCCGTACACTAGGCGGACAAGACCAAACCCAAAGCACCACAGGAGCACCCTGACAATCAAAGGCCTGTATGCGTAGGGGATATAAGCCCCTGTGATCTGACTATCCCTGCGGTCACGACATATGCATCCTGGGCCATGAGCGGGAGGGAATGAGGAATGTTTAACATGTAGTACCACACCTTTCCCAGCAGGAGAATGGATGCCTGTGACGTACGTGAGTGTGGGAGGGGGGTGGGGTGGGGGGATATGTAAATTTAGCTAAGTACCATGGGTATGCATGTAAATGAGACCGAACAGCTAACGTGTAGTGGTCACAGTAACCGGCAAACGTGAATGCAGTCCCGTTTGAATTACGACTATAGAACATATGAATGTGCACGTGTACGTAATGCGTCCATGCCGCAAAGACTGTTACATGTGTAAAGGTGAAAGTGCGTTCCGCACACGTCCATCAACTGGATCAGAGATATGTTACCGGAACAGTCACAACTAACACAGGCCACGTAACCACACAGACCCAGTAAACATATGTAACCAGAATACGGATATGCATGTGCGCCTGCGCGTAACCCACTATTAGGAAATGCAAGTGCGCGTGTGCGTGTGTGATCCGCTCACAGCAGGGAATGTTAAGGCTGTGTCCTCCACATCAATCATACATGTCTCAAAACTGTCAGCCCCTGAAAGTGTGGAATCGGGCAATGCCATGTAAAGTACCGTTAGAAATAGTGAGAAACACACGCTATGTGATAAGACAAACATAGAATGTGGATAGAATAACGTGTGCGTTAGTAGTATGGATAGACGATGGTTATGCATCAGTAACTCGACCCACTTGTCAGAAGGTGCCCCCATACGAAAAGTGTTCAGTGGGCTCACACTTGTTGACCGGGCTAGGCTAGCTGGATATATGTCCAGTGTCAGCAGAGGCCCGTGAAGAAATGCTCCACACACAATAATAGCACAACATACCAAAGTACTCATATATGTAACCAAAGAAGAACAACAATAGAAAGTGTCCTGAAAGGACAGGTTACACACAGATCACAGACGACAGAGAAATATATGGCCAGTGGAAGCACGTCACAATTACGGGATCATGTCCCATAGAAGCAAGACGGTCTCACATGACACGCCAGCGAATTGCCAGATAGACACAGGTCAATGTAACACACAGCAACATTAAGGGCCAACCAGCCGTACACCATGCCCGAACCTGTACAGTGGAAAGGTACGGCATGGTAATTGATGTGTGTACACAGGTAATCCACAGACAGTAACAAAGCAAGGTATGAAACGAGGGGTTCACATGTATATATCTACACACAGCAGTCCGACGGCCCGTATATATGACGCATGGACATAGATTTGTCACCTGAAAACAAGATGTAAACAACTACAGTTTAGTCCATATCATATTGATATAGTAATAATACAGTCATATTCATATTTAACATTGTGACCCTTATTTGCATTCATATTTATACAATATATGCATGTAATTGTACTTATTTATTCCATGATTTGGAATCTTAATGCAACAATTATACACATTGATATACAAAAGCATTACCAACACACTACATTCTAAGGTTTACTCACAACAATTATCAACTATGTTTCAATATACTGATGGTATTGACCAATATTGTATTTATATTAACACATCGTTTTTGTATCATTGTTTCCATTCAGTAATGTATGCAACACTGAGTTCTACATGTCACTTTATCATCAAGACTTGGAGCACGGTCCACTGAACTATGAGCAAGTCTATTAATTAGTTGACTTTAAACTGACTCTGAAGGAAGTATATAAGGGACGACTATCTAATGTATCTCAGACTCTGACGTTGCCCCATGTTAGTGGGTGAAAGAGCTCAGTATCCTATGACTGTGGAGTGTATTGTTTTTGTCATCGTCTGTCTTGGCATGGTTTATGTTCAAGAATGTCTTTTATGAAGATGACCAGGACTCAGGGTTTGCTGTATTTCCACTTACTGGAACATGGATATAGATAGGCCAAGTAATACATAACATGGGTAAGAAGAAAGGAACAGTTTACCAAGAATAAACTAGGAAAAGGACCCACCAGGTCCTAAACCGAGAGCACCAAGCAAACACAATGTAGTGCTACGAAAACCAAGTGTTTCATAAATGAATCCAAATGGTGTAAATCCAAAGATGCAAGTTAGCAACTGCTTTAAATAATCCTCAGAAGTCCCAATAGGAATGATTTGCCACTTTATTGTCAAAATAACACCACCAAAACAAGTAGATCACGAGCGCTTTCGCCCGGTCTTACCGGGCTTTTTCAAGTGTAATTAGCTAAACCAATAACTCTAGCTTTTATAGAACTAATTGATTAAAATATCACCAGGGTACTGATGTTTTATTTGGTTCAAATGGTTCACAAACAACATTTAACATAAAGAATGAATTTTGTTTGAATTCATATAAGTTTTATACATACATTTTAACAATGCATTAATTGTGTCGAGCATTTTTAAATATGTATTTGTCTCTTTAATGCTTGTAGAAGTGGATTTAATTTATTTATAATATGGTGATATTTTAATCAATTAGTCAATCAACAGAACGCACTTGCGCTATAAAAGCTAGAGTTATTGGTTTAGATAATTACACTTGAAAAAGCCCGGTAAGACCGGGCGAAAGTGCTCGTGATCCACATGTTTTGGTGGTGTTATTTTGACAATACAGTGGCGAATATTTCCTATTGGGACTTCTGAGGATTATTTAAACCAGTTGCTAACTTGCATCATTGGATTTACACCATTTGGGTTCATTTTAGAAAAACCTGGTTTTCGTAGCACTACATAATATGGGTAGTCAAACAGACATCCGCGATTGGGGAACATACAGCAGCAGTCAAAACCACTGGCCAGATGGACACAGTCCAACAAGTTCTACACTTTACATATGCACATTGGTGTCCATTGTAGGACCCCAAAAATTGATCCATACGCAATATCAACCAACTGCGATCGATCGACCCAGAAGAAGTGACAGCCGTGACTACGGCACAGCTAGACATATGCACCACCAGCGTGTTTAAGGTTGATGACAAGTGCCCATGAAATGCAGGACATATAAACAGAAATCCCCAGATTGTCGAGTCCATAGAAGTGCGTCCCCATCCCAGTCCCGCACACATGAAGGATGTGTAATGGGCACCATCGAGGGTTGCAGCCATGGGATCCTGGGTATGCAGAAATGGGGCTCGGTGTTGTTTGGCAGATAATCTGTTGTCCCGCCCCGTGGAAGGGATGTGGGTATAGCACATGCCTTACTCCCCACTAATAATGCAAAGCATCCACCGGATAATGCTAAATGCAGGTGTGAAATGTGTACAGCCCTATACCAGTGTCCAGTAGGCAATTCCCATGGATTGACAAGCGTACGACCAAGATGGCACCCATAACTGGAAACTTGGTGGAATTACACAGCTGCAGTAAGGCATAACACAGGAAATACAGATAGGGACTACAGTAGACACTCCCCATACAAAGTCAGACCGCCGTGCGAATACCAGCGTACACAGCACTCAATCTGCCAGCAACAAAATGGGGATCACTTGCTTCCATACTGCGGAACAAATGGGCGACCTGTGGAACACATACTAATGGCACACCAACAACGTCAACTAGGAAGGTCATAGGATGGTTAAACTATGGCGTTCCCACTTATAAAGAACATCCTTCAATGAATTAATAGGATTAATGTCAATTGACCATGGAATACACCTAATCAACATAAAATAACCGCTGGCACCTTATGGCACACAATCCAAAAAACACATAGGTAGATGAAACAGTCAACGTAGAAATTGTCCAGGACAGTGCCCAAATGGTATACAAAGGTTCCTTCATAGGCAAGTAAGCGCTTTCACCCGTAGGCTCCGTCAGACTTACACATAACATAAAAGCATCCAGGCTTTGAATATCCCTCCTTACACTTTCATTGGTCAATTTCCCAGCAAACAATGAACAATTAACCACAGCATATAAAGCGCAGATGCAATGTTAACTACACACACATATATTAACATCTCCAAAAACATCCCATTAAAACATGTATTATATGATATTGTACTATGCCTAATACTCATCAATCAAAGATCTAACAATATATATAGAAGATATGTATATCATATCAATGTAATACAGTGGTAAACAACTGAAAGAGTGGACTAATGTGTGTTAACCGTATATCTGTACCTAAACTACATTCCTGTTACTTGGGTTTAAGCCACCTGCTTCTCAAATGAGGCTTAATCAGTGTTTCATTATTCAGCCCTGGTGTGTGGTCAACTCTCCACCTAATAATCCATCTCAATCCACATTCCAAAGCATAGTTGATGAGGTCCCCCCTCTGGTATTATAACCTAGCCTTTGTAAAACACTGAATGTAAACGTATGCCTTGTGATGTGCTCATAGCCGGCCGTAGGCATACGCCAATCCTGCGGCTGCCTAGGGCGCCGCACTAGTAGGGCCACCTGTCTAGTAGGTATGTCATGTAGGTACACCAGGATGGGGGCACCATGTGTTGTTGTGGTGGGCTCCATGGAGCCCTATAGCCTAGGGCAGCGGTCGATCTAAGGCCGCTGCCGTAGGAGGGGTAGTACGGTCTGCAGGTATGTGCTGAAGTGCACATGAAACAGCGGTCTACAAGGATTACCCATAGTGGCGACACCTGCACAGACGGCTATAGCGGGACACACACGACCATGCATACAGCTCAGATAGACATACACACACCATAAACAGGCAATTATACACAAGGTTTATGGTGTGTACGGGTACAGTGTCAGTACAGCAAGGATAGCTGTCTGCCACGATATCCAGCAGATGTCTCTAGGGCATTCTGGAATACGGACGTTGCATGGACAATGAGTGGATATGCATCGTACCACAGTTCTATGTGTCAGCCGTGCAAATATGCGATACATGGGACAGACAGCTGTCCATGCAAGAGCAGCGCTATGGGCACAACATAGGTATGTATATATACAACGAGAGAGATACAGACGGACACATGTGGCAAGGCCGTGAGTGTAACGTACACAGCACCACCCCACCACATCACAGCAGGGTGCACGTGGAGAACATTCTACGGAGGTCGCCAACCACAGCAGGCACACAGGCAGTCCATGAGCTGCGTCTCACCATCCACAAACACAGAGATGGCGGCAGGATATAAGTGTTCTGCGGAAACTCTAAAGCCATACCCTATGAACCCATGTGGCTGGGAGCATAGACACACAGACACAGCTGGCAGGCATGGGGATTGACCACACCCCCACATACCCAACCGCACAACAGTATGACACAGGTATGGAACGCTCTACGTGGACCACTGAACACAGCATCGTCAGAGGCACACGTCCAGGTGGGTGACAACATCCGTAAAGGAATAGCCGCCGATAGCCAAGGTATGTGTTGCCAAGCGTCTAAAATAACTACACTCTACTGGGGCAGCTGTGAACACACACACCCCACACACACACGGGGAAGGGCAGGGAGTCGAACCTACGCCTACCTACATGAACACACTACAGCATGATGAACTTACAGAACGCGCTACCGAGATTACTGAGCACAGCGCTGTCAGAGGCATACTTCTAGGCGGGTGACATCATCCGTAAGTGAATAGCTGACAATAGCCAAGGTATGTGTTGCGAAGCATCTAAAAGCATGTCCATCTACAGAGGCAGCTGGAAACACAGACACACACCTCACACACACACGGGGAAGGGCTGGGAGTCGAACCTACGCCTACCTACATGAACACACTACAGCATGATGAACTTACAGAACGCGCTACCGAGATTACTGAGCACGGTGCTGTCAGAGGCATACTTCTAGGCGGGTGACATCATCCGTAAGGGAATAGCTGACAATAGCCAAGGTATGTGTTGCGAAGCGTCTAAAAGCAGGTCCATCTGCAGAGGCAGCTGGAAACACACACACACACACACACACACACACACACACACACACACACACACACACAGGGAAGGGCCGGGAGTCGAACCTACGCCTACCTACATGAACACACTACAGCATGATGAACTTACAGAAAGCGCTACCGAGATTACTGAGCACAGCGCTGTCAGAGGCATACTTCTAGGCGGGTGACATCATCCATAAGGGAATAGCTGACAATAGCCAAGGTATGTGTTGCGAAGCATCTAAAAGCATGTCCATCTGCAGAGGCAGCTGGAAACACACACACACACACACACACACACACACACACACACACACACACACACACACACACGGGGAAGGGCCGGGAGTCGAACCTACACCTACCTACATGAACACACTACAGCATGATGAACTTACAGAACGCGCTACCGAGATTAGTGAGCACAGCGCTGTCAGAGGCATACTTCTAGGCGGGTGACATCATCCGTAAGGGAATAGATGACAATAGCCAAGGTATGTGTTGCGAAGTGTCTAAAAGCATGTCCATCTGCAGAGGCAGCTGGAAACACACACACACACACACACACACACACACACACACACACACACGGGGAAGGGCCGGGAGTCAAACCTACGCCTACCTACATGAACACACTACAGCATGATGAACTTACAGAACGCGCTACTGAGATTACTGAGCACAGCGCTGTCAGAGGCATACTTCTAGGCGGGTGACATCATCCGTAAGGGAATAGCTGACAATAGCCAAGGTATGTGTTGCGAAGCATCTAAAAGCATGTCCATCTGCAGAGGCAGCTGGAAACACAAACACACACACACACACACACACACACCTCACACACACACGGGGAAGGGCCGGGAGTCGAACCTACGCCTACCTACATGAACACACTACAGCATGATGAACTTACAGAATGTGCTACCGAGATTACTGAGCACAGCGCTGTCAGAGGCATACGTCTAGGCGGGTGACATCATCCGTAAGGGAATAGCTGACAATAGCCAAGGTATGTGTTGCGAAGCATCTAAAAGCATGTCCATCTGCAGAGGCAGCTGGAAACACACACACACCTCACACACACAGAGGAAAGGGCCAGGAGTCAAACCTACGCCTACCTACATGAACACACTACAGCATGATGCATTTACAGAACGCGCTACCGAGATTACTGAGCACAGCACTGTCAGGAGGCATACCCCTAGGTGGGTGATATCATCTGCAGAGGCAAGGCAGCCGATAGGGAATGAAGACAGAATGCGCAGTCACACAGCATGTTACCATCCCAAGGTGGGCGTACAGTAACACGGTAGTGCTGCAGTCGGAAATACCAACTAACTACGGAGCAGTACATCACGACATGGATATGGGATGCACCACATACAGTATACCCTATGAGAGGGCATCCGGCGTGCACGATGTAGGCAGCCATTGTGGTATAACAACCACATATGACTCACCTGGATGGTCACCATGGCTATGCAGGATGTCACTGGCCATGGCTACATGCCTAGTAGCAGACATCGGTGCCGACTGTAGTGTGTACCCCCGAATGGTGTACTGGCCATGCCCTCACACCTAGCAGTTGCGAAGGGGAGACAGACATGCTCACGAGGTATCAACGCAGACGGGCGTGGTGTGCACTGTACTGTGTGTCCATCTACACAGCTGCTCACTGGGCATGCTCAGACACTTAGAATCTGCACAGTGCAGACATGCATACACATGGGGTGAGATCATGGAAGGCAGACTGTGGACCGTCGTGTGTGTCCACCCACACAACAGCAACCCGGCCATGCCACAGACGTGGCGGTTGTGAAGGGGAAACAGGCATGCACACGGGGTATCAACGCAGACGGGCGCGGTGTGCACTGTACTGTGTGTCCATCTACACAGCTGCTCACTGGGCATGCTCAGACACTTAGAATCTGCACAGTGAAGACATGCATACACATGGGGTGAGATCATGGAAGGCAGACTGTGGACCGTTGTGTGTGTCCACCCACACAACAGCAACCCGGCCATGCCACAGACGTGGCGGTTGCGAAGGGGAAACAGGCATGCACACGGGGTATCAACGCAGACGGGCGTGGTGTGCACTGTACTGTGTGTCCATCTACACAGCTGCTCACTGGGCATGCTCAGACACTTAGAATCTGCACAGTGCAGACATGCATACACATGGGGTGAGATCATGGAAGGCAGACTGTGGACCGTCGTGTGTGTCCACCCACACAACAGCAACCCGGCCATGCCACAGATGTGGCGGTTGCAAAGGGGAAACAGGCATGCACACAGGGTATCAACGCAGACGGGCGCGGTGTGCACTGTACTGTGTGTCCATCTACACAGCTGCTCACTGGGCATGCTCAGACACTTAGAATCTGCACAGTGCAGACATGCATACACTTGGGGTGAGATCATGGAAGGCAGACTGTGGACCGTCGTGTGTGTCCACCCACACAACAGCAACCCGGCCATGCCACAGACGTGGCGGTTGCGAAGGGGAAACAGGCATGCACACGGGGTATCAACGCAGACGGGCACGGTGTGCACTGTACTGTGTGTCCATCTACACAGCTGCTCACTGGGCATGCTCAGACACTTAGAATCTGCACAGTGCAGACATGCATACACATGGGGTGAGATCATGGAAGGCAGAATGTGGACCGTCATGTGTGTCCACCCACACAACAGCAACCCGGCCATGCTCACACACGTAGTATGTGCTACATGCCATCCGGCATGCAGACGGAGTGCACACAGCGCAAGTCACGGCCAGGTAAACCCGTACACATGCACAGGGTGGACACACATGCAGTTACATGTACACACACAGATGACAGCACAGGCGTCATGGGTGCAGGCTGAACATGTACACACTGCAGTGAACACTGTAGCTGCCATGCCAGCAGCATGTCATCGGTGAAGCAGTATGCCTCACGGTCCAGCAACAGCATGTGACATATGTCCACAAGTCTATGTTGCGGTCTACATCCATCGTGCAGAGTACACATGTACTATCAATGATCCCACAGGTGTGATGTAGTCCACCCATACTGGTATACATGGACAGGCATGATCCACACATACCACGGGCCTGACACAGATATGACACATGACTGCAGCTGTACCACAGTGAAACAATGTCTGGATATGTCATATATGTGATTTCCTGGCTGTGTGCATGGACTGCACACAGGACACATACGAAGCCTGTGATGTACCACATGCATAACACAGGTGTACGCGGTAGTACACACACGAAGGGAAGGTGGACACATGTCAGTGGTATGCACCCCCTACAGGGTGTAGCAGTGTTCACTGGGACACATACCCTTGTACAGTTTGCCTGTGACAGCTGTGATACCATACCACAGTCCATGTTCCATGTATGTCGACACACATGTCACAACATAGCAATGCATACACACATGGCAACAGGGGATACATGTGACACGCGTACTGTGCACGGTGCAGCCGTGCATGAGCGGTGTCCGGTGTCCATAACACAGTTGCAACCCCCTACCACATGCATATCCATCATGGGGGCCGTCATATGGTGGCATAGTAATAGCACGCATGGCAGTATGTGTGTACACCATGTGTTTAAACACCTGTCCACATGCATGTGTGCAGGTGCTGGTCACAGGTGTGTCACACACCATCCTACCCTGCCATGTGCATACAGTCAGCTATGTCGCCTTTACATGACAGCGCTGCCATAATGCATACCCATCGGCCATGCGTCATCGACCATATGTCACATGGCCACTCTAACCTCTACCACCTCCCAAGTGCAAATATTGGCACAGCTGCCAGATACAGTGGTGGTACGCAGGATGCACTACATACCGCTGCACGCCTGCACATATCCCATATAGCGGGTGCGGCATTCCTAGCACCAACATGTGTGCAGGAATGTGTGGCCATGTATGCCACAGATTGGGGGGACTATGTGCCACGTGCCACACATCACTGTACACCATGGTACAGATCTGTACATACCTCAGTGTGGGGTGCATGGATGTGGATGGTGCAGTACACGCAACACATCATCCCTCCGTGTAGACATGTGTGGTCACCACCATGTCAGTGTGTCAACATGTGTGTATGTCTGCTGCCTGTTGTGAGGGTGTATGCAGTTGTGACTGGACACTGACCACACAGGGTGACCATCCCATACTGGTGCTGCATTGTACAGCCCTGTCAATGCCATACCTGTGAGCCTTACTGGCCACCTGTGCAAGACCACCCCCTGTGTCATGGCGCGTGGGTGCATTGTCTTGTGAGGGTGCTGACCACACAGACAGGTGTCCCCATCTGCACACAATGGGGTGTGTGCCATTGAGGTGTACGCACCGCGATTGCGGACATATTCCTGTACCGGTACAGCATCCAACTGCTGCACACTGTGCACCACAGCTGACAGGTGACACCTGCGGTCAGTTGCCAGCACACTGTGTACGACACCTGCAGAATGTCACCATACCTGTACTGTGTCATGCCATGTATGTGATGTCTCTGTCCACCGTAGCCTGTGGCACCGACCACAGGCATCAGGTGCAGTATATGTGTGGACATGTGCATCATGTACCGTGTAAGCAACGTCACACTATATCTGGCTCCGTGCTCCACAGGTTTACGTGTATAACCTCTCTTCTTGCAATCTCGACTGTCTGTTCTCTATATCACAAAAGCTCTGCACCTGCTCCCATAGTATTCCTACATAGGTAAAGTACATGTATACTAAATGGAGTACTACACTGGCCTAGAATCCCCTTGTGTACCCACTTCCCTATAGGTGCCTTCTGACCCAGTTACACAGCAAATGCATTCACGTTCTCTGGCATGTCGAAGGGTCAATTGCTAGCGACCTCTCCTGTTCAGATGGTGAATCTGGGCGTATTGGGCACTGTTACAGGTGCCTCATGGACACGGACAAGCCGCACCTCCCCCACTAAACGTGATACATGTGAGAGATGCAACTATATGGCCAGACAGGGGGCTGTGCACTCTCAAACCATGACCGGCAAGACCAAACGGGAGGGGAAGGACACCATGCACACCACAAATCCAGTGTCACATGTAACCATCGCAAATGCTAATCAAACACATGAACACCCTAAGACATACCTGGAGGCACTGTTAAAACATGTCACGAACCTAACCAGTCCTCTGAAGCAGACACCCAAGCAACTGCCTCCACAAGACATAGGACATGCTACACATAGTTATCAACGTCAGTGTGCTAAACAGTCAGAGCCCCAAAGGCAACACACAGAATGCCAGACACACTTGTCATGGGTGACGCCACTGTCAGACACACCAACGTCCCACCCACCAGACTGAACAAGGGAATGATCACAGTAGGCTGCCTGTCGGGCGCTGGAATCCGCCACACAACACACGCACTCAGGTCACTCTGCAGCATGTACAAGTATGACGCGGTCATTGCCCATGCCGGTGTCAACGACCGGAGACATACCACCCTGGGATACATGAAAGGAGACATAGAGGGCCTCTCAGATTGTGTAGCCCAGGCCAGCATGTCCCTGACCATGGGCAGTATCCCACCCTCATCAAGTATGATGCCACTATACTGGCTCCAAGTGGTCACCCTTGATAATGTGCCTGGTTACCGGTGTCAGTCTGAGGGGATCCAAATTCCTCATACCTGGGATGCCATGCTTGGCACACCACGCCCCTTCACAAGGGATGGCTCGCACCTGTCACCCCTGGTCTTCAAGGGTTTGGCTAAGGCACCTGCCACCCCCACAGTGCCCACTGCAGGCAAGACTGGAATGATAAACCTACCACCCTACACTACAAACCTGGAGAACAGACAGGGTAATACTGCTCAGTGCCAGTGGTCTACGCCCAAGCTGCACGCCCTCAAATGCCCTCCTCAGTATGGAGGACATCGATGTCAGTGCTGTGACTGAAACATTGTTCAGGGCTGTTGAGAGCACCCCGGCACTATCAGGTCATACCCCATATCAGGCGTTCAGGACCATAACCCGGACCTAACACAGAAGGAGGGGGAGTCTCCATTTCCATGAAGAATACACACACCTCCAGGTTGGCAGACATGCACGTAGCAGTGGAGAATATCCAGGTGCAATTAACCATGGGTAGGACTGCCCTACAGTTTGTTGCATGCTACAGACCACCCTCCCAAACCCAGGATACCTGCACAACCTTCCTGAAGACACTGGTGAGTACGAATGCTCTCACAACACAGTCATATTGGGTGACATCAACCACCCATACATAGACCGGGAACATTACCCAGGACACAACACCCTACACCAAAGGTTCCAGGTGTTCATACACCTGAATGCTGTGGAACAACCATGCACCATACCCACAAGGGGGGGGGGAACTATACTAGTTCTGATCATCACACATGGGGACGACATGCTCCACACAGGATGTACATCCCTCAACGGTGAGGTCAGACCATATAGTGAATTCACTGGAGATCCGCATCCTGCACCCAACACCAGCATGGGAGACCACAGTGAAGACCTCTCCACAGCGAACCACACACGTCATATGACTGGTGTGGTACCCTACAAGACCTCCATGCCAGTGGTAAACACAGGCCACATTGCTGAAACCCTTACAAATGCCTTCTATGAGCATCCCCAGGTATGTCTGCACCAAGCGATCCCTGATAACATCAGGACCTTGTCCACCAAAGGCAGGCACATGGTCTGGTGGACCCCAGCCATTGACAAACCATACAACAAGAGTTGAAAGCTACTACATGACAGAGCAATATCAGTACCAGGGAAGGCATCACTGATAAATACCGGCGTTAACATATGAGCACTCATACAATCATCCAAGGCCGCCTGTGGGACTGGACTTGCAAAGGACACATAAGACAACCATAAGGTCTTCCTTAGCTATGGTAGGAACATGGGTGGAAGCACACAGTTATGTTCAGAATTACTCCAGAATGGTACAATGATCACTGAACCCACAGACATTGCCAACAAACCAGCAGACAGGTTCCGTGCATACATCTACCCCCCCCCAAGAGGGGACGTATCCATCCCAGCAGAGTCTAGCCTCCCAAACATCCCGTATGCCCAGGGGAGAGCTGATATCTGTTAAGCAGTGAACACAGCATCAATGGGACCAGATGATGTCCCCGGCTGTGTGCTACACAACCTCAATGAGGCCCTCACCCCGCACATAAGGCTGCTGTTTCATCTTAGCCTTACTACTGGCTACGTACCCGATGGATGGCATACGGCAACTGTGGTCCCACTACACCAGGGTAGTGCTCCTATGGAGAGGTCCATACTGGAGCCCATAAATAAAGACATTGGTGTACGGCAAATACCGGAACATACCCACATCGGCTTAGTCAAGGGCAGATCCTGCCTCCCGAACCTGGTCGACCTGTTTGGAGGAGTCACTAAGGCCATTGATGGGGGTACGTCGGTTTGCACAGACTACCATTACCTGGCGGGAGCGTTCAAACCACACTCCACGTGGGCATCATAGAAAGGCTCACCAGCGTACATGTAGAGACATATGTCACACGATGGTTTGCCAACTGGATGGAGGTCAAACCCCACAGGGTTGGTGTTCCTGGTGCCATGTCAGACTCCAAGCTGGTCCTGAGTGGTGGCCCACAGGGCTCAGTCCTGGGCCCCCTCCTGTTCGGCATTCAACTTTCCGATGTGCATGCAAACATAGGGGGATTGTGGCAGACAAGGTATGCAGATGACTGCACACCGGCCACCATACTCAACACCCCATCAGACACGGACATCCACCTGGGGTCTCATAGATATGGATAACTGGTGCCAGAGCCATGGCCTGAAGCTACATGCCAGGGAAGGTATAGACCTACCCCTTGGGAAAGACATGTTCACCCCGAATTACCACATAGGTGGTAATCCATTAAACATGGTGGATGTGATCAGGGACATGGGTACCAAACCTGTCGGTAACCTCTCTCGACACTCACATTGCCAATGTGGTTGGGGAGACATTCCACTGTGCCCATCTGGTCATGAAGGGATTCACATCCACATCAGGGAAGGTCATTGTACCCCTGTACTGTTCACACATCGGACCAATGATTGGGTACAACGCCACATTTGGAATGTACCTAACCTGACACCTGCAGCACTCGGAAGGACCTCAAACGTTCCACAACACAGGGATAAAGGTGCTGAAACATATGTCACACGCTGCCCGACTGAGGGGATTCCGGCTGTATACCTTCTCATACCATCTGCTCTGAGGTAATCTGTGCCTGACATACACAGCCATGTCCCACCTGGGTGACATGGACATGTTCCACCTCCTAGGCTCCAGACAACCATGGGCACGGAAGCAACTGACAGAAACCTCAACACGGAGATAAATAGGATGTGCTGGAGGGACAGGTTCATCGCCCAGAGACCCCCTACAACATGGAAAGGATTCCCAGCCCCTGTGAAGCAGAGCCCCTCACTGACTCTGTCCAAGAGTAATCCTGACGTGTGGATGGGAGATCGTAGGTATGCGCCAGGCATCATCTCTGTGTCACTGCTGGACAGAGGGACAGCGGACCAATGGATATAGTATCCTCATCCTAAGGGGTGGTGAAAGCCACACGCACTCTGGCTAGGTTTACACATGCCATAGGGCACATAGCCTGGTATGTACCTATGCACCTATGTAGGAGTCCATGCAGGTTGCGGGTACCTGTGGTATGCTGATATTGCCAGATGTGCCTGTGGGTAACCCACAGCTACACGTGGGGGACTGATAACAGTGCTCCCAGTAGGCACATGCAAGTACACCATATGAGGCATACAGGTTAACAGAACCAACATGGTGCTACACATGTAACCGTCACACATACCGTGTACACAGCTCAATGTATACTGCACCTGCACTACATGGTATGTCTGCTGCATGATGTCAGTACACAACCCACGTCACATACGCACCTGTCACCTGTCATACACAACCACTGCAACATACACGTCACGCACTATGCGGACACAGGTATCACATACACCTCTCACTAACTTGTCCACCCTGTGCATCAGAATATATTTGCATAACCGTGCACCGATGGTGTGGATGACAGTGCTGCGGCAGAGGCTTCATCATATGCACAGGGTGATATGTGTGCCAGGGGCATAGGCTGTACTGATGGATGACATCATGTGTGTGTGCAAGGGTCGGTGCATTTACTGGGCATGACTGTGCAGAATGCATGTGGATGTGGTGGAGCCCTACAGTTGTGTCTGCTGTGTGTGGGTATGTGTGTACACAGTTCAGCCATCTGTGATGCCTACACGGGGTATACTTGGCAGCCCCAGACTGTACAGTGCAGGTTGTACGGCTCACTGTGTCCGTCTGCGGCCATGTGACCCGTGCCTGCCTGGGGTCGCACGGGCACTACCGGGTGGAGGTATGGAGTGGCCACTCTCTGATGACACATGTCCACTGGAACCGTGTCCACGCTGGGACCGGCCAGGGCCACGTCCATGTGGCCTCCTGTGTTCTGGTGTGGTTGGTGTAGCACCAGCTGCACTGCTGCTGCTACCAGCACTGTGTGAGTGGGCATGAGAGGTGGCACGCACAAGTCGACCGACACTAGGTGGTGTTGCTGGCCTATGGCCACGTGTCCTACGCCTCACCCCTACCAGGTGTTCCAGCACAGACAGCTCACGCTCGTGGATTGACATGCCTCGGTCGAGGATTCCAACCATCTCACCTAATCGCCTATCCAGAACATTAGCAAGCTGCTGTTGAGCATTCGCCAATGACTGGATGTTCTCATTTAGGGAATGGATTGCGGCCCTCTGCAGCCTCTGCCCTTCTTGGTTCTGCCATTCAGCACGTGCCTGTGCCGCCATTACAATCTGGAACATGCATCTGGTGATACCAGCTGCTGCACCCTGTACAGCAGGTGCATGTCTGCCAGAGCTCCTCCTACGAGCAGCACCAGCCACATGCCTGTGTGGCACATCACCAGTCATTACACTGGCAACATGGTGTGTACCCGCACCTTCTGTAGCCACCACACATTCCTGCTCAATGCCAACAGACGCTGACTGTCCTTCCTCTATGGGCGACGGTGATGTGGTATGTGTTGGCATCAGAACCGTGTGCGGAGATGAAGGGGACATAGGTGGGATGTTAACCAATGGCACAGCTTCTGCCCCTGACAACCCTGCCTGTGCCTCATGCATATGGTCATCACCGCTAGTATCTGTGGGGACACTAGCATCAGATGGACCGCAGGAGGGGAACGCACCTACACCACCTGTGAATACAAAGACATACTGTAAGATACATTACACACACGCAGACACACACGCAGACAAACACACACACACACAGACACACACACACACGCATGCACACACACACGCAGACACACACACACGCTGACACACACACGCAGACACACACACACGCAGACACATCATGCATGTGATATTGCAGATGGCATGCAGCATTCCCACACCACAGCTCAGTGAATGCAGGCCAGACATTAATAGTTGTAGTATGCATACTGCCCTGGGGTGCACACTACATCAAGCAGGTGTCATTTCATTAGGCATGCAGTACACACATTCATGGTGGTTTGCATGCATCACCAAGATACACCGTGTGGCCACAGGCAGGTTAACAGTACACATGGCTGGCGTCACTTTGACATGTACTCCGCCGACATGTGCGATAACATGTGGACATGTGACAATGGTGTCCCACCACATGCACCGCATCATACTGGACGTCACAGTGCAGTGTTATGTGTACAGGCTACAGATAGAATGCATGTGTAACAAAGATGTCTGTGCAGGTGTGGTTGGTGTGAGCTGTGTACATAGCTATACAGTGGGGAGTACAGGCACTGTGCCACTGTATGGCAGCAAGACACAGGTATGTTTCTGTGCGATGCGTAACATGGACGCATTGCATTGCCATGTCTGCAACACAATCATGCTGTTCCCCAGCACATATATGGTAGACATGGGTGGCACCTCCAGCGGCTGCAGACAGGCATTGTGGTTGTCTGGTGTACAACATCAGATGTACAGGTGGTCCACTACAGCTATGATTGCACTATGTGTGGACAAAGTGCAACGGTGTCTACCCACTCCAGATGTACTGTGTGGCAACATGCCTGTGGGTATCACCCATGGCCATGTTTGACTGGGTCATGGACAATTGTGTGTGATGGGCATCGTGTACACATCCCTGTGGTGGCCCATGTGACATACACCCATACTAGTCTGAGGTGTCACAATCATGAGGGCTATGCAGACAGTGTGGATGTCTGCTATGTCGGGCGCAGGTCATGTCATGGTGTGACAATGTTGCAGACAGAACACCACGTGCATGGGACATGTCATGTGCCATGTCACAACGTGTGCACACAATGCAGGGGCATAGGTCACATTGGTAACACCTGTGTGCTGGCCAGATCACAGCTCACTATGTGGTACTGTGTGCATACCACAAATGGCATTCCGATGCATACTACATATGCAGCCATTGTAGAACACCTCTACCATTGTATGCATAGCTGACTGCACATATCACACCGATGGGTTATGTGGTGTCATGCCGGTGTATACTAACGGTTGTATCTACTGTACATGGGTGGTGTGTGTGTCAGGTGGTGCAACCTGTATACCGTGACTGGAGCAGACCCAGGTGTGCATGTCATACCTGGCCACATGGCGAATATCTATACACTGTAACATGCCTGTTACTAGCAACAGTCTCACCTGCGACGGACCCATGGCTGTGCGACATGCCAGAGGTACCTGTATAGGGGCGACACAACAGTATACACATTATCCATTACTGTAGCCACAGTAAGCACTGTGCATGTCACATCATGTACCTGTGTGGTAGCATGTGTTATGCACATGTCTGCAAACACAACGTAGCATACTGTAGTATGCAGCTTGTGTGGCCATATACCTGGCGTGTGTTGGTACATTATGTGGTGTACTGTGACACCCACACCTACGTCAGTTATCATACACACATGCAAGACTGACTTACCAGGCAGCTCCAGGCTCGTTGGTTGGGAGACACCCACCTCCACGATGGCAGCGAGTGTTTCTGCATGATGTTCCCTGGGTGTCCCCAGACTGGCCAGGAGCTCCTCCGTGTGTGTGAGTGGGTGCTGGGTTGGTGGCCCACCACCTGTTCCACCTTGTTCTTTGGCAATTGCGGCAGCAAGCTGTTTCGCGTGCCATATTAGGTCTGTGGAGTGTCAGTGTATCTGCTGGTAGGTGCGGTTGTTGCCACCAACGTTGTTCACCCTCCTGTGCATATCCTACCACAGGTCATCCCGCTGCTGTGCTTGCTGTGGAACATGACTGAATAGCAGGTCATAGTTGTCATGGAGCAACGGTATGATTATGTCATCCTCCTGGCGGCTGAAGGCTGGCAGCCGGGAACGTGGCATTATCTGTAAGACATAATGATGGTGACAGGTCACATTTACACTGATGTACTGGCATACCGCTGGACATACATTGCTATGACATGTACGACATCTGCACAGTAATCTCTGCGATGCATCATGGCACTGACACAGCTGACGTGTTGCCGTCACACCATTAAGCAGCGGGTATCATATCATATCTGTGTGTCAACTCATCACACTGTACACACACCATGTTGATGGTAACCTGCTGTGGACATGTGTACCTGCCTGCACCTGTGTTCATACCAGTTGGCACGTGTCCCACTGTGCACACAGTTCTACTGTTCACCTGGATGCTGTGTATATGTCACTAGGCATCGCGTATGCAGCCATTATGAACGTCAGCAGTGGCACTGCACACATACACATGGACACCTGTACATGCATGTGTTGTGCCATGTACATCTACACAGCACTGTACGGGTGTTGGACAACCTGCCACGGCTCACCTGTATTGCACATGTGATACACATGGGACATTGTGTAACCATATGACATTAGCAGGGAAGGTCATACATAGCATGTGCACTTCATGTGTCAACACTTCCTTGTTGGACATCCACTGCCAGCATCGGCGTGTGGTGTGGCATTGTTCTCTGTTATGCCCCCCTGTGGCAGCCCTTGTGTTATCCCGGCTGTGTACATGATGTCCCACTGCTGTGCACACGGTGTCCACCGTCGTTGGTATGCTCAGCTGGATAGCACTACATAACCACCTTTCACCACTGTCTGCATTATGGACAAGTATCATTACTTACAAACATCATTCACATACAGTACAGCTTCGTCATACACATCATGCGTTACACACCCGTACATATCGTGGGTTCTACATACCTTGTCGGTGCTTTGTTCCGTTTTTCGTTCCGAGTATCGGTATTCCTGTTTCTCACTCTTTCCGTTGTACACTGCTGGTTCGGTATGAGCATACGGTTTGAATATCCTGGGAGTCATCCTTATATCCGTTGATACCTGCAACATGTGGGTTCATCACACCAATTGCTGTTCCTCAGTGTGTACTTGTGCGCATATCACCTGTGCATCTACTCCATTCGTACATTACGCGTCGTAACTAGGGTATGGTTGCATTCCTCACCTGGGCGTTGGCTATTTGCCCTACCTTCATGGAGATGGTCTGTATTGTGTTATGTTATGTGTAACTGCAGCCGCTATGTGTGGCGACAGGTACATTTCGCAGTGGTGTTAGCCGTGGATTGTGTGTGTTGGGTATGGTATTATGTTCGACATGTGGGTGTCCCTGTCCTGATGGCGTCTGTTGATGGCGTTTTGCATTCGGATGTGTAACATAGTTGTTGTATTCCTTTAAACAATGGATGCAAGTATGGATCTGCTGTTGATAGTGTTTCCCACGCGAGATGTTGCGGTTATGCAGCTGTCATTGACTGCCTGTATGTTTGTGCTGCTATTACGGCTTGTATCCCTTTAATATGTACGATGGGGAATATCGGAGGTTGTAGGTGACGGATACGGGTTGTGGGCCTTGCATCTCTACATACACGGTATGCTTGTCTGTGTGCTCCATCCCTGCCTGGGGAGTTGACAGTTAATTGTCTGTTGGTCTGGGAGTGTAGGTTGTGTTGTTGTCATGTGGTGTTGGTATCGCCTGCGTGTGTGCTTCCTGCATGTATTCCTCCGTCACATCGGTGGTATATCTGCGGTTGTTTGTACGTGACGACTATCCCTTGTCATTCGGTCCCAGATATTTACAGTCATTGTGGTCCTGTACTTGGGATGGCCTGTTTGCCAGTGGTTGCCACCTATTCAGGTGGCGATTGCTTGTTTGACACTTGTAGAACACACAGCGGTGTTTACGGGCCGATACGTGGCCACGGTCAGTGCCGGGGTAGCACATGCGTATTTCCGCGGTACATACCTATTGCTGTGTGACTTTGCCGACGTATCGTTTTGCAATTAGCATATCGGTGTCATACATACGGTCATGATTAGTACATACGTCCTTTCCATTTCATGTGGGGTATATTCCTGTGCTACATTCTGGGACATTGTCACTTTGCATTGTTATACGTCACCACACGCCTAGCCAGGGTGGGGCTCTCAGTACTACTTTGGGACTACTGGTGTACATATGCCTGTGGCTAGTGTACTGCATGCCTACACATGTTATTCCACTCTGCCTCTAACATGGCACCAACATACACATTTTACAGAGGCACACACATTACACTCGCACAGCGACACACGGCACCCTCACCGCACACATACACATACTGCGGCAGTCACGGGGACGGTTGCACACAGTACCTGCGTGGGCCGCATCACCGGTGGCAGTGTCTACCTACCCCCTCATATCATCATAGTATTACCCGCGCATGTAGTGTTACTGTACTGTGGCCTGGCGATCATTCCGACTCGCGGTTATGCATTTCGGTATGTTGACCTTTCCATGGGTGGCGGTTTCCTCTTCTGTTAAACCTCCCGGATACTCAGGTTGTCTTTCACTATGTATACTATGTACAGATATCGCGTGTTACATCTCTGTCACCTTACATCCCTCTGATTCCCTGTCTTACCTGTGGTACTTATATGTATATGTGTACATATGTTTCTATATATGTAATTATATCTATCTACATATCTGTATATGCACATATCTACATGTCTATATGTATACACCTTGCGGCGAACGTGGCAGCATACAGCAACGCCGTCTGCTGTAGGACCCGCGTACGATTCAGGTGTTGGCGTTCCATGCTCCGCTGGCTGTTGGGTGTACAGTGTTTGGGTGCTGCCTATGTTGGAGTCACACATGGGGCCACCCATAGGGTACACTTTACGGGTGGTCATGTTTGTGTGCCATCCATTTCACTGTGTGTGCAGGTAGGGAGGTGTCAGTCCATGGGGCCTACGCTGTCAGAGTATGTGCTATACGTTCCCTCTTTGCCAGGGCATAGGCATATTGGGTACGCCTCCATCTGCCTACTGGGGCTGGCACAGTGTGTTCATGGTCCTGAACCCTCTGTGCCTGGACTGGCCTTGGCAGTTGTGGTGAGCTTTGTGGCCCTTCACCATTATGTCCCTGCAGCAGCTGCTTCTGCAGGATCATATTATGTAGCATGGCACATACTATGAATATGTGGGCACATGTGCCTGGAGAGTACTGCAGGGCTCCACGGATGTATCCAAGCACCGGAACCATGATTTCAGCATCCCAAACACACGCTCTATGATTATTCTGGTTTGTGCGTGTGCCTCATTATGGCGTTCTTGCATGTGTGTGTGTGTGCATTTCTGATGGGAGTCATCATCCACGGCTCCAGTGCATAGCCAGCATCCCCCACAAGGTGGCCTTGTGGGATGTCCCCCCTGGTGAATACCTGGTACAGCTGTGAGGCATGCCAGATATGGGAGTCGTGGTAGCTTCCAGGGCTGCCAGCACACACATCCATGATAATGCCCTGCGCATTGCACACGACCTGGCAATTGATGGAGGGGAATCCCTTGCGGTTTATGTAGTGTCTACCCTGCTCCCCAGGTGGTGACTTGATTTGTATGTGCGTACAGTCCATCGCACCCAGTACCTCTGGGTATTGTGCCACACGGTGGAAGTGGCACATATTGCTAGCCAACTCCTCCTGAGATCTGGGGAAGTATATATGCTCATTGGCATGTGGTAACATGGCATCCAGAAATTGGTGTAGTACCCTGGATGCTGATGCCTGTGAGATGCCCATTATATCCCCAGTTGGCCTTTGAAAGGTACCTGTGGCCAGTATTCGCAAGCTTACACATACCTTTGTGTCCACTGGGATGGGCTCCCCTCTGTTGTTTCTTGTTCTCAGGCGTGGCCGTCACAGCTCCACTATTTGCTGTAACGTGTCCCTATCCACCCTGTAACACTCTACTATCTCCAGGTCTTGTAGCCCCTGGTAGGTTACCCTTGGTCTGAACACTCTCCTTCTCCTCTGAGGCCTACAGTAGTTGTCAGCACCCTCCTCCACAACTCCGTCTGTCTCTAACACATGCTGATGGATCACGGCCACGGCGGCACCCAACATATACATTTTAAAAGTTCCCCGTGTGTTTACACCTATGGTGCGGCGTTTGGGAATACACGGCTGTGTGTTGTGTGCATTCACACTTTATACTGTTGTGCTGTACACCCGTTGATGTCATAGGGTGTGTCTGTGTGGTCGTATCTGGGGATTATCTTCCGTGTTTTACCGTTGGCACTGCAACGCTGTTGCCTTTGGTGTTGCATTACTCTTGCCTGCAATGGAGTACCTTTCAACCTTCCCTTACTGTTTCTGCACGTTGCACCTACTATTTCCTGGCATGCATCCTGCAGAGCCCTGCCATGTGTAGTTTCTGGGACATGGCATATCGTGCGTTTTGTGTGCCGCAGCCGTTATGCTGCCTGTCTACTTGGCTCTGCTGTGTCAGGTCTTCACTCTTTGCAATCTGCTACCTCCCCTACTTTCTTTGCATTCATATGCCTCCCCTATCCCGTTTTGCAGGTTTCTGCATGCAGAGTTGTCAGCTGCCGCCGATTGGCCTTCGTGGGTTGATTAGTGTTGATTGCTCATTACTACTCCAATTACACTGCTTCCGCATTTCCTCATATTCTCAACATCACCTTCCTGTTTCCGATGTTATTTGCGGGGCGAGCGTCACATGACTGGGTTAAGGGAATGTAGCCATCCTCGTGCACATGCACCTCTGCGCGCATTGTGTGCTCTCAACTCAACTATTTCCCCACACGCCGGTCCTGCAGCTGTGATGTGCAATGTACAGCCCAGGTTTGCTGAGCTCCAATATGATTCCTCATACAGTGGCACACCCCTCTGCAGGTGACATGTATTCCCTCTGAGCCACTCCTCGGTGTATTACTGCTGTGCCGTTTGGTACAGCCTTACGCCGGCGGGGGGTTTGCGATTCAGTATTATCTGCCTCATTTGCATGGCATTGACTACTAATTCATAGTTACCACGCCGAACACTGACGCGAGTCCTTGGCAACCCTTGCACCGTGGATGTGGCTTTCCATGCATACCATGGTGTATTGTGGCTGTAAAGCCAATGTGTATTACACTGCTGTTTTATGACATTGTCATATTATTTCATTGTTTAGCACCTTCCGCAGACATGTCCTGGGGTTCTGCTGTGAGTTTCTGTGGACATACCATTTATGTTATTATTTACATGTTGTGCATGTTTTCTTTTGACATTCTCTGTGTCTTTCGCCATTGGCATATGGCAACAGTGTGATACCTGACGTTGACAGCCTTCCGTTACTCCTATGTTATGTTTGGGTAAATGTAAACCGTTTTTTTTTGGTTTACATTGCCGTGCCCTTATGCTACGCCTGCGCCACTTCGTGGATCGCTATATGCCTTCATTTGCATGGTGCAACACCGCACATGGGGTGTTTAGCATACCTACGCCGGAGGCGGCGCAGATCCGGTGCACGCCGGTAGTGCACGTGGGATTGGATCATACCTGAATCGCTCGGCGGCCATATTTGGCATTGTAACGCCTACGCTATGCGTCCGCCTGGAGCAACGTTCATGAATCCCGGGGCAGAACATTCTGCAAAATCAAGGACAAATGAAAAGCCACTGTAATACTTGTGTTTACCTTGGATGGTGGGATGCTCTGCACACTTACACTGTATAACTGCTCCTTGCCTTGCTTGGACACATCCAGAGTCACTACATGGGGGAGTGGGGTGCAACAAGTTTGTCACAATTTGAAATGTCTCTAGCTGATGGTGATGTCCCTGACACATTTTTCATACCTCTCAACCTAAGAGCAAGAAATCTGGACAAAGCCATAAATAGAAGTGGGACAAAGGCCAAAAAATAAGGACAATTTTTAAATATTGCTCTTATAAACTTAGATAGTGAATCATGAAGTGCAGTGGATTAGCAAGGAGGAAGTAAGGATTGCTATGAAGAGGATGAAGAATGGAAAGGCTGTTGGTCCAGATGACATACCTGTGGAAGCATGGAGGTGTTTAGGTGAAATGGCAGTGGAGTTTTTAACTAGATTGTTTAAAGAAATCTTGGAAAGTGAGAGGATGCCTGAGGAATGGAGAAAAAGTGTTTTGGTACCAATTTTAAGAATAAGGGTGATGTGCAGAGCTGTAGTAACTATAGAGGGATTAAACTGATCAGTCACAGCATGAAGTTATGGGAAAGGGTAGTGGAAGCTAGGTTAAGAAGGGAGGTGATGATTAGTGATCAGCAGTATGGGTTTATGCCAGGAAAGAGCACTACAGATGTGATGTTTGCTCTGAGAGTGTTGATGGAGAAGTACAGAGAAGGTCAGAAGGAGTTGCATTGTGTCTTTGTGGATTTAGAGAAAGCATTTGACAGGGTGCCTAGAGAGGAGTTGTGGTATTGTATGAGGAAGTCGGGAGTGTCAGAGAAGTATGTAAGAGTGGTACAGGATATGTACGAGGGTAGTGTTACAGCGGTGAGGTCTGCGATAGGAGTGATGGATGCGTTTAAGGTGGAGGTGGGATTACATCAAGGATCAGCTCTGAGCCCTTTCTAATTTGCAATGGTGATGGACAGGTTGACAGACGAGATCAGACAGGAGTCCCCGTGGACTATGATGTTTGCAGATGACATTGTGATCTGTAGTGAGAGTAGGGAACAGGTGGAGGAGACCCTGGAGAGGTGGAGATATGCTCTAGAGAGAAGAGGAATTAAGGTCAGCAGGACTAAGACAAAATATATGTGTGTGAATGAGAGGGAGGACAGAGGAATGGTGAGGATGCAAGGAGTAGAGGTGGCGAAGGTGAATGAGTTTAAGTACTTGGGATCAACAGTTCAGAGTAATGGTGAGTGTGGAAGAGAGGTGAAGAAGAGAGTACAGGCAGGATGGAGTGGGCGGAGAAGAGTGTCAGGAGTGATTTGTGACAGATGAGTACCAGTAAGAGTGAAAGGGAAGGTCTACAAGAGGATAGTGAGACCAGCTATGTTATACAGGTTGGTGACAGTGGCATTGACAGAAAGGCAGGAGTCAGAGCTTGACATGGCAGAGTTGAAGATGTTAAGATTTGCACTGGGTGTGACGAGGATGGACAGGATTAGGAATAAGTATATTAGAGAGTCAGCCCAGGTTGGAAGGTTTGGAGACAAAGCCAGAGAGGCAAGATTATGTTGGTTTGGACATGTGCTGAGAAGGGATGCAGAGTATATTGGGAAAAAGATGATAAGGATGAAGCTGCCAGGTAACAGAAAAAGAGGAAGGCTTAAGAAAAGGTTTATGGATGTGGTGAGAGAGGGCATGCAGGCGGTTGGTGTGACAGAGCAAGATGCAGAGGACAGGAAGAAATGGAAACAGTTGATCTGCTGTAGCGACCCCTAACGGGAGCAGCCAAAAGAAGAAGATCAACTTAAAAAGATAATAGAGTAGTAGGTCTTGCATTAGTATGAATTTTCTGATGGGCAAGAATCTGAAAATCAGATGTCTGTCATTATTTTCTATCTTTAATTATTTGCCTCTAATTTGCCAGAAAACCACAATTTTATGAAAAATGGACCAAAAATGTGATGCAAAAATATAAAATAGCCACACAATACAGCTGGGAACCTGTCAAACTGACACTTTTTTTAATATTAGTATTGTTAAGTTGAGCCGCTGACAAAATAAGAGTATCTACATGCATTTGTGAAATAAACATAATCTATAACTCTGATCATTACAATTATTTATTAATTGTAAACTCTCCACATTTTCTTCCAAAATTGCCATTTTGCAAAGGGATTATTAGGGGGAGAGCAACATTTTGAACCAAAGTCGGGGACAGTTGAGAGGTTTGGATATACCTAATTCTATAAAGCAATGTATTTGCACATACCTCTCAACCTCTTAATGCAGGAAATCTGGACAAGGCCAAATATATTGGGGGAACATACAGAAAGTACTAAAAATTTCTCTTGTATAAACATAGAAAGTAGACAGAATAACAGGTCTTGCTAAGCATGCATATTTCTGAAGGGTATGAATTCTGAAACCCAATGTCTCTCATTATTTAGTGAGAGACATTCCTAAATGATTTGCCAGAAAACCACACATTTTATGAGGAACAAATGAAAAATAAGAAGCAAACATCTATTACTTCTGTGGAAATCTGGACAGTGGAGAGGTATAGTTTAACTGGGGCTGTCTCCCCCCTCACAAAATCATGGGTGAATATGGCCTCCCCCTGCAGTCATTCCAGTGTCCCATTACTTGGCTATTTCATCCCATTTACCATAAATACTGTAATATGTATACTGCTTTACTTCTACAATGATTTTGATTTCATTTAAAAGTTTTATTTTACATTTTACAGCACAAACACTAATAGACATCTGCTAAACAAAGCAATGCAGTCTCACAATGAAAATAGACTTAGCATTAAAAGTTCTGTGCCCATGAAACTCACATTCATTGAAACAGTATTGAAACCCACATTCAAAGAAAACACATCTGACTAGTGGCAGATAAAGATTATCTATGGGCTGTTTTCAAATCATAGCCCCCTTGCACAAGAAACATACATGTGTTCTTTGATACACCTTCCTGGTTGTATTATTCCTTGTATAATACAGTGCAGTTGTTAGAGGCCATTTAAAATTTATTGTTTTGAACATTTTTCCAGTAAACAATGAAACAAATCACATGCACCAATAATGACAAAACTGCCCAATTCAGAACATTTTCATCATAAAGGTCTACTCATACTTCTACAATACACCGGTATTAGTAAATATGCACAATCTCTGCATAAGTAAAAGTCATCTAAATAATTCCACATTAAAGAGATCTGCAACTAATGGAAGAGGTTGCTGCTTGCAAATAGCTTTATATTTCATTGTTTCATCTACAAATAAAGTGCCTGTTGCCCTTGAGGAATAAATTACCCATGTTACATTAAAAAACTAATAAGATAGTAATATTGCAATAGGGAATGGATGGCAAACTGATAGAGTGATAGTTACTAGGTATCTCTGCCGAAGAGGACATTCTCAGGACTGCAGCATCCATCCCCTTTAAAAGTGCAACACAGTACAGTATCAGCAATGCATCTACATACTGTGGGAGTAGATCACACAGCCTCCTGCATCAAAAGCAAGTAGACTACCTGTTGTGCTATTAACAATGCAATCAAACTTAGCATAAGCAGCACTAAACTTCTCTTCCCCTGAAGCTCTTAGCTCCTTATAAAATCCACTCGACACTCAACTGTATCTCTCAATTTTGCAGCACATGAGCACAAGAAATCTGGAAAAAGCCAAAATTTATTGGGGGGGGGGCAAAAAACAGGGACACATTTTAAACATTGCTTGTATAACTTAGGAAAGTTGCTAGAATAAAATGCTGTGCTACTGCCATGCATTTTACTGCCACGTCTTGAACGCAGAACCCTGTGCACTAAAGTCAGAGCAACATACCACTATGCCAAATCAGCTGCTTCTTGAAAGACAGGAAGATTGAAATTTAAATGGCTATCATTTAGTGAATTCAGTTCACACCATAGCTCTCAATGTCTTAGCATAATACACCTGGATAAAGCCAATAATGGGGGAATACAGCCCCCAAACATATTCAGTGAATTCAGTTCTCACCATAGCTCTCAACCTCTTAGCATAAAAAAAACATGCACAAAGCCAATAATGGCGGAATAGAGCCCCAGTTATAAGGACACATTTCAAATACTGATCTTATAAACTTAAAAAATTGCTAGAATAAAATGTTTCATGCTACCATGGACTTTCTGAAGAATATGAATTCTAAAATTCAAATGTCTGTCATTATTTAGTGAATTCAAAATCCAGAAAACCGCAGATTTAATGAGGAAAGAACAGAACAAAATTATGAGGCAAAAATCTGAATGCTTTTCACAAGTGGTGGTAGGTAGGGAATTCAGGCTCTTGCTACCTGCACCCAAGGTTGAGGGTTTGAGCCTGAGTTACTCTCTAACCACCAGTTATAGTTAACTGAGGCATTTCATACACACACACACACACACACACACACACACACACACACACACGGGCGTGTGCATGTACACACACACACACACACACACACACACACACACACACACACACACACACACACAGCTCTAAACTGTTTCCTGTCTACAGAATGCGTCTAAGTACCTGAGTCATTTCCTGTCTGAAGAACGTTTGTCAAGTTCCCGGTGCTGGAATAAATAAGCCAAGTCCACCAGATACCACACAGTTCCCCATTCATGTCTCTGCTCATTCTAAGCATGCACAGACTGCAGACCTTGTAGTCCGATCCCCTTCCAGTCTATGCAGTTGAAACTGCATAGACTTCTGAGGGATCTATAGACTGCTGCCTTCTTTCTGAATCTGGACTGGTTAAACAGCAGTCCAGATTAAAGTTTCCAAGCATGTGTGCCTGGAGTACAAAGCTGGGATTTTTTTTGGTTTACAGCTGGCAGGGGGGGGGGGCTGCAGTCCTGCAGTCCAGTATCACGAACTGCCACTGGATTTTACAGAATGCCCTGATTTTGCCTTGTATATCTGCTCTATTCCTTTTAACTCATGGACTTATATGGTCAGTCAGTAATGCCAAACATTGAGTTTTATATTACTTATTGTTCAGAAAACACTTTGGGATACAAGACCTATTACTTCACCAAGTCCACAGTTAGCATAGAGGCTAAAACTCTGCCTTGTATACAAGTTGATTTCTGTGCCAAGGGTACAAGGATCAAATATTTGTCTAGATACATAAGGTAATGTGTAATGAGTGGCCATGGTGTGTAATGTTCTCCCTCCATATATGTCTTACTCCTTTTCTTACACCTTTTGTGCTGCAAAACTTCTCTTTCTATTAACTTTTAAATGATAAGATTAGTATTAAATATAGTGGCAAGTGTCTATTGTCTATATATATATATATATATATATATATATATATATATATATATATATATATATATATATATTGTATGGCTAAGTACAGTTTTCAGTGCTTATTAACTTTTAAATTAAGATTAATATTTAAAACGTCCTGATATTTGGAGTCCCATCTCCCCATGCATCTTTTGTGCTGCTAAACATCCTATTGTTCTAGTAATGTTTTAAGTGACTTAGGGTAGTATTTAACATTCTCTGGTGTCAGTGACCCTCCACCCAGAAGTGCAAGATTTCCTCATTAGTCTAGGGACATTTAGAGGTACAGAAACATACATACACATGCACAATCACACATTTGTGTACATTCTCACAAATGCACACTGATGCAAAGAAATATATTCACCAAAGATGAATCCTCCCCCTCACTCATCCATGGAGAGCCCCCCAAACACACACATTACCCTACCAATTCCCTAACTAACCCACTCCACATAGACCATCAAGTCAGACACACACACACACACACACACACACACACACACACACACACACACACACACACACACACACACAGACACACACACACACACACACACACACACACACACACACACACACACACACACACACAGACACACACACACACACACACACACACACACACACACACACACTCATACACACAAGCACAATCACCTGAAACTTCCCTTCCTTCTGCATACACTCAAATATGCAGCCACAAACATTCACATGCCTGCACTACCTATCTGTAAACTCACCAGTATTTACATCTAATGCAGTCTCAACCATTCATAGTAATGGATGGCAGTGAACTTTTGGCCAAGCTAATTAACTTGGCATGCTAACCTATTTGGTTAGCTACTTAACTGCTTTACAAAAGGCATTTCTAGGGGACAGTACACAGTTAATTAGCATAGACAATTACCCTGGAATACCTTGTTACCATATAGCTTATCCAAGGAGACATCTCACTGTGATGATTCTACAGGCTGTGTCGAATCACTGCTAGAGCTTGTCACTGAACTGGAAAGAGCTACCGCCAGCAGGAAAATGGCTGCATTAGGGCTTTCCATTTATGGAAATCCTTTATAAATCCCAGGGTTTGGCTCTATTGTTCCACAAGCATTCTTCTGGTTGCAAGGCTGTTTCTCAAATGTTACACACATTAGGAAATTATTTCTTTTCCCATAGTTTTTGCTCATCTGATTCAATGCATGACATTTCATTTTATCATGTTCATAACCACACCTTATGCACAATGTCGAGGAGAAATGACATTAATGCTTTTAAGAGCTCTGATAGCTCTCACAGCTCATTCTGCTTTGTTTTCCAAATTCTTGCATTTGCTTTCAAATGTTCTTTTACACACTTCTAACTCCTTCCAGCTGCTTCATATCTTCAAAAGTGTCTAGAATAAATTATATGTCAAAAGACATGCAGTGCAAACTACTTGGCAAATTACACCATTTCTTATATTTCAGTCACCTACACATACTTTAGTTCAGAAATGAGAACTATTGTTGACAAGTGCATGTAAGGAATGATGACTACATTATTTAAACATGCCACAGAAGCATTATTAAACTGTTGTATTGTAAAAGGTTTTCCCCATAAGTAACAAAAGCACCAGCCCTTTACTATCCCTTGTTTTAATGAGCTTCTGCTTTAACTTACACAGAACAGCACTGTTTCACTCAGAAGTCTTAGCTAGTAACACAATACAAATACACATTGCTTCAGGTAGCGTAGTTAGTTAACTGTTGCATTATGATCTTGGTTGCTTCCACATAACTCACCTGTCTTTCCAACCACATGAAACCTTTTAAATTTTACAAAAAAGATTTCAATGTCACTGCAGCACAGCAAATCAGAACTTAAAATTATTGAAAGACTTTCTTGGCAGATTATACTTATTTAACCAAAAGCTACCTACATGTCAGTAAAGCTATTAAAATACCTTAACCTCACATAGGGAAGAAAAAAGAGATATCTACAGATAGGCAGTGCTATTCAGAATGCAATGCATAGCTCATATCTGATAGCAAAGTTGCTCAGCAAACATCTTACCTTAGTGAATCTGAAAATGACAGAGAATTTCATGAAGAGGTGTGTGTGTGTGTGTGTGTGTGTGTGTGTGTGTGTGTGTGTGTGTGTGTGTGTGTGTGTGTGTGTGTGTTTGCACGTGCTCAGGAGCACTATCTATTCTTACGTAGACCTATCCATATTTTCAGAGTCTACTTGGAATCCACCTGAACTACTTTTTGAAAACAATGTCTGTTTAAATGATGAACTCTGGCCACTTTCTCCCACTTCTGAGAATTTAATTGTGCTGTTGTGGTTTCATTTGCTGTAGCTGTTTATGACAAATTATTTGCATACCATTAGCATGTCCAAACTATGATGTACCATATGTTTAACTTACACTGTAGGTTGTTATGCCAGAATTTGGTACTTCTGGATAGAATTACATTGTGATAGTCAAGAAAATATAATAGCAACAAAAGACAGGTATAAAAAACCTAGCTTAACCAATATGTACATACATTAATTATTTTATAATATGTACCTGTCAAAAAGGCAGTGTTTTCACAGACTGCACATGCTCAGGATAATGTACCTCCTCAAGATTATAAATGTAAACTGGTCATAGGTGATGTCCACTTTACCTGAAGAAGGTTTCAAGAGTTCATTTTGTAATATGTGCAAATGTAAATATATGCAAGACTTTGGAAGTGGCTGTAATTCTGCACCCAGTTCCAAAACAATTGCTACTCTAAATCTTAGTGTTAATATAAATTGGAAGAGCATGCTTGTGTAATCAGAGCACCCCACAGATAATCTCTGGAAGTACTGCATTGAAGTAACTACAATGCTAGCACATGAACCTGCTACAGGCAAATATTATGCAGAATTATATGGTGTTTACAGGAAGGATCTATATACACCGGAAGTATATCCCTCATTGGTGAGATCTGATCATAAACTAATCTCACTGGAAATCCACATCCCGCCCCCACCCCAAACAAAAAAGACCATAGTGAAGAACTTCTCTAAAGCAAACTTCACACTACTCAAGACTGGTGTGGTATCCTTCAAGGCCCCTGAGTCAGAGGAAACCACAACCCAAGCTGCGGAAGCCCTTACAAATGCCTTCTATGAACACCTCCAGGACTGCATGGATCAGGCAATCCCAAATAAAACCAAGACTCTTTCCACAAAGGGCAAACGTCCAGTCTGGTGGACCCCAGCCATTAACAAACTTTACAATAAGAGGAGAAAGCTATTACATGATAGAACAAAATCCATAAAAGGGAAGTCACCCTGATCATTATTAGTAAAAATTACGAGCACTCATAAAATCAACTAAGGCCAATTTTGAGAGAAAAATTGCCATGGATTCAAAGGACAATCATAAGGCCTTTTTCAGCTATGTTAGGAACCTGGGTGGAAACTCACAGATATGCTCAGAATTAGTCCAAAATGATACAAAAATCACTGAACCCACAGACATTGCCAACATACTGGCAGACAGGTTCAGTGCAAACTTCACCCTCTCCCCTAAAGGAGAGATAACTATCCCAGCCGAGTGTAGCCTCCCGGACATCTCAAATGCGCAGGTGAAAGCTGCTCTCTCTAAAGCTAAAACACAGCATCAATGGGACCGGATGGTGTCCCCGGCTGTGTGCTACACGAGCTAAATGAGGAATTAAACCCGCACATAAGGCAGCTGTTTAATCTCAGCCTTACCACAGGATACGTGCCCAAGGAGTGGCGTGACGGCAACTGTGGTCCCACTCCACAAAGGTGGCGCCTCACGGACCCTGGTAATTACCGCCCCATAAGCTTAACAAGTCTAGTCTGCAAAGCTATGGAGAGGATCATAATGGAGCTCATAAACAAAGATATAGGGACTTGCAGACATTGGACCCGACCCAGTTTGGCTTTGTCAAGGGAAGATCATGCCTTTTGAACTTGGTCGACTTCTTCAAATAGTCACCAAGGCCATTGATGAGGAAAGGCAGTCCATACAGCCTACCTTGACCTTGCAAAGGCTTTCAACACAATACCCCACTCGGTATTGTAGAAAAACTTACCAGCTTAAATGTAAACCCATATGTCACAAGATGGGTTGCAAACTGGCTTAAGGACAGAACCCACAGGGTTAGAGTTGCTGGCGCTGTGTCAGACTCCAAGCCGGTCACAAGTGGTGTCCCACAGGGCTCGGTCCTTGGCCCCTATTGTTTGGCATCTACTTCTCAGAAGTACAGGCCAACATGGGAGGACTTTGGCTGACAAAGTTTGCAGATGACTGCAAACTGGGCCATAGTGGAAAGTGCATCGGACACTGATATCCTTCAGAAGGGACTCACGGAAACAGATAGCTGGTGCCAGAGCCATGGCCTGAAGTTAAATGCCAAAAAATGTATAGTCATACCCTTCGGGAAAAACAAGGTAACCCCAAGCTACCATATAGGTGGCAATCCACTAAGCACAGAAGAGGTTATCAGGGACCTGGGGACCCAGGTTGACAGTGGCCTTTCTTTTGACACTCACATTGCTAAAGTGGTTAGAAAGACCTTCTACATTGCCCACCTGATCATGAAGGGATTCACATCCAGATCTAGTGAGGTCATTGTTCCCCTGTACTCTTCACTTATCAGACCAATGATCGAGTACAATGCCCCATTCGGGATGTATCTCACCCGACATCTGCAGCAATTGGAGAGGCCCCAAAAGTTCCTCACCAAAAGGATAAAGGGACTCCAAAATCTGTCATATGCTGCCAGACTGAAGAAACTCCAGCTCTATTCAGTCGCATACCGTCTGCTCAGAGGTGACATGTGCCTGACATACAAGGCCATGTCCAACCCGGAATTAATGGACATGCTCCACCTCAAAAAATCCAAATCCACCAAAACCACTAGAGCAAGCGACTTAAACCTTAGCACGGATATAAATAGGACGTGCTGGAGGGATAGATTTATCACTCAGAGACTCCCTATGCTGTGGAATAAAATCCCGGTCCATGTGAGGCAGAGCACCTCGCTGACTCTGTTCAAGAGAAATCTAGACCTGTGGATGGGAGATCGTAGGTTTACCCCGGGAATCATCTCTGGGTCACTGCTGGACAGAGGCACAACAAACTAATGGGCACAGTATTTTTTCATATAAGGGGTGGCGTAAGCCACAATAATTTGGGCTAGGCTTATAAATGCCTTAGGGCAGATAGCCTAGTATAAACCTATGAACCTATGAACCTACAGAGTACACATAGCTTCTTCTGCAATCTGCTTGAAGCCAGTATTAGTATGATTCCCCCAAATAAGCAAGAAATATAAATAATCTAGTTTGGTATATGGCATGTAAATAGCTAGGCATAGACCACACATGTAGGCATATGTAGGCCATATAAACTGATGGGACATCTTATATATGCACAAGTATAGACTTGCCCATCTTCCATATGGTTTGTATGTAAATTGATGTCTGTTACACAGTTTCTGGTACCTAGCATCTCTTAGATAGAGTTAATGTCTATCCTTACAGTTTAAATTCCATCCCTGTGTCACAACCAAAAATCCCAATCTCATATTTTGAATCCACCTGTCCCTGCAATCTCTACTTATCTTATTCTTTTTATCTATTTCCCTGTCACTTGTCATGACCTACTGTAAATTTATTAAAACCATGAAATCCCTATTTTAATGCTGCCTGCCTGCTCCTTTTATTTGCTGTTTGCAGGCAACAGCAGATCCCGAGCTCTCAACGGGGTGTGCACATATTCATCTTTATTTCTATTAGGCCGCACCTAGCATCCATAATATGTGTTCTGCACCAAACATACTGTAATTACATTATAACATTCCCTCACAGTGCCGAAATCTGAAGCAGACACTTTCAGGAAAATGTGATCTTCACACTTCATACCCCACCTCTTAAATAACTGCTGTAGCTGACATTATAGACCTGTTGGGGACTAGTGAACACTTTGAAGAAAGCATCCTCAGTGCTACCCTGACTGTCTTGGAATCTGAGGAATTATTAACTTTATAGAGCTAAATGCCTCAGCAAAATACCCTATGTTTTCATGCTCTATATCGATACTTGCTGGTAATAAGCACTATATATCCTCAAAGAGCTTAATTTAGCCAATGCAGACTGTTTTATTAGAACACTCCAACGAAAAGCCAGTTTGTTTTACTCTATAACCATGCCGACAACATGATGTCATGGTAGATGTTGAATAATCATTTACATGCAATTGCAATGCATTCTGGTTAATCAAAACAGCTTATGTCTTGAGAGAAGCTGCTTCTTATTTACATTGGAGTGTCACTACTACATTATGACATGTTAATTTTTAACAGGAAGTATTCCATCTGCAAGAACTATTTGGCAACTTGTCTTTAAGAAACTACTGCTGATGCATTTAATATGCATAGAGTGCAAACACCACTTTCACCAAAATTCCACCCTGCTACAGGTTGCACTTAGAACACAATGAAAATGTATACATAAAATTACTTCCTAATCCCCAAAACCACTTCCATGCACACATACAGACACACACACACACACACACACACACACACACACACACACACACACAGACACACACACACACACACACACACACACACACACACACACACACACACACACACACACACACACACACTTCAGTTGCAATTTCACTAAAATCAAATGACATTCTCTAAGGAAAACATTAAAATATGTGCACTGGAAATGAGATTTATTTAAAGAGGCTATGCAAAAACCACTTCTTTTGAATGTGCCCATTGATGTACTATACTATATATAATTGTATTTCTTCTTTATGATATACTCAACTGTGCTGTGTCTGTAAATGTTCCACTGTGAATAGTACACCTATTTTATAAATACATGTAGAATGAAATAATAAAATTAAACGCTGTTCCCTCATTTCAGATGCCTACAGTTTTGGCTGGATGCACATCTAATTTTCACAGACCATCTTAATAATTTCCTAATAAACTATGGTGAATATAGAGACGTTAGATAATCCATTTCTCACCACTGAAGTACAAGCTAGAACTAGAAAAGATATTCATATTCTACTAGATGAACAAAACCTATCATTATTTATAACAGGATTAATTCAAAACCTTAAACTTCAAGTAATTTTGAAAATGAAGTGCAGGTTCATGGATGACCCTTGCCCTCCAGCATGTATACTTCTGCACTACACTCAGAAATGTAAAATTCTCGCATTACTAAAACAGTTCACTTTACCTCCTATATACTGAGCTATAAAATTCTTTTTTTTAACAAATCCACCCTTTGTCACTGCTCACACTGATGCTATTTACGCAAAACATAGCATTCTACAATTCTTTCACACTGCTTCTTCCAAACTACTCTGTAGAATACTTCAACAAAGTATGCCCACAGGGAGGCCCAGTGGCAAAGGAAACTGTATTTTTCCATTAGGAGCTTACTCTGACTTCAGCACTTCAAAAACTAACCTAAATTATATCTCATAAAACAAAATGCATATAATTGCACAAAGTGTTAAACACATATTTTGTATTTCCTGTGGTTACTTCAAACGATGTCAATGACCTTAAGTTTCTGCTGTACACGCTGCATTTAAAATGTTTGCAACATTATAATTACTTAATCATTTCATTGTCATGTTTTCTCATATAATAAGGTACTAGTCGAAAAAAAATTCCTTTTCTAGCCTGCCTACCTTAAATAAACAAACCAAAAAAATGAAAAAGAATAACTTTTATTGATATAAAAATAATATGAATAATGTCCTGCATCTGTTCCTGTTTCACAACTGCCTTTGAAATAACACAGTATGTCATACTTAGACGAGATGCGTAATAGTAGTTTTCAGAAGGGGTATACAGAGACACACACACACACACACACACACACACACACACACACACACACACACACACACACACACACACACACACTTGCATGCAATGGATCCTGCACTGAATCTTAGTACTGGCTTTTTGTGCTTATGGAGTGATGGCTACTGAGACAGTCAAGCTACATGAATGCTATTCGTTTTTCCTTGGTGGTGAATTGTCTGGTGGTAGACAGTTGTCTGCAAGGTCTTAAATAATGTGACAAGAGTATTTTGCTTTTTGCTGAGATTTAGTGAGAGACTTTTGTTGTACTTCAAAAAAGATCTCTAATATGGCTTGACTTTCATTCTGTATTTTACAAAAAGGCACAGCCAGTGGCATACTGAAGATGTTGACAAAAATACAATATACAAACTGGGAATGTACAATCCATTAGATTTCTGTACAGGCATTTCCCACAGCTCAAAAACAAGTAAGATTGTGATGATATAATATTTGGCATTAGGAATCCATCTAGCAATATTGCTGCTCATATGGTTCCTGCAGTGACCTATCCAGGCTACTTAAAAAACGTCAGATAAACTAACATGCAAGAAAAGGAGATTAATTACAATATGGTCAAGGCAGGAAAAGGATATATAACCAGGTAATCATATTTTCCACTTTCCTACTTTGACCAGTTTTTACTAAAGCAGACTGCAGAGTCTCATCAGAGCAGTTAAGCTTGGGAAGAAAGATATTTCATTTACTGAAGCACAATCCTTGGTGCTTTAAGATTTCCATATGAATTCAAAAACTTATCTAACAAATGCACAATTGGTATTTTATTAATGTCTAAATTATCATATTAATTATCTTGCATTCTTGCATTATAATTTTGAAGTGTAGGTGTATGCCTTTCTTATCGCATATTATTATAACAGTCATCAATAGACTCATCTTGATTGATGTATATAGCAACGTACACTTTAGCTGTTTAACTACTTTTTCCATATGTTAGTAATATCTTTTGCTACAAAGAGAGTATTGTCTTGGCTATACATGCTATGAAACAATAGCACAGAAAAATAACTGCACGCATTATTTCTCTAAAATGAAGGGCTTCAGATTCAAACATAAATTTACAAGACTCCAGCAATTAAAAAAATCTTTTAAGTGACAGGCTATTTAGTTTTAATTTTCGTTTCTATGCTCTGCATGGTCGTAATGGACTAAGCAGACATTTTCCTGCTCATTTTGCTTCAGCGCGTTATAGAAAAGAGTGGGACAGAGAGCTTAAGTAGCAATTAACATTAATATTTTAATCTTCCCATCAGACATAAAAAGTTTTGTATTATTGATGACAGTATGCCAACATTCTCACACATGCTTATATATTAATGAATAGTTCATTATTTTATTAAATAGATATGTCCTTCAGTTCCTGTTAATTCATGAGGGAAAAGGCTTTACTTTTCAAAACAGAAGAGTTACAATATCTTTTTCATAGCCAGTGAAAAGAAAAAGCTATGCAGTACTTTCTGCAGCAAATGGAACTAGTTTGTTTTTACTTCCAAGTTGTTTTATGATCACAGATCAATGGTCTTTTTTGTATTTTAATAGGTCAGACTGATATTTAATGACAAAATTGTAACGTGATTCTAATGAGAAACTGTAAGCAAAATAATAATGGGACAAACATCTGTCAGTAATATGAGTTTTGTGATGTAGTGTGAGGAATATATAGCAACAGAATTCAGATCAAGATTCAGAATTGATCAAGGAGTTATCGATTACAGCACTTATATCTTTCTAGATAATTCCCATCCCAGGGTACCCTCAATATTTGGGGTACCCAAGGTACACAAGGACATCTATGACCCCCCCCTTTAAGACCCATTGTGGCGGCCCAGGGATCCAAGATTTCCCCTTTATCAAAATTCCTAGATTGGAAATTCAAAAACTTATGGCCCAAGGCCAATCATTTGTTAAAGGATTCTTGGGAATTCTTGAGTCGGGTTACCCCTGAGCTTCTTGTCCCAAATTTAAAATTCTTGACCATAGATGTTGTGGATTTGTTTTTAGTGATACCACACGAAACAGGTTTACTATGGTTGGAAGAAGCTCTTACATCTTGCCCTAAGGCTAGCAATAATGACATTTTCGTCATTTTGGAACTGATGGAACTAGTATTACATCATAATTTTATCTATTTCTCAGGTGAATATTACAAACAGACTTCAGGTGTCACTATGGGGGCCAATTGTGCCCCCACTTATGCAGACATCATCCTTTCTGTTTGGGAGAGCAAATATGTACTCAATAGCCCTTTTAAGGAACATTGGGTAGCTTATTTCAGATTTTTGGATGATATCTGCATTTTTTGGACAGGACCTGAAAGTACTATTAAGGATTTTATGGAATATCTAGCTACCACTATGGATTTTCTTACTTTCACTTATCATATACATGAAGGGAGGGTTGAATATCTGGATGTTCTTCTTAGTATTGATGAGGGTAGATTTAGATCTACTGTTTACAGAAAACCTACATTTTCCAATAGTTACATCCATTTCAACAGTTCACATCCCATGCATCAAAAAAGAGGCATAATAAAAGGCCAACTGGTTAGGATATCACGCATGACATCAAATGACGATGATTTCCAGTTGGAATGTTGTAAACTTTTCCAAATGTTTAGTGATAGGGGTTACCCCAATGAATTTATATATGCCATTGGGGAACAGGTTAAAGAAGGTAGAAACAACAGATTCAGACCTATTTTGGGTTTGGGACAAGCTGAAAACATTTCCAACAGAATGAACAACCAGTTGGATTTTAAAAAAAGCTTTCATTATGGAGTATAGTGCTGACTCTGGGGCCATCAGGGACATTATTTTAAATGAATGGAAAACCTTCAAGGACATCACAGATTTAGAAAATCTACATGGTAAAAACATCAGGACAGTTTTCCAAAGAGGGAAAAATGTAAAAAACCTTTTAGAAACAGGCTCTTCTTTACACAATACTTCTAATAAAGGTAAGGGTACTTATAGATGTGGGTCGTGTGCACAATGCCCACATATAGTGCATAATGAGGAAATATTCCTCACAGCAAGAAACAAGATTATCAAAGCTACTGCATACTTTAATTGTAATAGTCATGGAGTTGTTTATCTGGCTATCTGTTTGAAATGTTCAGCATTTTACGTGGGCAAAACTGAGCGTACGCTTAAACGAACGTACGCTTAAACGAAGAATTTACGAGCATTTGTATGAAATACAACAATACAAATGCTCTGTTTAGACATATTTCAGTATGCCCTATAGCCAAATATCAATTCTTTGTTTTGGAAAGTATTGTTAAAGACTCCAGGGGTGGACCATGGCAAATGAAATTAGAACACAGAGAGACCCACTGGCAGATCTTTTTGGAATCTAATAGGGAACCCGGCTTGAATGATTACATATCTATTAAACCTTTATTAAAGTTAAAAGCTATTAGTATATAGGTTGTAATCCATAGATTTTATACAACTTTTTAATATACTATAAAATACTCCTATCCAGGGTTTTATATTGGAAAGTATTCATACATATATGTATTAAATATATATGTCTTTTTGCTAGAAATTATTTTAGATATGCATATATTATACATGTTTTTAACTTTCATAGTGTTGTTTGCTTGTTTCTTTAAAATTCAATTAGATTCAATCAGAGAATTAATTAACGTTTGTATATAAACTGCTGGTTTATCCATTAGTAGTATCTGATGAAGTTACATTGAGTGACGAAAACGTGTTTTACTTGGAAGTTACCCGCGTTAATAAACCTGTGTTTTATACATCTCTGGATTTTCTTGGATATTTATTGGCGTTCTGCCTCCTCTGTCACTGGTATTTTTTTTTGTTTGGTTGTTTTTATGCCAGTGTATATCTTCTGTTTTCTGCTTCAAAACCGAAGAGTTACAATATCTTTTTCATAGCCAGTGAAAAGAAAAAGCTATGCAGTACTTTCTGCAGCAAATGGAACTACAGTTTGTTTTATTTATTTATTTTATTATTTTATTTTACATTTGTTGACCGGGCTAGTCTAGCTCGAGAAAATTCCATTTTCAGTAGAGGCCCGGGGAGAAAAGCTCCACAAAAATAAGCACATAGAGACAAAAAAATATTAGTATGCATGTTAATGAAAACAATAATAACAAACTGAACAATTTAAGATTGTTACTACAAGTGTTAATTTCTATTATACATAGTTACAAGAAAATAAGAAGCTATATGTCTTAAAATTAAAGGTGCATGAATTAATTACTTCCCCTCACAGTTACAGTCTAGGGGAAAAATATATTAAATTTTATACAGAAAAAACAGAGATACATGTAAGATATGGATACAGGGAAAGTAGGTAAAGAAAAAGAGTGTAAAGAATAAGGGGGAAAAAAAAATAAAAGGGAATTAGATTATGAAAATGTATGAAGTTAGGACAGTAATAGGCAAGGAAACAAATTAGAAGACAGTGTGGGAGGAAGGGAAGAATGCCAAGTGGAGAAGTAAAGTCAGAGAAGAGGTAGTTATAAGTAAAGTTAAAGTATTGGGAATCAGGTTAATCAGGTTTGCTACAGGAGCAGAGCCAGTGATTTTGGAAGTGGAGTTTAATATTTTGTTTGAAGAGAGGCAGTGATGTAATCTTTGTTATGTTGCTAGGTAACGAATTCCATTTTGAACCTACAGAATTGGTAAAAAGGGAGTCACCAGCAGTGTTGTTTGATTTTATGGAACTAGTCAATAGCTTACTAGATGAGCGGAGAGAGTTGAGATTATTATAGGGGATTATGAGTTGAGAGAGTATAGGGGTGTTGTTTGGTTGGTACAGTATTTTGTGGGCAATGGTAAGTTGGTGGATTGCAAGATAGTTCTGATACTCTAGCCAGCCTAGTTGCTTCAAGTTAACACAGTGATGAGTTCTGTAGGTGTTACCTGTAGCGAAGCGGGCAATGTTATTGTAGCAGGTTGTTAGTTTGTTTAGGTTGTTTTTCTTGAGGTTGGTGAAGATAGGTGAGGCATAAAGAAGAGTAGAAATAAGATGGGAGTGAGCAATCCTAGTTCTGGTAGATGGAGTAAGGAATGGTCTGATTCGATATAAGGATCCTATTTTTTTGTTGACTTGTTTTATGGAGTTGTTTATGTGTTGGTTGAAAGAGAGATTATTATCAATGGTAATACCTAACAATTTAGTGGTAGAGTCAGGTGAAATGACAGTGGCACTGTTGGAGGAGATGGAGAAGTTTAAGGGGGATGTCCTAGAAGTGGGTGTGAAAAGGAGCAGTTTAGTTTTTTTAGCATTTAATAGGAGGAATCGACTGGAGAACCATGTTTCTATGGTATTAAATACTTTTTGAGTAAGAGAGATAAGCTCTGGGGTGGAGGATGCGGAGCAGATGAGCGTAGAATCATCAGCATATTGAATGCAGGTTGCTTGAGGGATTATAGTATGAAGATCATTAATGAAGAGAGAAAAGAGAAGTGGGCCAAGAATCGAGCCTTGTGGAACTCCGATAGAAACAGGCAAAAGTGAAGAAATATGGTTGTCCCAAAGAACAGCTTGTTTTCTATTTGTGAGATAGGAATTAAACCATTTAATGGCTGGGATATCAAAAGATAGGGATTCAAGAGTATTAATTAATAAGGAGTGGTTGACCATATCGAATGCTTTGGAGAGGTCAATGAAGAGGGCAGAAGAGAGTAGGTTGTTATTACGGTTTTGATTAATAGTGTCTACAAAGGAAAGCAGGGCAGTAGTAGTACTATGATGTGGTCTAAAACTGTGTTGAGAGTTTGCTATTATGTTGTGAAGAGAGATGTTGTACAAGTTGATGGTGGATACATTTCTCCATGATCTTGGCTAAAGGTGAGAGGAGAGCAATTGGTCTATAGTTAGAGAATTCTAAGGAGTTTCCACCTTTATGAAGTGGGATAATATGAGAGACTTTCCAGATATCTGGGATGTTTCCTTCTTTGATTGTCCTATTTATGAGGATAGATATAGGATATGCGATAACCTTAGCAGCCTTTTGTAGAAAGAGTGAGGGGAGCTTATCAGCAGAGGGGGTACAGGGTTTTAGTTTGTGCAGGAGTCTGTATATGTAAGATGTGGAGACAGATTGTAGAGAGAATTTAAAGGTAGAGTTTGTTAGATTACTTGGTGGGTTTAAGTTGTTGGCATTTAGTTGTTTAGCTAGAGCTTGGATAGTTTCAGTGAAGAAAGAGTTGAAAGCATCTGCAGTTTGCTGAGGGGTATCAGGGTCAGCATTAATAGGGGAAGGTGTTTTGGAAGTACCTGGGGAGAGAGGTCTATTGACAGAAGACCAGAAAAGTTTAGAATTATTGACATGGGTTTGTTGTAGTTCATAGTAGAATTTCTTTTTGTCAGATATTATTGCCTTTTTAGTTATTTCTATGGGATCTCCATGAGGCCCAGACTTTATTTCTGGTGAGAATAATTTTTTTTGGTTTCATGGGAGAGCCAAGGGGCAGTATTAGATTTCATTCTAATGATGCGTTCAGGAGCATGTAAGTCAAGAATGGATAAAAAGATTTTGTTGAAGTATAATACTGCATTTTCAAGAGGAAGTGTTTTTAAGGGATTCCAGTTGCATGCACTAAGTTCAGCCTGAAATAGATCGGGATTAAAATGTTTGATGGTGCGTATTTTTCTTGTAGTGGGTGGGTTTACACAATCGACTTTTTTCCTTATTATGAATGTTAAGGAGTGGTCACTGATATCATCTGGCAAGGTTCCTGCTTTGTAGTTATCTTTAATTCTATTTATAAGTATCCAGTCTAAAATGCTTTCTCTATTACTATGTTTGTTCAGCCTAGTAGTAGAGGTGATGGTTTGGATAAAGCCGTGTAGGTTGATATGAGAAGAAGGATTTTCAGTATTAATGTTATTCCAGTCTATGTTCAGGTCACCTAGTATAATAGTTTCTTGGGGATATGTAGTAGATATCCAACTAAGATAATTTTCCAGGATTGGTATATTGTCACCAGGTGGGAGGTACATACAGATAATATAAAGGGATTTTTTGGAATTTAACTGGAGTTTTGTAATGATTGCTTCTAACTTGCTATCTTGGGATGGAGAGGCAGGAAGGGTAGTGATATTCAGATGATTTTTAAAAAGAATTGCAACTCCACCACCTTTGCGGTTGGGACGGTCGAGTCTAACTATATTGTAGCCTTGGGGAATAATCTCAGTGTCTTTGGTGGTTGGTTTTAGCCATGTCTCTGTGAGGCAGAGAATATCAAATGAATGTGTATGAAGGAGGGCATGCAGGTGGGGTATTTTGTTGTTTATGCTTTGGGTATTAAGATGTCCTATTAGGAAGGTGTTATCGAGTTTGTGTATTGACACTAGGGGAGAAGGGAAAGTAGGTCCAGGGTTGGGGTGGATGTCCCCATCTTGGAGGGTAGGATTTCTAGGTTTGAACGTGAGCTTACATACTAGAAGGGAAAGTGTTTTAGATTTGTTATCCGTAGGCAAGCCATAGCTGAGGTGTTTAAGTCTATGGAATTTAGGTAGTTGGAAGTTGGGGGTAGAAGGAGTATATGGATATGAATTAGGTGGAGAGAACAATGTTGTAGTGTGTTTGTGTGTATAGAAAGATTGGTCGTAGAGTGATTCCTCATAGTAGGATAGGAGGTAAACTGAGCATAGGGTGGAAAAAAGTAGGATTAAGAGTAAAATCTGGGTTGGCATGTAGGAAGCCATGGTGAGAAGAGTAAAATATGTGAGAGATGGAAGAGAGGAAGTAAGAGAGATGAAGTAGAAGGTAGTATCCTAGACTTATGTCAAAAATAGAGTAAACAGATAAAGGATAAGAAAGAGGGGGTTGGAGTAAGATAGAGAAAGATGTAAAATCTGAGGGTTAGTTGTAGTGGGAGGGGTAAGAGGAAATTAGAGGAAATAAGGTGGGAGTATGTGGTAGTGGGTGGAAGTTAGAGTGGGAAAGAGCAGGATAGGAAGGTTAGGATAGGGGGTGTGTCTAGGGAGCTATAAGGGTAGGACCCCTGGGGGTGGGTGGGAATTCGGGGTAGGGAGGGGAGGAAACCACAGAGGAGAGGAGGAGAGGAAACAATCAGGAAGATAGGTAAAAAAGTAAGTAGAAGTAGGTATGAAGAGGAGAGTACAATAGTAGACAAAGCAGGCAGGTTTAGCAATATAGCACAGAATAAGTGTAGAAAGGAGATAGATAGGCAAGAGGTAGAGCAGAGAGCCCTAGTGTAAATTGGATAAGCAGAGCTTGTTTTTACTTCCAAGTTGTTATATGATCACAGATCAATGGTCTTTTTTGTATTTTAATAGGTCAGACTGATATTTAATGAAAAAATTGTAACGTGATTCTAATGAGAAACTGTAAGCAAAATAATAATGGGACAAACATCTGTCAGTAATATGAGTTTTGTGATGTAGTGTGAGGAATATATAGCAGCAGAATTCAGATCAAGATTCAAGTTACCCTATGCTGCTGCACGTGTTGCCAGAATATATGGCAATGGAAGGAAGTGATTAAACTCTGCTCCTAATTAGGTTCAGTCGCTGGAATATGTATACATCATGAAATCCATTGGCTTTCTGAAACATGACACAGGGAATAGGCATATTAAAACAGCCTGAAGACTCCTTGTTTAGGAAGGTATGACAGTTAGTTAAGAAAACAGCATACTTTATGACTACTCAGCTAACACAATATAAATAAAATAAATACATGACCAATATATTTCATGGTCAACACAACAGGCATGAACATGACATCATGTCATGTGAACAATCATTTATATTTATCATCTTGAGGAATAGGTCCAGAGAATCAATATCCACAACCCTAAAAATGGAATTTCCTCACATGATGTGCAGACTTTATGTGAACCTCAACTGGACACTGATTATGGGCATTAAAGTGACGTTTTCTTTCATTTGCTTCCAAAGAGGTTCAAAGGGAGGATTGCTAGGATAACCATTATAGTAGTGGAGAGATGGATGTTTCATGCAACCATTTATTTAGGAAAGAGAAAACTTACTGCACAGTAAAACATGGCTTAGAGAACTGCTGAGATAATTTTAAATCATGATAGTAGCCCTAGTAAAATACAAAATCTGGAGCTATTTTCCAAGAGACTGTAGAAAAAAGAAATATGACCAAACTAAATGATGAAATATTTTGCTAAATCAAGTATATAGTATGAGATCATACGATCATAGAAGGTTACTAGACTAGTGGCCCCAGGGCCCTTAAAAGCCTCGCCAAGTTCAACCCATGTTCTAAGGGTATCTAGTTCAAGCAGACACTAAAATCAGCACCTATTGCCTCTGTCCAAGATGGACCCAGGTAGAACCCCCAGGGTGAATTTTTGGTTACCCATACAATTGTCCAAATTGCCCCTTAAATAAGGCCAAAGAGAGGCTTTGTTTAACATGAATAGGAAGCTTCTTCCAAAGGTGAGACAACTGTTGTGAGACAGATCTGTCTCTCTAGCAAGTTCTGTTGATGTCACATACAAGATTAAGGTCCTTTGAGCGAGTGACTTGTGTACCATTTGACGTGTGAATGTACAGCATTTCCATCAAAGCTGAGTCAGAGATTGCTCTATATGCAAGACACATGTTGCCTCTGAGCAGTCTGTATTGACAATGATTTCAGTCTGTCCACATAAGACAGATCTTGAAGTCCCTGAATTTTCTTCGTAAGGAACTTTTTTGGTCTCTCCAATTGCTGCAGGTGTTTGGAATGGAACATAGTAAAGAGAATGTTGTACTGTGTTATTGGCCTGAGGAGGGAAGAGTACACGTGGATTATAACCTCTTTTTTTCTGGAGCCAGTGACCTTACTTATGAGATAAGCAATACAAAATGCCCTTCTTAATATAATGGAGACATGGTGATCGAAGTTAAGGTTGCTGTCAACCTATGTGCCCAGATCTTTCAACACTGACTGTTTGCTTAGGGTATTGCTATTGATGTGGTAGTTTGCAGGAACATCACCCTTGCCAAAGGGGATGATAATGCATTTTTTGCATTAAGTTTAAGACCATGACTTTGGCAGCAGTCATTAGTCTGTGGAAGACGTTCTTGCAGGATGTTGACATCACTAGGGGTTTCAATGATCGCTCCCATTTGCAGTCATCGGCAAACTTTATCAGCCACAGTACTTTTGTTTTAGTCTGTACTTTGGAGAAGTAGATTCTAAGCAATAGGGATACCAGAACTGATCCCTGTGGAACACCACTGGTTTTGGGTCTGCTGGAGGAGGTGGAGTTCCCTATTTTGACCTGTATAAGTTCTATCAGTGAGCCAGTTGCAACCCACCTGACAATATATGGGTTGATACCTAGATGAATGAGTTTATCAATGATGCGTGAGTGCACAATTGTGTCAAAGGCCTTGTCTAAGTCTGTGTAGGTCATATGCACAGATTTGCCCTCTCCTAGGGCTTTGGTGACTGTCTCGAAGAAGTCCACCAAGTTTAACAGGCATGTAGTCCCCTTGACAAAGCCAGACTGGGTGGGGTTGAGCATTTGGAGATTTCCTATATCTTTGTTAATAAGGTCCATGATGATTCGTTCCATTGCCTTGCAGATAAAGCTGGCCAGGCTAATGGGTCAATAGTTCCCGGGGTCCACGGATGCACCCTTTTTGTGCAAGGGAATGACAGTAGCTGTTTTCCATTCCACTGGGACAAAGCCAGTGCTTAGGCTGTGATTGAAAAGCTTGCTCCATGGTGATGCTAATTCCTGTTTTCACCAGTGTAGTACACAGCCCAGGATGTTGTCTGGTCCCATAGATGCTGTGTTTTTGGCCTTGGAAAGGGCATTTAATACCTGCTCCTCAGAGATACTAGGTGGGGGACAGGTGTTTGGGATGCTTAGAGGTATATGTTGCAGGGACAGGGGAGTGAAGTTTTCAATGAACCTGTCAGCCAGCAGGTTTGGTATATCCACAGGTTCTATATATGTAATACCCTTAATCACGGGTTCAGAGCAAATCTGAGCCTTACCTTTGAGGTTGTGGATATAACTAAAGAACACCTTGTGATTATCCTTAGTTAAAGAAGCTAATTTAGATTCGTAGTTAGCTTTGGAGGACTTCACTAGGGATCTTAATTGTTTGTTTAAGTTGACGAGAGAGGTTTTCCAGTTTTGAGACTGTTCTTTTTCCTGTTGTACAGCCTATTAATGGCAGCTTTCCACCAGGCAGCTTTGTTTTCCTTAAAGATCTTGCTTTAGTTCTATCCGGTATGGCAGAGTCAATACAATTGTACAGGTGCTTGTGTAAAGCACTGGTGTATAACTCAGAATACGTGTCTGTTCCATCAGTAGGGGGAGGGGCTATGAAGCTATTTATGCGGTCACATAAGAGGTTATATTTGGCCTTGGAGAAGTTTTTTAGTGTAGTTGTTGCTATGGGTGGGATCTTGTTTAATAGTTGTGAGATGCTAAGTATAAACAGCTCAAAGTTAAACACATTTAAAGTTTTGTTTTAGGTAGGAAACACCTGAATCTCCTACTTACTCTCAGTTCTTCTGCACTGTACACACAGACTTCAGAATGCCCCACCCCCAAAAAATATTCTGTATATAACAAGAACTGGATATGCTAGGTGGCCTAAACAGTGTATATAAAGGTATTGTCTCAAAATGTTATGTCTGTTGCTTGGATTCTACTGCATTTGTGCAATGTAGAGAAGAATCAGGTGATACCCTGCCTAAAATGTTATCAATCTCCGTGTAAGACTTTAACATCCATTGAATGTGCACCCTAAATGTCATGCTTGACTGGTTTAGATCCTGGTAATCTGTAACTACGAATGCCAGCATATTTTCTTATGGATTATTATTGCGACATGCATTGCAGGTGATATCACTCTGTTCTGACTGTGAAACTAGAGCAGGCATTTCTAGGAAAATCATTTTATTTCTATTACCTTTTGTAGTTCACTATTCCCAGAAGTGGTCAGGTTATAATCACAAGTATTTGATTTCTTAGCTGATTTTGAATCGTTATTTCTTTCCATCTTTGAACTTCAAGCTCTAAGTGTAACTTACATATTTCTTCATATAAATTAAGGCTGGATTTCTTTCCCTGAGTATGACCTTTTTTATTCCGTCAGCATGTCACTGAAATGAATTTCAGCAACTGCTCCTTCATCTGAGTATTAATACACTTTTGTTGCTCTTTGACATTTTTTTTATGTTATTGGTAATTGCCATAATATCCAAAGAATTCCCAGTTCTTCTTCTACCAGCCTTTTATGTTTAGCTGCTTAAGGTATACCCAGTTCATCCGGCATGTGTAATTCCTCCTTGGTCTATACATCACTTCTAGATAATTATTCTGTAGATGGGATAAATTCCCTTGCAATCTTAGAGTTGCTTTGTGCAAAGAGTTTCAGAATATGCTTTGCAATGGGGTCAACGATTTCCACCTCAGCATTTTTATTCTATATATATATATATATATATATATATATATGTATATATATATATATATATATATATATATATATATATATATATATATGTGTGTGTGTGTGTGTGTGTGCGTGTGTATATATATATATATATATATATATATATATATTCACAAAATGTCTTATATCCAGAAATAATTTTTAACAGTTTCTTTTCTTTCTAGTTATGTATGTTTTGTGCATCTGCAAATGCCATTCTGACTGTCATCTACTTTCAACATACTTGGTTTATTCAAAGTCTTGGTATTTTAATATTGGATGATTTCCTGTCCATAAAACCAGTGGCAGGCTTCTTGCTCTAAGAGCTTTCCTAGTGGTATCATTATTTCAGACATATTGGGTCAAACTTTCCAAGATGCTATATTATTTACAGCTTCTGTAGTATAACCTGTGAATCATCTAATCTTGGCATTTGCACCATTGCTCTTCCCTTTTCTAGGTCAGTTTAAAGAATCTCTGATTTGTATTTCACTCATCATTCTGATTTTATATTTGCTGGTATTTATTGAGAAATTGTACTGTCTCAGTTTGCTTAACAGCTGTACCAGCCTCTTGTCATGTTCTTCTCATGTCTGGACCCAAATTAATCTGTCATTAGCTGTGGCTGTAACACCTTTCATTACTTCATTTACTAAAGCAACAGGGTTTTGTAATGCATCTAGTATTGATCAAATACCAAGAAGTCTATGGAGTAAATGCCTTCCTATTTACATATTTAATGTACATGATCTGGAATTTGGTTCACTGTGCTTTCTGTGTCAAAACACTGGAATGCATCTTATGTTAGCATTTAACACTGTTGAGGCAGCTCATTTGTCTGTAGGTCATGAGAAATGTCATTTTTTTATTACTTTATTCAGACCTTGCAGATCAATTCAAATGCAAATGTTGCATCTATGTTCAGCAACCACTGAAGCACACATATAAAGCAACACCTAACACCACATATAAGCATATACCCATTGATCCCACAAGAGCAAAACCAATTGATCCTGTGACAAACCAAAATGTTGCCAGCACATCTAGCTGGAATTTTGTAAATAATTATGTCATTTGAAAATATTAATGTGATTTATATAGAAATGTGACATTGTCAGCCCAGCTATCTGGAATTTTGTAAATAATCGTACATCATTTGTGAATATTAATATGATCCATAGGCTTGTCTTACAAGCAAACTATGTGTTATGTGGATATTAAACTGCTGGTGCAGAAGTGTGTGTTGAACTGTATGCAAAGTAGTGAGCTTCAAGAATGTAACCACAGTGTACCCTACTGGAAAAGAACAGAGTTAACTTGCAAATGAGTGAATTATTTTATGACTGTGTTTATCTCAGTTTCACTAAAGGAGACAGGATGTCTACAGCTAGAGGTTTCTTTCTTTTGTCTGGAAACAGAAATAATTACAGGTTTCAAATGTAAAAGTGTTTAGCTGTTTAACGACTTCCAGTTCTAGGCAAACGTCTGAGAGGTAAGTATTTTTGACACAGAGGTGCTAAATTTTAATTTTCTGTTAGCCTGGGAACTGAAAACAGAGATGACAAAGCGTGATGTCATCCAGCTGATCCAACAGTAATGTTTTGATATTAATTTGGAAACCCTCTCAGAGGCCATGCATTTTGTATTTATCTTTGGACCTGAAAACATCCTCTCATCAGTACTTCTGCCTTTCTCTGTTAATAAGTCTAGGGTACAGTGATATCTCTTAGATAAAGATAAGAATATAGTAAAGATTAGTTTAGATGTTTTCTGTATTTGAGACTGGCCTGCAAAGTTGTTTTACAATATTTCCTGTGATTCTGAACTCCTTAGTCACTGTGCTAAGTTATCGAATATTGTCTTATTCTTTTATTATTTATTATTAAATATATTTAAACCTTTTAATTGTGGCTGGCTTGTTTAGAGATATTTAAGCTCTGAGAGTACTTGCATATGTATTTGGTGGCACTGTACAGGCCATTCTTAAATAGCCTTGACCATGGAAACACTTACCATTTGGATAATAGCAACATTACACAGTAAGATTGAGCACCCTTTGATAAAGGCCTTAAAAGTAGTTGTTAAGTAGTGGTTGGTGTCAGTGATGACTACCTTATAGTGTGGGCAGAAAAGGGCATAGCTAGTAAACCTGTGCCAACCTTCCTCAGGAGTGTCTGTTTGTATATAAATCAAATCTCAACATGTGTGTGTGTGTGAGCTACTTGGGCAGGGACACAATGCACTGGTTGGACAGAGAAGGTGTTGGAGGTCTTAGCTTGGCCACTCAGCTGAGATCTTTACCCTATAGCTGTGCCAATGGGGAGTCTCACTGGGGATCTGGAGAAAGATGGAGTAACCAACCCTAGACTGACTGTGATCTCTGTGTGCTCTTAAGGGAAATTGTACTTTACTGTTTGTGCACTTGTCATCCTCCCAATGTGCACATCCCTCACTGGTGCTAATGGTGAGGATTGATGCTCCCTGATTACTGGGCCAGTGCAGGGGCATCACATATGAATTGTTTGGCAGTGGTGGGACAGCTACATCACATATCAATTGGTTGATAGTGGTGAGTTAGCCACATCATATATTAATTGGCTTGTAGTTGTGTGGATATTGAATTCCTGTAGCTTGTGTACAGTGGTCACTGAATGTGTTTTGTACTCTAAATCAGCCATGCAGTGAACATTCAGAGTTCATATCACAATTGCTTTATTATTTTTTTATAAGCTTAGTCAGGGAAAGCAGAATTATTTACAGAAACCCTATGCAAACATAAATGCCTGCATTGTGGCTACATACCCACCAGAAGTATTCCCAGATCTAGCACCAGCAATAAACCCCACTGGTAGAATCCTTACCTTAACAGAGTATATAACAAGAGAAGAAAGTCATGGCCAAAATCAGGAAGAGCAACTATCATAAAGATCAAAGCTCTATGCTTCAATTTGACAAGAAAAAAAGAGGCCAAATAAAGTTCAACAAGGCCAGTTATGATGTTGGGAAAGCCTCTCAGGCTAAGGACAATCATAAAGCCTCCTTTAGCAATGTCAGGATATTTCAAGGTAACACTCAGCTGTGTGCAGAATTGGTGGAAAAAGGTGCATCCTTAACTAACAAGGGTGACATAGCAAATCTACTAGATGATAAATTTAGCTCTGACTTCTACCTCCACTCACCCCACTACCCCTGTGAAATCCTTCCTAACATATCTCCTCAACTACCAACAGGGAGCAGGTCTGGGTGGAGCTCACTAAGGAGAAAGCACTGCTTCGTTAGGACCTGACAATATCACTGGTTGCCTCTAAATAGCCTAAATCATGATCTAGCAGAACCTCTTAAGGCACTCAACTACAGCCTCAAAACAGGTTACATGCCAGATGAATGTAGAGCCACAATGGTCAACCCTCTTCATAAGGGTGGACCACCAACTGACCCTGGAAACTGCAGGCCCATCAGTCTGACAAGTCTAATGTATAAAGCCATGTAAAAAATTATCATAGACATGATCAACAATGACATTGGCAACCTACAGACATTGGACCCAACCCAGTTTGGCTTTGTTAAGGGAAGGTCTTGCCTACTCAACCTGGTAGAATTCTTTGAGAGGGTCACCAGAGCTGTGTATGAAGAGAAAATGGTGTGTACCACCTACCTTGAACTGGCCAAGACATCTGATAAAATACCCTACTCAGGTATTGTTGACAAACTCTCAGAACTAGGCAATAATCTCTACATAGCTCAATGGATTGCTGGATGGCTCAGAGAAAGGACTCAAGAAGTCAGAATCAGTGGAACCACCTCTACCAAGAGAATGGTTACCAGTGGACTAGCTCAGGGCTCTGTGGTGAGCGTTCTCATGTTTAACATCTACTTCACAGACATCAAGGCTAATATCAAAGGCCACTGGCTCACCAAGTTCACAGATAACTATAAATTGGGAGCAAGCATAGATTCACCCCATGACACCAATATCCTACAAGAGACTCTACCACAAGCAAATGACTGGTACCAAAACTATAGGTTAAAGCTCATCTCAAAGAAATGTATTATACTGTCTTTTGGGAAATCATATACCCAAGCTAATTACGTCATTGATAAAACACCACTAAGAGTTCACCCAGTTGTTAGGATATGGGAACATAAGTAGACAGTAATCTGGCCTTCGACCAACATGTAGCGAAGAAATTAAGATAATCATTTTTATGTTGCCAACCTCATAAACAAGGGTATGGCATTTTGTTCAAAGAAGTTGCAGTACCACTTTATGCAGTCATTATCAGACCCATCATTGAGTACAATGCCCCCTTTGGCATGTATCTAACCAGGCATAGTTGGAATGTCTTCAAGGGTTCTTCAAGAATCCAGGGTATGAATACCCAGTACTACACAAATTGCATTAAAGCCCTCTATCTGTATTCTTTCTCCTACAGGATTTTGAGAGGAGCTCTTTGCTAGCAGCAGAAACATTAGATCAAATGGCATGAACTTTGCCTGTGACATAAATCAAACATACTGGAGAGACTGATATGCATCTTAAAGGATCCCCGCATTATGTAATAAATTTCCCATCTATGTGGAGCAGACTTCATCGCTGAGCCTATTCAAATGGAACCCTGACCAGTGCTTGGGGAAATCTCAAATTCACCTCTGGTCTGGCCCATGTCTCTGATGGACATAGGTCAACAGTAAGTAAATTAATCCCCAACTAATATGCCCAACACATAAATATTAGCTACCTGCTTATTAAATTAACCAATCATATAGCCATTCAAGGAACTGAGGGACAAAATTCAGTTAGGTTGCACTGCTAGGTTTGTAAAGATCTTGGTGGTCAATAGGATAGTTTAAACCTATATACCTATCCACTTTCCCAGGGTGATGTATCACTGGCATGGCATCAAGATTTGTTTGTGTATGATATTTTGTCAGTGAGCTGACTGGGTCACAAAGCAAATCAACAAAGTAATGCAAGATATCACCACTGTGTCTGCAAAGTATCTGAAATGGTGCTATCACAATTAGAATGATTTTATGCACACATGCAGTCTTTGCATTTACACTGTTTATTTATTTTCTATTCTGGGTTTATCACAGGCCACACAAATCTAAATGTTAGAATGAATATATTATTGCTTTTTTACTCATTTGTCACCAGTTTATAATTGATTGGAGCCATCCAGTGACCATGCATGCACATCTATTAATTTTGAGCTTTCGAACGCCATCTTTTTAAAAGTGTTTTCTGAGAGATATTGCATTCTGTTAATATTCAATATAACTGCAGCATTATAGCCATTAACTCAGAATTTCTTTCTGATCATCTTGATTTTCCCCTCTGTGTCTGTGGTGTATTTTCTGATTTTGTTTTCAAGTCTTTCACTTCCACAATGATAGTAAATGTTGTTGCAACTGTTCATTTTCAGTCTTCTGTGCAACAGATATTTTTGAGGATAATTGTTTTGCTGTTATCAGCTCTACAAAACATGTCTTTTGTACAACAGCTTCAGAATAATTGATTAAAAACTGAACCATTCCTTGTGTCATTCTTAGAGTCACATTTACTGAAAGTCTGAATTAAAACAAATGGATTTTTTTTTTCTAGATACCATTCTGGATTACCACAAGAATTTTCTTTTTCATAACCATTAATAATAAAGCACATCTCTTCTTTCTTACCATTTTGCTTATCTATTTAACTCACATTTTATTTTACAAACATCTGTTTTTATTGTTTAATTCATTTACCCATTTCTTAGTAATTTCCCTTGCTCTGTACACACTCATATGTTTTGAAAAGCATCTGTTTCTCTTAAAATATTGCCACTTATTTTTTTTTCATTTCTTATAGAAAGAATTATTATACAACACTACTGTTTGCCTTGGTGTTAAATCCAAATTGTTCCCAAGATTCAATAATCTCTGTGTAGGCTCCATGTAGAGCCTACATGGAGTGTATCTGTTTACTCATTCAGGAAATGTTGTCGGTAGCATATAATTTATTTATTTATTTATTTTACATTTGTTAACCGGGAGAGTCTGACTGGATACATGTCCATTTTCAGCGGCGGCCTAGGGAGAAAAGCTCCAGGCACATAACAGACATATGAACATTGTTAATGCAAAAAAGGAAGATCGTTGAGTTCTAAATACAATATAAAGATACATCACATCTTGGGAAAAAAATAACAGCAGCTTATAAAAAAAAAACATAGGTCAGTTACAAAGGCAAGGCGCCTTGTTAAAAAGCGGTTAAGGATAGTGAGGTAAGAGAAGGGTAAATGATAGTGGTTAATCAGGTTTGGAACAGGGACATTGCCAGAGAGTATTGAGATGGGGTTTAAGCTTTTTTTTTGAATTGTAGGAGTGAAGGTTCTGAGGTGAGCATGGTCGGTAGGGAGTTCCACATTTTACCTACAAAGTTTGAGAATAGAGAATCCCCAGCAGAATTATTGGCTTTGGTAGTTTGAGCTAAGATCTTATTGGAGGAGCATAAAGATTGCAGGTTAATATAGGGGTGAATGATGTTTTTCCGAGCTGGTGTTTTCTCTGGGTGATACAGTATCTGATGAGCCGTTTTGAGTTGGTTGAAATGGAGTTGGCTGGAAAACTCTAACCACCCTAGTTGCTTCAAGTTAGTGCAGTGGTGCGTTCTAAAGGTGCAATTTGTGGCAAATCTAGCTATGTGATTGTAACAAGAAGCAAGTTTGTTAAGGGTTGTCTTGTTTAGGTTTGTAAAGAGGGGGGGGGCATAGAAAAGAGTTGATAGTAGGTGTGTGCTGGCAATTGTAATTTTAGCGTGAGGAGTGAGAAAGTGTTTTACTTTATAGAGAGAGCCAAGCTTTTTATTGACGGTTTTGATGGTAAGATTGAAATGGGTGTCAAATTTAAGGGCGTTATCAATGGTAACACCTAATAGCTTTGTGTGAGCTTCTGGTGATATAGTGATTCCATTGGAGGATGTAATAGAGAAGGTGGGGGGAAGAGTCTTGTTAGTGGGTGAGAAAGTAAGTAGTTTTGTTTTGTTGGGGTTGAGAACTAGTTGACGACTTGAGAACCATTTTTCTATTAGGTTGAAGGTGTCTTGGGTTGAAGCAGTGAGGTCTGCCAGGTTGGAGGCAGTGCTGATGATAGTCGAATCATCTGCATATTGAATGCATGTGGCATGGGGGTGATTGTGGGCAGGTCATTAACAAAGATGGTGAAGAGAAGAGGGCCAAGAATAGATCCTTGGGGAACTCCAAGTGTAACAGGTAGGCATGTGGATAATTTGTCCTGCCATAGAACAGCCTGTTGCCTATTGGACAGGTAGGATTGGAACCATTTCAGCGTGGAATTGCTGAGTGATAGTTTTTTTAATGTATGGAGGAGTTGAATGTGGTTCACCATATCAAAGGCCTTGGAGAGGTCTAAGAAAAGAGCAAATGATAGTTTATTATTGTTTCTGAAGTTATTGATGGTATTAGAAAAGGATAGTAGGGCTGATGTGGTACTGTGATTTGGCCTGAAGCCATGTTGGGAGTTGTCTAGAATTTTATTTTTGGTGAGGTGTTCCATCAGTTGTTTGTGGACACACTTTTCCATAATTTGCATTGCAATAATGCATATGCATGTTGCGCATTGTGTTTAAGTGAGGTTTCAAAGCGCATCACAGTTGCATTGGCTGCAAAATCTCATGGAAGAACATGGATAATGAATCCAAGTAACCACCAATGGTCTTCCCCATCATGCACCTTCAGAAGAGTATGAAGTTCTAAATTAAAGTCCATCCATCCCGAATGACTATCTGAAAACCACAAATCTTTTTTCCATTTATTCTCCATTTATTTTTTTGTTTTTTTTTTTAGTTTTTTTTTAGTTTTACCCCATGTTTGCATGATGCACCATGACACTTGCTGTAGCACATGGCATTTGCTCAGTGGGACCACCCATTTATCAGACATCTAAAAATAGAAACAGGGTGCTTTCAATTAATAACACTACACAATGCTGTGCATCTCACAAACCTGGTAAGCGTAGCTGTGAACACTCAAACCACAAAGTTAGCAAATACTATGAAAACTACATTGATCATGTCACTGCCTTGTGGCAACATGGGTTAAGTGTTGAATTAGAGTGCAGATGGTCCTGGGCCCTAATCCAGGGAATGCAAATGTTTATTATCATGGTGTCACATTGCAGCTTATCCAGATAAATTGGTACTGTAAGGATGTAACCATGCAATTGGATTGTTTGTTTTTGCAAATATATTTGTAAAAGGTGCACGTCACTTAGCATTGTGCAAATGTTGGTGTGCATGACAGTAAGCAGTGTGCACCATTTTCAAATGTATCAAAATCCACACTGGTGGTAAGTGCAAATGGCAAGAAAACATGGTACTTAAAGGAGACTTAGTGGGAATTGCACTTTTTACATTGAGGTTTGACTTATGTAGCAATGTCTGATGCAGGTGAATGTGTCCAATATAGAGCATGGTGCTGGGATGTTCAGGAGTCCAAGGTTTTTATTAGGGCTCTTGGTTAAGGATCATGGCCCACAACTATTGCAGAAAGACTATACTGGCACCCAATACAAAGCAGAAGCATGAGATAGCTTGGCAAGGGCTCTTACCAGTGCGACTGGTATCGCCCACACAGGTGAACAGTGTCATTACCACTGCGATGACCTCTGTAGGAGAAAGATGGATACCCTTGATCAGTGGATCAGGGATAGCCAGGTGGGGAACACCCCAGTGATTTGTAAGTATGATTTTCATGTATTACCTGAAAATACGTAAGCTGAATATGGTAAACACTGGTATTCATAATGCTTCTTCTTTTCCCTTTTTCCACAGCTGCAGAGCAGAGGGCCTTGAATGTGAGTTTCCACACTAGGCGACTGAAGAGGATGAGAGAAGCATGTGGTAAGTAAGAATAATTATATAGAGCACTCTTATTGCAGCCTTAACAGTTATCCTTAACAGTTACATATGGATTAGTTGCTATATCATACTTTTTTATGAACTTGGAAATGCATATCTGGACAGTAGCTTTCAGTATTACATTTATCTGCTGAAAAACCCAGATGTAAGAATCACTGCTTTGCTCTGGTCATATGTAGGACTCAGAGTTTTCTGGCAAGTACTTTATATTGAAGTCAATAAATAAATGAATGTCAAAATGTTATGTTAACTCAAATCCTATGCAACTATACGTGTGTATAAAAGCAAAATTTGAAATATTTCCAAATTATGGATCTTTGTACACCCAATATTTTATGATATGTCAAGATATCCTGCCCTAAAAGTTGGAGAGCTGTGGTCTGAAACATAAAGTAACAGTTGCACAATCCCAGATAGCAGTGACCATGAGTCTATAAAGTGTAAAATGAAAGAGAGTTTGCATTATGTTGTATTCCAATTGAAAAGTGCAGGCTTGTAACACCACAGTCCCCAAATATAAGCATCATCCGATTACAATACTGTGCTAGATTTTCATCAAAAAATATAGTACCATTATGTAATCATCATTATAGCATGTGTAGTACAGACCACCAGACCTGTGGCTGCAATGGCCTGCTGTCACATGCAAGCAGTTTACATGTAGTTCAAGTAATAAAAGGATTTCTTAGCAGCTGTTATTATTTAAAGTGGACTGTAACAGAATACAATAAAATCCAAACCTCGATACAATGATAATGCCAAAAAGGTCACAGTTAGCCCAAAAATCCACAGCTTAGCCAGGGAATAAAATGTTTATTGAAGTAAAATGTTAAGCGCTTTCATCTGTTTTAACAGACTTCCTCAGAACACTAAACAACTGTTTCAAACTCATTTATAAAAACCTCTTTGGCGCCAAAAATCAATTGTCATTTAAAAAAACATGCACAACAATATTCATTCTTACATTAACATAAAAAATATATACATATAAAAAATATATGAATATTAAACACATAAAACATCCTACCTACCTAAATTTTACTTACTAATTTTATTAAGCATAATAGATAAACTTAAACCATAAAAATATATATAAAACTGTATAATAAAAATATACTGAATGTGTACTGGATGCATATGAAATGTTCCACATTGAACCTAAATCCATCCATTATGACAATATTAAAAAAGGCTTAATACTAATAGATTCATTGATACCAGGAAATCGTGTGGCATCAGTCAGAATCTGCCATTTGGTTTCCTTCATGGCTAATAAAGCTTTCAAATTTCCACAAAAAGGTGTAATATCTACAGTATCTATAATGGAGAATCGGAACCAATGTGTCTCCCCATAGGAAGAAACGTGTCTATATAGGGCATTTTTAGAATGTTTCACTTTTATCTTATAACAGTGTTCATAAATACATCTTTTCAAATGCCTCTCTGTTTTTCCAATATAATAAACAGGGCAGGACACACATTTTGCAATATAAACAACATGTTTAGTGTTGCAATTTCCTGCCCTACATTTAATATAGGTTTTGTTGTAATCCTCTAATTTGACACCTACTTCTTCACAAATATTATAACATTGTTTGCACCACCCACATTTCTTTGTACCTCCAAATTTCGGTTTACTTTCAGCTCTCATCTCCAATAACCTCTTAATATTTGATCCAGTCTTGTAAACGAGACTTGGGTTCTTTCCCAGGGTGTCCGCTAAATCTTTGTCAACAGTAATTAAACTCCAATAACCATAAATAATATTTTTGATATATTATGCAAAAGGTGAATATGTCAACACACATACATGTTGACTAATTCCATTGTTGTCACCCTCACTAACCTTACCAATAGGGCCCATTCCCAATAATGGGGGGTACTTGTTACCCCATTCTTGTTTAACGTAGTGGACAGTATTCTCCAAGAGTAAACTAGGATATCCTCTGTTAAGAAACATAGACTTGATAAATTCAAGTTCTTTACACATAATTTTACTAGTCGAGAACATCCTACTGGCCCTTATACATTGTCCCTTAAAAACATTTTTAAAAATATGTTTTGGATGATTACTACTATATTGCAAATAGTCATTAGAAAAAGTCTCCTTTCTATGAATCCGAGAGGTAAATCCCTTTTCAGAATGACCAGTAAAGAGGTCCAAATAAGCAATACCACTTGTGTTGATGTTATAAGTAAATCTTAGAAATTCTGTTGCCTGATTAATATAATTAATAAAATGAGAAATCTCATTAATAGGACCTTTCCATAAAATAAATAAATCATCTAAATACCTAGTGTAGTATGCAATGTTAGAAAAAAATTCACTATTAAACAAAACTTTGTTTCCCACTCTAACATAACTAAGTTGGCAAAGATGGGAGCACAAGATGCTCCCATCGCCACCCCTTTCTTTTGTCTATAATATTCACCTTCAAATTGAATAAAATTATAATCCAAAACAAGGGCCATCATGTCAGTAATGAGACAAATATGGTCCCAATCAAATTCAGAATAATTTCTAAGACTATCACTAAAAAATTCCAACCCAATATCTCTCGGAATGCAAGAGAAAAGGTCAACAACATCAATTGTGATGAAAATAAGTTCATTTCTCAACAGTTCTGATGTTAGTTGAACTAAAAAAGTCCAAGAATCCTTAATAAGGTGGGGTATCTTATTATACACCGGTTTAACCCACTGGTCAATAACCACACCAATAGGGTAGATTTTGGAATGACTACCCGAAACTATCGGTCTAAAAGGGGGGTGGAAAAGGTTTCTATGGACTTTAGATTTTCCAAAAATTGTCACCAAAATAGGGAATTCCACTCTTAAAAAATTATATACTTCACTAGTTATCCTATTGTCAGTAAAATATTCTTCCACAGCTAAATCAATTTTTTTGTGACCTATATTAATTTCGTTTAAAGATGTCACCTCATAATTCCCTGATTCCAAAATGATGTTATTCATTTCATTAATATAGTCCATACTTTTAAATAACAATATCCCACCCACCCCCCCTTGTTGGGTTTCATGACCCTAATGTCTTTATTGGTCATGAAAAAATCCAAAGAATACAATAAAAGTTATTTTTGAAAGCTTGTTGCATAATGTGTGAAGTTGCTAATGTTTTCATTTTTTTTTTCTCTCACCCCACCCCATATCTTCTTTTTGTTATTTCTGAATTATTTATTTTTATTATGATTTCTTTCTTATTATAATATTATTTAATCATATTTCATGTTATATAATTTTGTATTAATTCATATGTTTTGTTTATTATATATAATTTTACCTTCTGTTTATGTTAAATTTTTCTGTACCCTTCTGTTTGCATTAATATTTTTTAACATTTTTTATAATTTTTTTGTTATATTTTGTTCTTTTTGTAAAATCTTTGATTCATTTTGTTTCATGCCTTACCGCATTTTTGTTTTTGTTTTTTTTTTTCTTTATGTTATTACTACAGCACAGCAGGGTAGATCAGTTCATAATAATTTCCTATGCTCGCTCCACCAGCTGCAGCACAAAGTTCCAGCACTTCTGGGTGCCATCTGACCCCCCCCCCACTGTCCCTGCCTTACCTGGATCCTCAGATAGATCTGCCCCAGGGGCCAGGAGTGTGGGCTCCTCTGGGAGCAGATGCATAGGGGGTGCATACATCTCTCATGTGGAGTTGCCAGATGAGGTGCATAGGATTGTACACCAGACCATGGACACACACCTACTCCAGATGGAGAACATGCTGTCCATCCTTGTACAGCAGACAGGTAGTAGGCCAAGATGTCAGCCACCACAGCCAGTGGTGCAGTGATGGAACAGTGCTGACAATCCAGTGGGTGAGAACTTGAGTCACACTGTTACTATACTGACATCCATGGGACCTCAATTCCCCCACCCCCACCCAAACCAAGCTGTTCACTCCTATCTTGTGTCCTTCTTTGACCCTGTCCTTCTCTTGTATGTCTTGTCTGTCTACAAATGCTTCCTCACCTTCCCAACTTGCTTGCTCCAGACTTGTCTATGTCCCTACCCCAACATTTCACTCTTTCCTTTAAACAAATATAAAAAGGGCACCTATCGCCCACCAAAAAAAAACACCATCCCATACATAGTGCTGTATTTCACAGATGTGTCTACTTGACACAACTAATTCAGTCCAGTTGGCATCAAAATGCAATTATGTTGTTGTCACCCCTCTCTCAGGAGGTGACAGTCCAAATATGGCTAAAAATGTGTACATATGCCTAGCTGTTACTGTTAAAGTAATTGATAGCTATGGTTCTTATCTATACCCTTCCTGCACATTCCTACCTTCCTTTCACTTTGCTTTTCCCCTGCTTGCTCCCCATTTCACCACTTTCCTATCTTCCCCATTTCTTTCCCTTAAAGAATTATTTTGCAATGGTGTCGGGCACCATTGCTAAGCAAAGTTAAGCGGCAGGAGTATTGGTGAATATATGTGAAAATATAGTACACACTTGTAAAACTTATGCTAACACCCTACTTTGAACCCAGTACCATTGGACTTCAACAAGAATCCATTAACCAGTCAAGCCAAAGAGTCAGTTAATTAGCAGATGCTCTCTAAGCAATCAATACTAATTCTCCCATATTGCCCAAAATATTCATCAAATATTATGCAGTTTCCTGAAGTAGTACCTGTAAAATGCATGTGGAGATATGTGTAGGGCATTAGAATGAAATAGAGATGGCCTGGAGTTCTAATCCAGGGCATGCATACTTTATTTCTACTACTGTGAGATTGCAGCTGACAAAAATGAAATCACCATGGAACTGTACTTTTGTAGAAGTTATGTTTGTGTAGATTTGCAAAAGGTGCACATCGATTAGCATCACACAAACCAATTCAGTTGTTTAAATGTGTGTTTGTGATGCTAAGCGGCATGCACCTTTTCAAATGTATCACAATTTCCATAGTGCACACTCTTAAGTGCAATTGGTGGGAAACACATGCTGCTTCATGTGTAATGGTTTATGGAGTGTTACAAAGTAACTATTAGAACCTTCACCCTGCTTTCTCTGTCAAATCTTCCCCATTTATTTTTACTAATGTGCTGTCAGTGGGCTGGTGTGCACTGCACAACAATGTGCAGAACTAATACATATGAAATGGAAGCCAGTACCATAGGCTTAAACACAAAGGAACATGTCACTGTTTTAACACACATGGACACACAGTCACTTGAGTATCGACTATTTTCTAGGATACTCAGCACAAACTGTTAATTGGTATGTATGTGCTCGCATTTTTACAGCAACATATTTTCTCGCATTTAAGTATTTATGCACAATGCTCACAAAGTGGAAAAATTACAAAATAAGTGAATAAACTCCTGTTTGCCATTGCGACACAATGCTGCTCATCACACACTATTGTACAATAATTCTTTAAAGAAAAGAAATGAGGAAGATAGGAAAGTAGTGAAATGGGGAGCAAGCAGGGGGGAAACAAACTGAAAAGAAGGTAAGAATGTGCAGGAAGGGTGTAGGGAAGAATTATAAATATTTATTTCTTCAAAAGTAACAACTGAGCACATGTACACATTTTAAGCTGTATTTGGACTGCCATCTCTAGAGAGAGGAGTGACAACAACATAATTGCATTATGAAGCCAATTGGACCAGATTAGGTGCGTCAAGTAGACACATCTGCAAAATGGAGAGCTATGTATGGGATGATATTTTTTTAGGGACAGGTGCCATTTTTTTAAGGAAAGAGTGGAATGTTGTGGAACAAACATAGACAAGTCTAGGGAAGGCAAGTTGGAAGCATTTGTAGACAGAAAAGACATACAAGACAAAGACAGGGTCAGTGAAGGACATGTAGGGGGTTGCACACTTTGGTTGAGGTGGAGGTGGGGGAATTGCAAGACTATGGACATCATGTTTGGTGTCAGTGAGACTCAAGTCCCCACACAATGGACTGTCATTACTGTCACCTGAATGTGCCAATGGCTACTGTATTTGACATCTGCATTTGCTTGTGTCAAGTATGGCTATGGAGAGCAATGTCTCTACTCAGTATAGTTGTGTGCCAGTGTGGTGCACAATCATATACACCAAACTCACCAGTTCAGCTCGTGTAACAAAATCACCCCCCGCCTCTAATCCCAGAGGGAACCCCAGGCCTATCATCTGGGAGTAGAACTTTCTGAGGGTGTAGGTAGGACAGGGGCTGCTGGGTTGGGATGCTGCCAGGCTGTAACCCAGAAGTGCTGGGCCTTGGTGCTATAGCCAGTGTAGGGAGTATAGATGTTCCAGGGGGAACTGTCTTACCCTGCCATGCTGTAGTAATAAGAAATAAAATTAAAATCCAAAAATGAAATAAACATAACACAAAATAATGTACAAAATAACATTTACATGCAAAATAATTAACATAAAATAATTATTAGAATGGAAAATATGATTAGATACATAATATAATAAAAAAGAATATTAATTAAAAAACAATAAAGAATAGAAGGGGTGGGGGTGAGAGAAAAATTAAAAGAACATTAGTAACCACACAAATAATACATAAAGCTTTCTACAAATAATGTACTATATTCTGTTACATTTTACGTATAACCATAACAAATGCTAAAAAAACAACTTTACTACATTTAATACTACTCTGTTGCTAACAGAAACACACTATACTATAGATCAGATTGCATACAGCAATCATTCGTGCTTGCATATATTGAACATATGCATGTTGCATGTACAATGTTTACATTTGACAGCAGGCCATCTGTGGCACAGGTATAGAGGTCTGCACCTCCACTGCTATGATTATGAATACATAACAGTACTGAATTATACTGATGGCAAGCTGAGACATTATTGTAAAGGGCTGCCCTTGTATTTGGGGAGTGTGTCATCCAAACTCACAAGCAGTGACTAATGTAATACTGTAGTTACCATTTGCAATACAGCATAATGCCAGCACTCTTTCCTTTTACACATTTATAGATACAGGTTCAGTGTTATAATGATAACCTGCAGCATGCTCTTGGTGTCCCTGGTGTAGAGGTCATAATTTACACTGCAATATTTATGTCAATTTAAACATGTACTGTATAGTTTGGAAGTGTGGTTTTCTAAATGACAACCCCTATCTACTCTGTAATACTGGACTGTTATTTTACTAAACATACTAATGCATGAACAATATTGCATTAAAATGTTTAGCACAATAAGCTGTATTTACTTGTAATGCTAAAATGCCAGTACTGTTTTGAAGCATACATACCACTTTATCTCTCATCCTCATCAATCTTCCCACACAGGCTTACACATTTAGTTTTCGCTCTACATTAGCTGTGAGAAAAAAATAAGCACATTAAGATCAGCAGTCAGAAACAGATGCAGCTGCTTCATCATTCAAGCAGTGCCTGTAAGTGATACACACACATTTGTGGAGTGCCATCAGTCCTACCTTCATCCATCCAATGTTCGAGGTTATCTTTCTTAGTTATCCTGGCCTTGATAGTGATTTCTACACTGTTTGCAGGCACGGAGGATACCATTAATAGTGAACAAATCCCAGGCCAAATTAGTCCATGCATCTAATTTCTAATCTGGTCCATGATAGTGCTGCTGCAACAGCCAGTGACCATAATCATTCACTAGGAGTCAAACAAGCACTTTGGACTCCTGCATACCCCACCTTTGAGAATAAAATCTCAAAAAACTTCACCCTGAATGCCAGCTATGTGTAATGCAGATGAACACCAATGCTCAATGAATTTTCTCACCAATTACAATTTTAACAGATACTGAGAATGCAGAATGTTGTAATCTGCAACATTTGAAAATGATGCGAGTTGTTTAGCATCATGCAAACACAGGCAACATATTTGTGTAAAGCTAAATAAATACAATATGTGCAATAATTCAGCTGTTAATATAACAACTACACAACTGATATAATATGACTGTTTCATCCATCAGGACAATAATAATTATATAGGAAATACTAGGTTAACTACTATAATTTATCATGTGAAGTGGGACACCATTAAATAGGACAGGATTCTGCGATATTAGAACCCTGGACCTTAGCTATGACAGTCCTACACTCACAGTTGTTCCCACAACAAGAATGAATATATAACTGTCTACAATTCATTGCACTGCTAGATATTACAAGGATACATTACAAAAAAAAACAATACTTGTTTTTGAACCCAGGACCATGTGAACTTAAAAGTTTCACTTAACTCTTTGCACTACAGGAGAAGTTGCATAGCTGGTGGCTGCATTTGTATTTATTGTAAGGTTGATATAGGCTCAATAAATATTCAAAGATTCAAAGAAACTTTATTGTCATTTAGGAAACACAAGTGCTACCTAAACAAAATTTCAAGTATCAACTCTTTTTACAGGAAAAAACAAACACAAAAAGACAGACATGATAGGAATTAAAGAATAAACAATAACTATAGTACACAAGTATATAGTTAGGTAGCTGATGCACATGCTTGTACACTATTTAAACTGCACAACACTGACTATTAGATGGTTAAGGCATGAAAAGAAAAGTACACTATGCACAGAGGTGAGATTAGATGATATTTTACATAAAAAAAGTGATTTGAAATTGCACTTAAATGAGAATATATTCATTTAGTATGCAATAAATAAATAGAATTACTGTATGGAACAAAAAAAAAAGAATGAGAGTGAAACAGTCTATTATAGTTTTGATACGTCCATATTTACATCTGAGTTAATGAGTCTTATTGCAGTTGGATAAAAACTGTTCATGAATCTGGAGGTCCTGCAGCAGGTACTGTGTAACCTACTTCCAGAACCAAGTTTAGTGAACCAACCATATGCTGGATGAGAAGTGACACTCAGTATTTTGTGGGACCTCTCTTTACATCTCATTTCAAAGAACTCCTGTAATGTAGGAAAACTAGTGCCCACAACCTTTCAGCTGTTCTTATTATTCTTTGCAGCTTCTTCCTTTCAGCCATTATGCTGTTACCAAATCATTCAGTGCAGTTGCTGGAGATTATGCTCTAGATAGCTCCTCAGTAGAAGGTATTTAGACCATTCACAGAGAGCTTTGCTTTTCTCAGCCTTCTTAGGAAGTGTAGTCACTGGTGGGCTTTTTTAAATTAGCTGGCCATTGTTTGTACTCCAAAAAAGATCCTCTGCCATATGTACCCCCAGGAACTTTGCAGTTTGGACTCTCTCTACTTTTTGACCATTGACCTTGAGGGGCAGATGCATGGTAGAGCTCTTTCTTAAGTCAATAATAATATATTTTGATTTATTGATGTTCAGGTCCAAATTGTTGTTATTGCACCATTCAATCAGGGAGTTCACCTCATTCCTATACCCACTCTCGTCATCACCACTTATGAGTCCCACCACTGTGGTGTCGTCTGCAAATTTGATGATGTGGTTATTGCTAGCTTTTACAAAGCAGTCATGGGTAAGGATTGTGAACAGTAGAGGACTAAGCATACAACTCTTGAGTACTCCAGTGTTGATTGTAATACTCCCTGAAGTACTATTACCTGTACAAGTCCTTTGTGGTCTTACACAATATAACATAATAGTGATAACATGTAGAAAAATAAATCATTTTATGATATATACAGCCCAATTTGTTAATACACAAGGAATATGTCTACATACATGTGCAATCCAGATCAACATGCAATGTAGATTCAGAGGAATGCATGAGTACCTTAAAGCTATTTTCACATACACCACTGAGCCAACAGTAACAGTCATTCAGCACACAAGCAGCATCAACAGGGAATGTACATTTATTTTTAAGTAGTGCATATTAGATGTACACTTAGTTAAATGTTCAACTTGGTAAACAATTTGCTCACTCTTTACACAGTTATGATTATTGTTTTTAAATATACAACACTGCCCTGACATGCTGTGTTCCTTGGTCAGTCAGTTATCCCCTAACCAGTGTTGTGGTACAGAGCATGTGTTAAAACAATTCTAAATTATTGCCTTGACAATTTTTAAGGATATTAAGTGGGAATATGTTATGCAATCGGCAAATAAGTAAAACCATAGTGGGTAGCACTGACTTGTTATTCTTTTGGGTGGGGAGCAAAGGCATCCACCCTATGTGAGTCTGTGAGATATGCCCCATAGCATACATCTGGAGCATTTGGGAGATGGGGCATGTAGAATAGTGTGTGTGTGTGTGTGTGTGTGTGTGTGTGTGTGTGTGTGTGTGTGTGTGTGTGTGTGTGTTGTACCTTTAAGAAGCATTTCAAGGACAGCATGTGTATATAAATAGCAAGCACATGCTAGCTTCAGTGCCATTTTGAGAGTGCAGCCAGAGAGTTAGCATGTATGAGTGTGATAGCTAGTTTTTTTATAAGTTTATCTAAGTTAAAGTTATTAAGCCTCAATCCTTATGTATTTGTACGCAATAAAGTTGCTTGAACAGAACCCACAAAGGCTTGTCTGCTTTATCCTGACTGGACAAGTGACATGGTGTCAGAACTGGGATTCCAGAGACTGTTTTTTAGAGCTATGAGGTGCAGAGTTAACACTAAGTAACTAAGTGAATTGTGTACAAAAAAGGGCCAGAAATGAACCAAAGGTAATGAAAACATTCATGAACAATGTATTTAATCAAAAAGATAAAACAGAGCATTACAAGGGCACAAAATGCATTATTAAGCAAGTGAGAGGCACAAAAAGTTTATTAAGTAAACAAAATGTTTAAAATTAAGATATTTCATAAAACAATTATCAGCAAAGCACATAAGGGGTTTGGAATTCCCTCAGAATTGTAAAATGAACATGTTTAAAATAAAACAGGCATGTTTAGAGTAAAACGAGCACAAGAAAAGTATAAGGGGCACAAAAAAGACTAAATGAGCAAAAAATATATAACAAGGGCAAAAAAGGCACATTAAGCATAAATAAAGCAAAGCAACTGCATGTTTTTTGGCAAACTACTGGTGTTTTGCCATAAACCACTATTTTGCATTGATTGAAGCTATTCAGTGCATAATTAGAGTTGTTCAAACTATCTCAAAGTGTGTAAAAGTGCTTACTGTGTGTGCTTATTTATTCTGAAGAGTTTGTGTAGAAAGTGCAACTATTTTGTAAAGTGCAGTCAAAATACAGCCATTTCGAAAAAGTTCTTATGCTGGGTGTGTCTATTCACAGAGTGCCGCCATTACAGAGTGTTTCTTGCACTGTAAAGAGTTATTTAGCAAAGTACAACCGTTTTGGGAAAGTTTCAGTGTGCTGTGTACTATTTATTTGCAAAGTGCAATTACTTAAAAAATGATTTTACTCTGAGCTTCTTCAACCTAGTTTATTCACACAGTGCAGTTATTTTGAAATGTTTCTTAAATTGAAAAGAGGTGATTACTTACCAGTGATTTCAAGAGTATTCTGGTCAGTGTTGTGCTAGTTACTTATAAAAGTAATAAGTTACTATTACTAGTTACTTTTCAATGAGAGTAATATAGTACTATTACGGGTCTATATCAAAATCCCGAAGAGGTATAATGCCGAATATGAAAACATCGAACCCAAAATATCGAATGGTGAAAATAGTGAAACCCCGGAATATCGAAATCTTACGTAGGGCAAGATTTCAGTGGGCCATTCCATGGCTTCTCTATTTCCTCCACTGTGGTGTGAGAGTTACGGACCTTAGGGTTAGGGTGCGGGTTAAGGTAAGTGGATAGTTAGTAATGTACGTGTGGTTTAGTGTGGGGTTGGGTTTTGTTAAATGTATGTGTGTGGTTTATTTATTTTGGTGTGCTTGTGTTGGGTGTATGTTTCTCAGAACAGCGATTTTTTTCCCTGGGAAAAAAATTCACTATTCTGATTGTTCGATGTTTTCAATATTTGAAATTTCAAGTTCGAACATATGGTGTTCAACATTTTGGAATTTCGAATATATGATATAGACCCTGCTATTACAAAAAGTAATATAGTACTAATAGTTACTAACTAAAGTAATGCGTTACTTTGACATATAGTTTATCAATTATAATATTGAGATTTACTCTCACAAGTAAGCGCATGTCTATAAGTGTATTATAAAAGTTCTATACACAGTGTTACAATGATGATGAATAACATTTAACAGTTGAAAAACTCCAGCAGACTAGTCTTTATAGCTGGGAGCCACAGCCCTGCAGCGGTTAGTATTGTCATCTCACAGAAAGAGATTTGCTGGTTCAGTTCTTGGCTGGGGTGTCTTTTGGCTGGGGTCTGCATGTCTTCCACCCATCTCAACCTAGAAATATCAAAAATCTGAACAAAGGCCCATGAAAAGTAGATACAACTGGCCAAAAATTGGGATGCTGATTAACATAAAATTGTAACCCTTCTCACACCAGTGGGATTGTGGGATACCAACATAAATATTATAGTCACTAAATAATTATAAATAATGGCAGACATTTGAATTTCAGACTTCATATCCATCAGAGAATGCATAATAATGCAAAACCTGTTATTCTAGCAAATATCTGAGTTTACTTGAGCAATATTTAAAATCTGTCCCTATTTTTTGGTCCTTTGTCCCACCATTATTTTTGGATTTGTCCAGATTTCTTGCTCCACACACACACACACACACACACACACACACACACACACACACACACACACACACACACACTTTTCCCTACTTCCTTAGACTATATAATGTGGCAAGACACTTTGTTTTGTTAACGCATTTGGATGACAGTAAACATATTAACATTAAAAACAACAAGAAATATCATGTAAAAATCATATCTTGCAGTGGTGCATTATAAATCAAAAGCTAAATTCATGCACTTTGGAATTCACCCAAAATAGCAAATGAAACATGTCATATAAATCTGTGCTTGAGTTGGTAATAATATCCTCCAAGATTTTGTTTCCTTGCATGAACTGTGCACTTAACTTACCAACTTAAAGTGGAAAATGTAAGTCTGCATGAGCATCAAAGTAACAGAAAGAGAAAGCGTGTCAAAGGCAGTTAAGGCAGTGAAGGAAAGATGACCACTAAAGCAACCCACCCCTCTTTTTTGGATAAAGCATATGAAGGCATTAAATAACTTTTTTAATCAAATAATAGTTTGTTAATTATTAAAAGTAAAACATAAAAGGATTTTGGTTACTAACATGAATCGACTTGTTAATAGCATTTACGCTGTACTTTTGTGGTATGTTACCATTATGAAGTAATGAAGGTCACTTGCAGTTGCCAGTTGTCTTAAAACCTCCTACGTGATGCTGCATTATAAATAAGCACTGATTTGTGTGCAGCCTGCAGGATGACAGTGAGTTCACAAAGCTCCAAATCATGGCATTTATTCATGCAGTTAGACTAACCTTCAGCTGTAAAAGACAGTTTATGCACTTGACTTGATGCATTGGCTCACAAAGAAAAAAAATCTAAAATCTGCACTGATCGGTGAGCAAAGCTGCAAAAAAGTAATCAACTACCTCTGTCATATGTTTATTGTACGGCTATCCAGTTCCTATAATGTTTATTTTCTGGAAGAGATTCTTTTTTCTTGTCTCAAATAGCATCATGACAGGGAATTGCACTTCAAGAAAATGAGAGATATTTTGCCTTATTTCATCCCCATCAACAACACACCAAACTCCCTCATGCCAATTGACACCATTCCTGGGGTCTTAGTGGCTTCCCCAGACAGTTTGTAGTTAGTAAACTCATTTCTAGTAACATCTGCTCCAGGGCTCTTACAGATGCAAACAAATTATCAAACAGCAGACCACTAGCAGCAATTACCAACCCTGTATTTCTCATTTTCTGTAGGTATCTACATTTTCACAGATTTTGAAATACTTTCCATGCAAAGCCTTAGTCTGACCAACAGCTGCCTGTAAATGATTAGGAATGACACTCAACCCTTACTCCAGATCCTTCCCAACTTTCTCCATCAGTCCTACAACTACTAGCAATGTATGTCACCATGATTTGAAACTCCCGCGTTCACATATTTCTTAAAAATGCAAAACATTGCCAATTAAAACTTGTATAACTCTTATCACTACATATGATATATTACTGCAATTTCCAGTTAATATCCCACTGAACTGCCACCAAATAATTTAACATCTCTTGCTATCATGGGTCAGTAACTAAGGAGCTTCAATCCTCACCACTGACTCCAATAAGAGACTGTCACTTAAACAGGAGTGATATTTTTCAGTTTTTCCCTAAGAGCACAACAGGAACATGCTCTATAGCCTGGGAGTGGACTATATACTTCTGTCCACCCCTAATGTAACTCCATTTTACTCACTTCAGAACAATGTGTCCCAATTTAAGACTCTGGCACACTTATAATAAAATAAATTAAATCTTACACATCCAAACTCTTCTGGGAAAGCCTGACACAGATTTCCAGCTGTTTCCCTTCCCCAAAATAATATGATAATGCTGCCAACAATCAGAGTGTCTTCATGCCCTTCGAAAGTGGTGTCCAATTATGAAAATTAAATATTAAAACAAATAGTAGCAAATCACCTAAGCAGCCATGCTTTCAGTGTCACCCTATCAAAACAAGTATAAACATTCTCAAATCACTAAAGAAAACACTGATTGACCAGCCGCAATGTAAGTTAATAGAAATATTGAATATTGAGCTAAATGATTAAAAATATAAAACTGTAATTTCCAATAAACAAACAGAGCTCAATCACCAGGAAATGAAATCAATACTGTAGAATAGAAATCCAATATTCAGAAAAAACTTTGATCTAACTGATTAGTTATAATTTTCCTATCTGACTAAAGAACACTGTTTCTGATCTAAACCAGATTACTACAACAGAGCAAAGGCAGGCTTATAGTTCTTGATGAGTCCTTTTTGGGTATCTACTGCACAGTATATCTGTCACTGGCTGTAACTGATTTCTGACTACTAACTGTCTTCAGCAGGCTTTTGTACAGACTAGCCTAGCTGTCAACTGTTCCACTTCTAATTTTCATTTCATATTTTGAAAATCAACAGCTATCTTCAAAAAGTTCTTTCCTGCCTTTCAGCTTCTGACTGTAAAACATAGCAACTGTCAACATTACAATGACACCATCTGCAGATCAGCTGAATCTGAGACAGTTTCCCTTTAGAATCTCTCTTCACAAACATGCCCAGTTAGAAATGCAAACGGACACTGTTTAAGTCTTTAAAACATTCTGTAAAAACAGATTATAAATCAATATGTAAGAACTTATTTTCAATATTATAGCTAGTCATGCTGGCATATAATACACAGGATAATCTGAAATTGTATACAAAAACTCAGCCAGACATGCTAGCACAAATACCAGTGTCTTATTTCTTCACAATAAGAATAAAATCTTTTGGCACCATAACGATGGTCACATTATAATGTACTATATTATATATATGATTTTTCCATTGGGCAGCGACCTTCGGCATTACTCCATCACTTCAAAACTGATCAAAAGGAAACTTGACACAAAACAAATGTAAATGCACTGTGTTTACTACCCCCAGCAGTACTGGTTGCTTGCAATGTAAAACAATTCCTGCTGCAAATGTTGGCAGAAGAAATGGGGTTTCTATATGCAAATAGTTGTAATCGCGTAAGTTCATACACACATGCACCATGCCCACATGTTCTACTACATCTGCATTACTTTCAGGGTGAAATTGAACTGATTTGGGGGCCAGCTGGCCTCAGTCACGGTGCCAAAACTAGTATGAGCTTTAAGTCTCAATAAAGACAGACATGATTTAAAAAAAAAAAGTTTTGCTTGATGAAGTCATCATATGTTATTTAATGGATGTAACACAATCAGAAGTTACTTGGAGTAAATTACTGACCTAATTCCAGTACTCCAAGACTGATACACAACTACTAGCAATGTCACCACCCACAGTTTGAAACTCCTGTCCAGTCTCTGAGTCTGAAAACTGGGAATCAAAGGGGTCACTCAGAAATTCATGGCATCCCATTATTTTGCTCTCAAAACTGCTAAATACCAAAGAATTTGGTACACTTAAGAGGTATGATGTCCTCCCTGTGTTTGCATGATTTTCTTCAGGGTGCTCCCCTTTCTTCCCAAATTCCCAAGACATGCTACAGGTGAGGTGGATTGGACATTTTAAATTAGCTCTAGGTGTGAGTGTGTGCATGTGTGTACCTTCTGAGAAATGTTTGGTGCCAGTCTGGCAACTCGACACTGTAAAACTCTACTGCCACTTGTTCTGCTGACTAATCCACTGCGGTGACCCCTAACGGGAGTAGCCAAAAGGACAAGAAGAAGAAGAAGGCTAGTCTTTATAGCTATATATTCACAAATAATAATTAAACCAAACACAGCCAGCAGCACAAGACTTATAAAAAACATCACATTTTGTCTATTGTCAGCAAATAAAAATTGAAACTTGAAAAGAATTTTAAATAGAACATAACAAAAAAAATATAAGTTGATTACTCCAACTTATAAGTCCATCCCAATTTCCTTTACTATTGTCTCTAACAATGGCACAATTATATCACCCGACAGCACTACAAAACTGCTTGGTGTGACAATAGATAATCAACTAAACTTTGATGCTCACATCAATTTAACAATAAAAACAGTTAACAAAAAAATAGGTGCACTCTATAGACTTAAACAATTTCTCACACCAGAGACTAGGATATCCTTAGCTCAAACACATCTCATCTCAACACTACTGTATGCCTCTCCAACCTTTATTAACCTATCAAAAACAAACCTATCAAAACTAGCCTCATCCTACCACAACATTGTCAGGTTTGCTACAAGTGCCCCATATCGGACTCATCATTGCTCAAATCTCAGACAGCTAGGTTGGCTTGAACTGCAAAATCTCATTCTACTCCAACAACTGACTATTACCCACAGGATACTCCACTTCCCTTCTAATACACCTATTCTTTGTACTCTTATTTCCCCCTATAAAAATCTCTCTAACCTACGCTCAGCTAATAAACTTCTAGTAGCCACATGTAAATCTCAGAACAAAGCAGGTGACTCCCTTTTCTCAAATGCTGTGGGTACACACTGGAACAAGCTCACTTGTGAACTTACCACCTTGACCTCAACACCCCTCTTCAAGAAACATTTAAAGACCCACCTCAAATCACATTGGCTCTGCCCTTGCTTTTTCCCTGACTGACTCTCTTTCTCTACTTCCACATCTTTCCACCTCTTTTCCAAACACCTCTGTCTGCACTGTACAAACCCATCATATAGATAAGTAGTACTTCTCCTTCTCTCACTCTGCCTTGTCTCCATCTAGCTGATACCACTCCTCCCACCACCTCAATTTCTTTTTCTCTTGACTCTATTCAGCTTGTGACTTCCTCTTTCTTATGATTTCACCTCCTATTACAACTACTTCTTTGCTTATGTTTTACCCCCTATCACCTCTAAGATGCTAGAAAAAAAAATTTTTTTTTTATTTTGTATTATAATGCTGATCGTATTGCTGTGTGTTTTGTTACACTAATTGCTTTTCTGTTGTTCTGTATTCTAATTAGTTACTAACTCCTGCTTAGTAGTTTTAGTTAAACTCTTGTACATATTTTTTTCTTAAGTTTGTTACCATAGACTGTTACAGTGGAGCTTTTCTCCTCGGGCCTCTACTGAAAATGGACATGTATCCAGTTAGACTAGCCCGGTCAACAAATGTAAAATAAATAAAATAAATAAAAATAGTCAAGACAAAAGTTAGTTGATCATAGATCCACCTGAAGAGTTCTGTTTGGTGCAGTGGGTTGGGGCTTTGGGTGTTAAACTAATGAGTCTGGTTGTCATTAGCTTTTAGCTCCTTGCAATGCTAAAAAATGAAGTAATTTTTTTCCAGACTAATTCTAATCATCTATTATGAATGCTACGTGCCATGAGTTCTGCCAACATTATGTTGTAATTTTTTTATCCAAATTTCCCCTTCAAAATCTCTATTTCCTCCTAACAGTTGATTACTATCCATATTATCCAGGGCTCCTAGAAGTTTCTCAGCACTCTACGGGGTGATCTCACCCACGTTGAGATCCACTGGTTTAAGCAAAAGTAACTTGAAAGTAGTGCACATTGAAGTTACTAGTTACTAAGAAAGTAATATATTACTGTTACTTCATTACTATTTTGAAAAAGTAACTAGTTATATTACAAGTTACTAGAAATAGAAATATATTACAGCAATATATGACATATTGTAATATATTACTCCCATCACTGATTCTGGTGCCCAAGAGAGTGATTTCACAAAGTTCAGTTATTCAGAGGCTTTTTGTGCTATTGACCATAATTACAAATACTAGCATAAATTTCAGGCATATGCGCAAGTATGCAAGCTCATACAGTTAAGTAGACTTGGGTTGCATTGTGTTTTACTGGTTTTACTGTAATTTGTTGACATGGCAGATGGATTTTGAAAGCCATCACTACTTGTATTTGATCAGAATATAGCAGAGAATTGGAGAATATTTGAGCAAGACTACAAAAATTTATACAAGCAGCTTATTCTGATAAAGATGTACATACCAGGTCATTCATTTTGCTAAACCTAGTTGGATCAGAGGCCATTAAAAGACAACATTCATTTGTGTATACACCAGCAGTATATGAAAGAAAAGGTGAAAACCTTCATATTGTTGTACAGGCTAAATCAAAGGAAGACCACGAGTGTTTGAAACACAAATTCAGAAAAATGTTTAATCCCCAGACAAATATTACATTAGAGAGGCATTTGTTTTAAACAAGATATCAAAAGCCAGGTGAAACTTTTGCAGCTTATATTACTGACTTGAGAAACAAAGCTAAAATGTGCAGGTTTGGTGACTTAAAAGATGAGTTGATAAATGATAAGCTGGTGGGTGGTATTAATAGTGCTGCGGTGAGAAAGATGTTGCTTCGTGACAGTGATTTAATGATGAGAAAAGCTATTGAGATTTGTCAAATCAATTAAGTTACAGAAAGGCCCACAAGTATGCTTGCAAGTGATAAGAGCATGATTTCAGGCTGCAGAGTAAATGTAGACAGCATGTAACACATGGCTAGTTGAAGCAGCCCTAATCACATGGCAGCTGTAACCCCTGCAGGTGTGTCACGTAAAACCTAGTTTTCCAGAAGGTTCTAAGAAAAGGACATGCTCAGTGCAGTACAAGGGTGAGTCAGCAAAACCCAAATCAAGCTTTACTGTTAACTTTCACAATTGTGGTGCCAATCATTAGTCTAAAAGAGAAAAAATGCTTAGTATTTGGTCAGCAATACCACAAGTGTAAAAAAATGGAATAATTTTCAATAGTTTTGCAAATCAAGTAAACCTTACACAGTTATAACGAAACATCACTCAAAAAAGCAAGTTGATCACATAGAGAGCTGTAATTCTACTTTCTACATAGATGGAGTAGACACTATGTACAAGGACCCAAAGACTCAAGTATGAACAGTGTTCGGCCTTACAGAGGGGTTCTCAGTTGGAGCGGGTGTACACCAGGGTTTAGCTCTGACCCCAGTGCTGTTCATACTGGTAATAGACTAAATTAGCAAAGAGGTTGGAGGGGACAGATCAACAAAGTTGCTGTATGCAGATGATGTGGCATTACAGGCAGACTGAGTCAGAACTTCAGCAAAAGATAGAAGAATTTAATGCAAATCTGGAGGCATATGGGATGAAACTAAGCACAGATAAGATGGTGGTAATGGCAGCAAACTGGGGAAATCAGAAGAACCTGAGAAGAGAGATAGAAGGGAAGATAGTGGAACAGGTACACAGCTTCAAGTATCTGGGAGGGGTGGTTAAGGATAAGGGAAGTCTGAATGAAGAGGTCAGAGCTAGAATCAGAGGGGCTGCAGCCAACTGGTATAGAGTGTCACATGTAGTCTATAACATAAGAATGCCAAAGAAGCTGAAAAGTAAGGTGTGCAAAACAGTGGTGTGACCAGTACTACTGTATGGTACAAAAACCTGGGCAGTAAAGGCAGAGCAGTTGAAGTAGCTAGAGGTGATGGAAATGAAGTGCCAGAGGAAGGTGGTAGGATGCACACTGTGGGACAGACAAAGAAATGAGGACATAAAAGCAGAAGCCAAAGTAGCTCCAATTGCAGATAAGATCAAAGAGAACACATTACAGTGGTTTGGACAAGTTCAGAAAAGCAGACGACAATCTGGTGAGGAAGATTTGGGACAGACAGGAAGAAAGTAAGAGGAAGTGAGGATGTCCAGCAAAGAGGTGGATGGATTGTGTGAAAGAAGATCTGTGACTATCAGGCATGAGTGTTGAAGAAGCCAGGAGTGTGGCACTGAATTGGTGACAGTTAACATGATACCCCAACCCCATGTAGAAAAAAATGTGGAAAAGGGGGCTGATGATGATGATGATGATGACATAGATGGTGTGTCAGTAATTGGTGAAAAGGCAAATGCAATAGATTTGTTGCCAAAGAATGAAGTGTTTTGTACTGTCCACATTAATCGTAAATCCACCAAGCTCAAAGTAGACACTGGTTCAAAGAGTAATGTTATGTCAGCAGATACTTTTGCTAAGATGAGAGCTGGTGAGCAACTTAATGTGGCCAGTTTTGCAAAACTTGTTACTTATGGAAGTAAAGAGATTCAAACTGAAGGTTCAGTAGAGCTTTCATGTTATTTGGCTAGGAACTGCTGCAGCTTACTATTCTATGTAGTCTGAAGACCTGTGCAGTCATTGTTGGGTCTCAGAGACAGTTTGAGAATGAATCTGCTTTCCTTTACCAAAGAAGTTCATCATATAAGCACATATCCTAATTACAGTTTTACTGAAGCTACTTTCTCAGAGTATGCTGATGTTTTTGATGACAAGTTAGGCAACCTTGTAGTTGTATATTATATGAAGTTAGACCCAGAGGTCAGTCCAGTGGTCACACAAGCAAGGAAAGTTCCAATAGCTATGCAGGATAAAGTCAAAGCTCAGTTAGATAAAATGGTGCAGCAAGGTGTAATTTATCCAGTCACAGGACCAACTGAATGGATGTCATCCATGGTAGCAGCCCACAAAAAAGGCTCAGACGAAATCAGAATATGCATTAACCCAAGATATTTGAACAATGCATTAAAAAGACCACATCATCCTATGCATACAGTTGAGGAAGTTGCAGCCCTAATACCGAATGCCATTGTTTTTTCTGTCTTGGATGCAAAAAGTTCATTTTGGCAAGTGATGCTTGATCGCAAATCTTCACTACTGACTACTTTCAGTACCTCATTTGGAAGATATAGATTTCTCAGGATGCCACTTGGAATAAATTCTGCAAGTGAAATCTTTCAGCGTGCAATGGAGCAAATTTTTTTGGGTTATCCTTGAGCCATAATAGTAGATGATTTGTTGGTTGGAGGCAATGGGGAAGCAGAGCATGAAAGAAATCTCAAGAAAGTTCTCGACAGACCATGTGATGTGAACTTAAAGCTCAGTCCGCAAAACCACATGAACTGTAGAAAAGCACAAAAGAAACCACAAAAAGCCAGCAAAGTCTTTTATTAAAATAAATCTCTAGCACCTCGGCTAACACAAAGCCTTCTAGGAGTAAATAATAATACAGCCTCATCCCTTTATATAGCAACAGTCATCCCATATAACAAGGTAATTGCACCCAATGAATCCACTATATAATTAAATAAAATTTCAAGTCCGATATTTCCATCAGCATTCTGTATTAAGCCCTCTAGGGGCCTGAGTAGAATATTTTAAAATAAACAATGCTTCTTTTTGTAACAATTTTTTTGTTGGTTTACAACCTACATCACACTGCACTTGTTCTAGTATAGTGGCCCGAAGGCCACTTGGGTTACAGTTATGAAAACTTTTAAAAGGATGTTTGGCTGAAGATGTTACTTATGCTATTAAGTATGAATGTAATCTTTTTTGTATTGGACAAAATAGAAGGGCTTTCTAGTTGAGATTACAAGAACACTTGAGAGATATAAAATCTGGAAGGCTTGAAAGCTCTTTAGATTTACATTTTAAAAGTTTTCATAACTGTAACCCAAGTGGCCTTCGGGCCACTATACTAGAACAAGTGCAGTGTGATGTAGGTTGTAAACCAACAAAAAAATTGTTACAAAAAGAAGAATTGTTTATTTTAAATTATACAATGACCTCCCATTAATATTCCAAAACATGCATGCTAATTGGTCAGCGTGCACGTTGTAAATCAGAGTTATAGTAATGGAAAAAGGTCCAGTCGCCCGGACTTTTTCCATTAGTATAACTCTTTTTTTTTACAGCAAAGGAGAATGCAAGATCTCCGTTGCTTTTTACAACCTGTCTTGCTATAAGTTTAACATAGCAAGACAGCTTTTAAAAAAGCAACGGAGCATCTCAGTTGCTTTTTTTAAAGCTGTCTAGCTATGTTAAACCCATTTAACACAGTGAGACACTTTAAAAAGCAGCGGACATCTTGCTTTTTCCATTGCTTTTTTCAAAACTGTGTCGCTATGTTAAATGGGTTTAACATAGCAAGACAGCTTTAAAAAAAGCAACGGAGATTCTCTGTTGCCTTTTTTAAAGCTGTCTCGCTATGTTAAACTCACTTAACATAGCAAGACAGGTTGTAAAAAGCAACGGAGATCTTGCTTTCTCCGTTGCTTTTGCCCACAGCTCTGATGTACTGCATAAGCATATGCATGCGCAGTACATCAGAACTGCAGCAGAATACCAGGCAACTACAGAAGGGCAGCAAAGAGGCATTATACAATGCCATTATTTAAGAAAAGTAAGTATTTTTTTTCTTAAATAATGTCATTGTATAATAGCAATAACCCACTTTTCGGTGTGGGTAATGCTGGATTTACCCACGGTTATCTTTATTTGGCCACTCGGGCTTCGCCCGCATGACCATCCAACACCAACCGTGGGTAAATACAGCATTACCCACACCCAGGCATGGGTTATTGCCATAATATTCTACTCTGGCCACTAGAGGGCTTAATACAAAATGCTGCTGGAAATATCTGACTTGAAATTTTATTTAATTATATAATTGATTAATTGGGTGCAATTATCTTGTTATATGGGATGACTGTTGCTATATAAAGGGATGAGTCTGTATTATTATTTACTCCTTGGAGGCTTGGTGTTAGCCGAGGTGCTAGAGATTTATTTTAATAAAAGACTTTGCTGGCTTTTCGTGGTTTCTTTTGAAGCTCAATCCCCTGAAGTGCAAATTCAGACTATCAGAAATTACATATGTAGATCATTTATTTACTAGCACTGGCTTGCGACCAGACCCATCCAAGCAAGCAGCCATTTTTGAGATGCCATACCAGATAATGTTCAAGCTCTACAACTTTTTCTTGGTATGGTCAACTATTTAGGCAAGTTTATACTAGACTTCAGTGAGTTAACAGCACCTTTGAGGGAGCTGACATGCAAAAAATGTTACATTGTCTTGGTTGGAACAGCACCAGAGAGCATTTGAAGACGTTAAGCAGAAAATTACCATCCCACCTACATTAAGATGCTACAATGTCAATAAACCAGTAACTCTTTCCTGTGTGCTTCAAAATTTGGTCTTGGCACAGTTATTCTTCAAGAAGGCAGACCAGTAGCCAGTGCATCTAGAACTCTTACCCAAACTGAAATGCAATATGCTCAAATTGAGAAAGAACTTTTGGCAATACTACTTGCATGTTCAAAACTTCATGACTATAGCTATGGTCGAGCTATTCAGATCGAAACTAATAACCATCCTCTAGTCACTATTTTAAAGAAACCTATGCATTCAGCTCCAGCACGATTGCAAAGAATGATGCTCAGATTGCAAAACAACTCCAAAATGGTCTGTACAAAAGTCAACCTTCTTTATCTGGATGATACCTTATCCAGATTGCCCAGAAATACAATGGAACAGCTTAATGTTATCCGGGTCGCCCAGAAGTACAATGGAACAGCTTAATGCAGAGAATTTTGACTTTAACATGATGGAAGTGCATAATTTTTTTACCATGAAACTTGATGAGCTAAGAGATCAAACAAAGGCCGATCAAGTTTTGCAAAAGCTCAACCACTACATCAATGTTGGATTACTGTCAAAGCAATCTAGTGTACCACCTGAAGTGGAAACTTATTTTCCTTACAGATATGAGATGTTGATTGATGATGGCATTATTTTCAAAGGTCCTAAAATCATTGTTCTTGCTTCCTTACAACATGAATATATCCAGATTTTGCATCGTGGTCACCCAGGTTCTGAATCTACCAAAAGAAGAGTGAGAGGACTAGTATTTTGGCCTTCTCTAGCAAAACCCATTGATAAAGTACTTTCTTCTTGTTCAGTATGCAATAGTACTAAACCACATTTACAAAAAGAACCACTTTAGCTAAGTCAAGTTCCTGAATTAGCTTGGTCAACAGTAGCCACTGATATAGTCAAGTGGAACAATTAGCATTACTTAGTGCTGGTAGAAATCGATTTACTACCTAACCTAATGGCCACTGCTGTTATCACCAAGTTGAAATGCCATTTCTCAGTCCATGGTAGTCCACACAAATTATTTCTGACAATGGTACCCAATTTACCACTCAGTTGTTTCATATATTTGCGAAAGAATGGGCCTTTGTACATGTTACTATTAGTACAGAATATCCACAGTCAAATGGACTAGATGAACCTGCAGTATGGAGTGCAAAGCAATTACCTGAGAGGTCAAAGCATGATAATACTGATGTCCTTTTGAATTTACTTAATCTCAGAAACATACCTGTGATGATATACTTGGCTCACCTGCTCAGAGACTTCTATCTAGGCAAACCAGAACAACGTTGCTTATCAGTTCCAGTTTGTTAATTCCTAAAGCAAAGTACAACAGAACAATTGAAGCCCAACTATTCAGAAAGCATTCTTTTCAGAAGTCCAGCTATAATAAATCAAGCAGATTTCTTTGCCCATTAAAAGAAGGAGAGACATTGAGGATACAAACGGTGAACGGTTTTGATTGGATTGGTCAAGTAGCAAGTATATGTACCGAGCTGAGATCCTATTATGTAGAATCTGAGGGTATGAAGTACAGGAGAAAATGCAGACATCTACTTCCTGTATCAGAATTGATATCACAGCATTGTTCCTCTAGATCTCAGAGCAATCCAGACAATGTTCCTATTACAGAATGTGCCTTAACTTCTACTTCTGTTCCTGATGTCCCCAAAGTTGAACATTCAGCAGAGACAGTCCCAGTTGCTAGACCTAATTCTAATTTTGTATGTCACGTGACTTGGTCATATTTCCAGACCTACTGTGAAATACACAGCATCTTGGATATAACTGCCTATTTGTATTTAGTTCAGTATAACTGCATGTCACAAAAATATTTGTATCAATTGTATGCCAATTAATGTTGTCAATAATGCATAACTCATTTCTTAAAGAGGGAGGATGTAGAATACTGAGTTTGCATTGTACCTTTAAGAAGCATTGCAAGGACAGCACATGCATATAAATAGCAAGCATCTTCGGTGCCATTTTGAGAGTGCATCCAGACAGTGAGCCTGTATGAGTGTGATAGCTAGTTTGTTTATAAGTTTATCTAAGTTAAAGTTGTATTTTTACATAATAAAGCTGTTTGAACAGAACCCATGAAAGCTCATCTGTTTTATCCTGACTGGATGAGCGACAGGGCACATATGGGATTCATGTTAACTGGCAAGTTGGCCTGAACACATGTGGCAGATGATACACATGCTGTTCAACATGACTTGGCAGTTTGAGTTGTACACCTCATGGTTAACGTAGGCCCTATCCTGTTCCCCATTTCTTTTTGTCATGTGTACACGACTCCAATGTAAGGCACACATGATACAATTGTAACGTTCTTCTGAAAATATACTGAGAACTAATGCTTAAATTTGCCATTTTGTAGCATACCATGCAGTGATGTTTTGAAGATTATTGATGATGATGATGCCTATAAAACACCAAGCATGCCCTCTGCTACTCTGTGAAATGTCCCAGTGGCTAGCAATAGCATTTAAACACATACCTTACTTTTCCCTGGGATGGTTTCCTGCACTTGTTGCTGTCTGTGAGTCAATGCTGAGAGAGGTCACTCAGTTTCTCCAGTGTCTATGTGCCCTGAAAACTTTTCACCTTTTCTGCTGTGTATGGCTATTGCCAGCAGCAGCAATGTCTTCAATCAGTATTACAGACAGATGTATTCAAAAAGCAGCAGGTAGTAACAATCTGTGCCTCCTTTGTGTTTGTACTCCAGTATTTTCTCAATCCACAAAAAAAGAAATGAAGACAACATGAATGCTCATATCTTGTGAACTAGCTCCACAGGACTGGTTGATTAGCTTGCAGTTCAGCTGTGTATGCTGTAATTAGCATCTCTGAAGCACAGAGTAGGAGACATGCAATCGATTATTGATGTACTCCATTTTAAAAAGGCAAATGAGTAGCTGGGTAAACTGACATAGATGAGAGTTAGTACATAGTGTAACTCAGATACAGATTTCTTCGGATTCACTATATTTTGGCAGAGGAGTATTGCACTCCATGAGGTATGTATTCATTGTGTAACCTAAATAATGTATATGCTGGTATGTAGATAACAATAAATGTGAAGTAAATCTGTATGCATAGTTAGAAACATACTCATTACATGGCCTTCTTTACCAGCAATGTGAGAGGTACAGAAGACGTAGGGTAGGCATAACATATAATGCTGTGTGCTAACTATGTTCACATGTTCCATGGAAAGATCTTTTGATAGCAGTTTTAACATTTCCCCTATTGTTTGCTTAAAAACATTGCTCCTGACTCTGGTATTTATTTTTTTTTTGGGGGGTGGATGAGTGGGAGACATGATGCCCTGCTAAGGCACAAACTAGAGTAAACTGTTATGTTGGGTGGGAGACATAGTTCAGTATCTGTTAGGGCACAATAAATGATATTTTGCTTGTTACTCCCTTCGTTTTGTAACCAACCTTGTTATTTTTTGCATACTCTTGAATCTTTACAGTTTAATCCACTGTTGAGTATTGGGAGCCTTCCTTTACTGCATTATTTGTACAACAATTAGTACTTACGTGATCTTTATATCTGTTATCATTATTCGTTCAGTAAAATATATGTCCCCTAGATGTAGACCACCATTCTGTGAGGCTGAAAATAAGCTGGTTATAGATGCACTTAGACAACACCATGAGGTTCTGCTGTCAAGAGGGTTGGCAAGAATGGCTGAATGTGTGGAACTCTGGGATGACCTTGTATGAAATATCAACAGGGTGGGCAGATAGAATTGCACATATGAGTAGGTGCAATAGTGCATCACGGACCTACTGACCAGATGCATGCATCCAGGAGGCATTTAGCTGAAGTGGCACACATTCATGAGGTCAAAAGTTGTGGGCCTGCAGTAGAGGAACTCCTCAGTGCCACCGAAGAACTCCTGGCAAATATTACCACTCAGGAAAGCTTCCAGCAGTCCATCAGCCAGTGTGTCCTTGATGTGGGTGCCACTCCTGCTACTAAAGAAGAGTATCCAGGTAGGCTCTGTTAGATCATTAGTAGTATACAGTTGTAGTCATTCTGTAATAATGTATATAGTTTTAATGTTTGGCAGGTTGCTTTATTGGTGGGTTTTAAGTGAGATAGATGCAGTGTTCAGGTCCTTTAACTGCCACAGAGGGATTCCTGGCACAAATCTACACACAGGACAGCTCTTAGCCATCCTTGTGACAATATGTTCTGGATGTGGGTGCCACTTCCACATCACATGTGGGGCTACCAGGTATGCTTTTTTACGTCATCATTAAAACAGGGCTGCATTCTGTCATAAATGTATATAGTTGTGTCAAGCCGTATGTGTGTTGGTTGGGGGAGTTTCAGATAGCTGCAGTTTTATGCTCATTTAAATGTTGTTAGCCACATTCCTGATAACATTTATTTGAGTGTACATATAGATGAGTAAAGGTATTAACCCTTGTTGTACTGTTAAATGTGTGGTACTGTTGCCATTATGTCTTCTGTTACTTTTCCCAAGATTACCAGGCATTCACCAGACAAGGGCTGCAGCAGTTGGCAAGTGGGCTACGTTTTTGTTTATATTGTACATATATATATATATATATATATATATATATATATATATATATATATATATATATATATATATTGACAAATATTTGGTATACTGTCCTCCCATGCCTGCTGTATCTATTGCAGCACTGTCTCTATACCTGTCCACTGCACAGATTTTTGTAGAATGTCAAACTTTGGCACTCATCTTTTGAGCCCATATTTAAGATCATAGTAATTGACTGGCAGATTACTGACAAGTCATTAATGACTGGAGACATTAAATATGGCACAGATCTCGCATTCAGACTGCATAACCTGTTATTCCATCAGCTGTATAGGTTTGTTGAAGCGTATTATGTCACATTTGTCCCTATTTTGTAGCCTTTGTACAACCACTATTTACGGCTTTGCCCACACTTATTACTATAAGTAGTTGATAGGTTTAAATCTCTGTAATAGTGACAGCAGTGTATATTGCAGCATAGTAGTGCAGGTATTAATATTGTCCTGTTTTTCTTTTTATCACATGTGAACATGGAAGTAGTTCTGTGTCGCCTGTAGCAAGTAATGTCAATGCCGCATCAGAGTCTGATGATGGTGGTGGCCAAATTGAGGCAGGGTTGCACAGGCTGAATCTGACACAGAAGTTGACATCCAGCACCCATGCTCAGGATCCCTTGACACAGCCCATATGCCTATACATACCCAGTCTACTGAGGCCACATATATTGGACAGTTGAAGGGTGAGGACATAGACTGGGGAATTGTGGCTACCACAGCTTCATTGCCTGTTGACACTGTACATAGCCAAACTGTTGCTGAGGTGCCATACAGGCAGATTGATAAGGGTGCTAGTTAAAGGCCTGATGCCCCTCAACTATCTGGTACAACTGTCTCTTCACATGTCAGTTGATGTATGTTTAGGGCCATAATGGAGGCACAAGCACATTCAGAACATCACTCCAGAAGAATGGTTAGGGTTCTAGATGCGGCACAGTCTGATATCCTTGACTGCCTCCATCATGTTGTTGATGCACTGGATCAGTTCAATGACATGTACTAAAGAGATGTTGCCATAAGGGAGCGCAAAGCATCTGTCATGGAACATCTGCTGAGATGGGAACATTGACCTTGTGGGCATAAGTCAGCAACTACATCTGCTGAGTGCCAATGGGGCCGTACCCAATCAACCTCCTGTAGTGGCAGTACATCCACTGCTAATCAGAGTGTGTGCTGTCCATACCCAGACATAGCAGACCATGGGATCATGGTCCTGGGCATTCCAATGAAGAGAGGACATCCAGCAGACATCAGTCACCTTCAGGTAGTAGCACATCATCTGACCTTGGGCATGGAGGTGCCAGTATAAATCCTGGCAGAGCCAGTTCTAGTGGTCATGGATAAAAACAATGAATTGTCAGCTCTACCATGCATGGCTCACAGCTGTCTGACATACAGACATGTAGGGCTAGCACTGAACTTGGCTTTGTTCATGCATACACACACACACACACACACACACACACACACACACACACACACACACACACACACACTAATGTCACATTGAGGGCACCTACTGACACACACGCTATATTTACATGTTCCATGTTGGCTGCTGCTCTTACTGACTCAGACTCCTACTGACTAATCTTTTGTGTCAGCCTAGGCCTCCTCTACCCCCACAAAGCACCCTGTGCAAGTGATGGCTGTGCCGCATCCCTGTTGTCTATCATCTGACTTCAGGGATACTAAAGCTATGTGTCTGATGCACTGGGAGACTACCTACATTAATATGTATTTTATAACTCCATTTGTGCTGTTGGCCTGATAATTGTAAATGTCAGTTATGTTGTAGTTGGCCAATAAAACAGTTGTTAGCATAATAATTCCACTACTTTCTAGCTGATGTTTTTGCAAGGCTTCTGAAGTCAGTCAATGGCATGTGTCTTATTAATATAGCTAACCTTCCCTTTAAGGATTGTTTAGTACTAATTTATGTGTGCACTTCCAAAGTCAACCCATCAGATTTTGAGCTCTGGATTGTATGTAAGCATTGCAGAAAAATCTCAAAGCAGTAATACAGTATAATGTTTTTTTCTTTTTTTTTTTATGTACATCACAATAGGTACTGAGGTTCATAGGCTGTGGCACAGGAACTGGCCTGATGGTGTTTAGAACCATAGCTGATACATCACAATATAATATGCAATGACAGATATAATGCATGGCCATGATTCTTACAGAAAAGACCACCCATGTCCAGCATAGACTCACCAGTGATCCATGGCAGATAACATTTTCTCATCAGGTCAGCCAGCCCATGCTCAAACAGGTTAATAGATGTGCTCTGCTTGATAAATAGAAAGCCTAATGCAGGTGACTGATAACCTCTGAGACATGTATGTGTCTCCATAGCATGTCCTATGTATGTCATACCGTACATTGAGTTCTCTGGAACATGTGGCTGTGGTCCCATATGACTTAAGGATGTGCAGTATATTTATCCCACTGGGCCAAAGACATCCATGTAATGCATGCATATTCTGCCTCAAAGCTCTCTCTCTCTCTCTCTCTCTCTCTCTCTTGCTCAGAGATGTCTGAGGTCAGTCAACTTCCTGCAGCTGTCTAGCACAATACTTATCAAAGGGAGGATTATAGACATTAATAGGAATGATGATGGATGAGTATAGGGGATTAATTGTTCTCGATGTAATGCCTTTGCTAATGAGATGTCAAAAGTCGAATTCCTTTGCAGTCAACATGTGTTCCAAGGTATATTGATGCAGAATTTGATAATACTGTACTGTGGGTTATTTATAAATAAGCAGGAACATTTATTAACACAGGGTATGGTGATGCATGTTTGTGCAGTTATAGCACCCATGGCTTTGTCAGCAATCATTACTGGTGCAAAGATGTTTTGCAACACATCCTCTGCTTTTGTTTTTGGCCTTTTGATAAGTATATGGCAAACAAGAGGGGTGACAGCACTAACACATATGTTACTACACAGGTGACAGGTCTGCTGCTTGCGGTGAGGTCTCCCACTTTGACTGAGTATTGTTAGTCTGTGATCTCTTGGCAACCCACCTGTTAACAGAAGGTGTGATATTCACTTTGGTTAGTTTCTTAGTTGGATTGCATTGAAGGGCCTGGCCAAGTCAAGACAGGATGAGTGCACAGCCTTGTACATGTCTCTGCTCAGAGTCTTGATTTCCCACAGGTTTTGCAGGCACAAGCTACCACTGAAAACAACTAACTGGAACAGATCTACTGATTGGATGTCACCTATGCACTTTTGTCTGAGAACCATGCAGATTGTTTCCATTACCTTAAAGCAAAGGCTGAATACAGTTATGGGACTATAATTCCAGTTTTATGTTGCCTATCCTCCATTGTGTGTGTGGGGAATGGTCACTGTATTCCATTCAGTGTGTACAACAGCAGTCCTCAGACCATGGTTAAATATGGTGCCTAGTGGAGTAGCTCACTGTTGGAGCACATGAAGAACACAGACTGGAATGTCATCTGGTCCCATGGAGTCTGTGGTCTTAGTATTGGAGAGAGCGGTGATAATTTCCTCTTTGTAGATACCACAGATTGAAGGTGATAATGCACAAATGTAGTAAGCTTGGTGTTGTGCGGGAGGACACTTTACAGCCACCTTTGTCTGCTAGAATGTTTGGAATTTCCAGTGGGTCAGTGTGTGCAGTACTATCCAGAATTAGTTCAAAATACAGCTGATATATATATATATATATATATATATATATATATATATATATATATATATATATATATATATATATATCAGTTTGCAGATGTACATGAAGACAGGCTTATGGTTATCCCTGGATGTGTGTCCAAAATTATTAGCATAGTTGTTATATGAGGCTTTTTCAAGGTGTCTCATTGGTTTGGGTGTATTGAGGTGAGTGGCATTCCAGAACTGTTTTGTAATGTTGTATTTGTAAACAGCAGCTTCTGTCACTTACTGTAGAATGTAGTAATGATAGACATACACCAGTATGAATTGTATTTCCCAGTAGATCTGTCTTTGAGCATATCAGGCACAGCTGTGTGTATACATTTAGGGCATCGGATATACCTTATGACAGCTGTCAATGTCCTTTGTGGAAACCTGAGCTTGGACATTGATTATACCATCCCTTAAGAGGGTGTAGTTACCTTGGATGATGTTTTTGAACCTGAGTCCTCCTTTAGGGAGTTCATTAGGTATTCCAAATTCTACACATACTGTTTTATGGTTGGATTAACAGTGCTGGCACCACACATGCACCATTACATTGTTCACTCATATTGTTGAGGAAGAGGTCTGACATATTACAGACCTTTGTGAGTGGTGCACTATTTCTTCCATGGCATTTCAGTTTGCAAAATCCACTTATGTTTGTGCAAGTGAGTTTGCGTTCCTATAATTATCCATGTGAGGCACTATATGCACTGGGTAAAAAAGTCACATCAACTAGTCTTGCAGGAGAAATGGGGGGGGGGAATTGATAGGTGAGGATTGGAGGTTTGAACCTGTTATCTGCACAGAGAATGCTAAAAAAATGGGTATATGTGATCTGAGTGGTATTTTCAGGGGAGTAACCTATGGTCTGTACATTTGGAGGTCTTTCTTAAGGTGGGTCTATAGTTCTGTAATTGATAGATAAGTGGTTTAATTGTTATTTATGTAACAGAAGGTATAACAGCTAGTTAGAGCTGTTGATGATCTACTCTATTACACGGCAGCAGCCAAATGCATTGGAAAATAAGTGTATTGTCATTTCTGTACATATGAGGGCAAAGTGTTAAGGTGTCTGCACATAAACCAGAACAGAGCAGGTAATACTAGGAAACACTGTTAAAGCTCACACTGGGTCCAGAAACACTAATATTCAAATAGATACTCCTACTGTACACACCTGCCACAAGCATACAGGTGCAATGTCTACGAAGACGTATGTCATTCTAATGTTTTAATTCTTTTGGCTACTATCATGATGGGTTGCCAGTGCACATCATCTGCTTCCAGTTCCTCCTTTCGTCTGCATCTTGTTCTGTCATACCAACCACCTGCATGTCCTCAGTCACCACATCCATTAACCTTAATATAGGCCTTCCTATTTTCCTCTTACCTGCCAGCTCCATCCTAGGCATCCATCTCCAAACATACCCAGCATCTCTCCTAAGCACATGTACAAAACAACACAATCTCACCTCTCTGGCCTTGTCTACACGCTGTACAAACTGAGCTGGCACCCTAATATACTGATTACTAAGCCTATCCATCCTCAGTACACCCAATGCAAATCCTAACATCTAGAATTCTCCCATCTCCTGTTATGATTCCTGTATTTTTGTCAGTGCCACCATCTCCAAACCATATAACATAGCTGTTCTCAGTACCATCTTGTAGAACTTCAATTTCAGTGTTATTGGTACCTGTCTGTCACAAATCACTCCTGAAACTTTTACTCACCCACTCCACCCTGCATGCACTGTCTTCTTCACCTCCCTTCCACACTTTCCATTACTGTGAACATTTGCTCCCAAGTATTTAAAATCATACCCCTTTGCCAACTGTCATTCTTGCAGTCTCACCATACCTCTGTCCTCCCTCCCATTCACAGCCATGTATTCTGTCTTAGTCCTTATTCCATTCATTACTATCTTCTTTATAGCATAAATCCATCTCTCCAGGGTCTCCTAAACATGTTCTCTGCCATCAATACAGATCACAATCTCATCCACAAACATCATAGTCCACGGAAACCTATGTGATCTCCTATGTCAACCTGTCCATCACCATTGCACAGAGATGTCATGATGTTTGTGCAAAGCATAAAAAGAATGTCACTGTTGTCTCTCTTACATTGCATGACGTGACATCTACCTGTCTGCCAGGCCAGTGTGTGTCCATGGCCTGTTGTGAGTAATATGTATCCAATAATCTGAAATAGCTGATGACATCAGCAATGTCTGTTGAAGACATGAGGACAGTGTACTATAGACTGTGTTAAATGCTCTGTATAATGTCCACGAACAGCTCACACATAAACACTAGGTTCTTGGCAGTGAGATTAGAACCCCTTACTTATCAAAGTTTACAGACTGGAAAGGACATAACTTTAATGCATGCACCATGGTGCAAGTCTGACTTTAAAAGGATTGTAGCTGATCATATAGTATATATCATCAGCAGGCCCTGTAGGGGTCAAGAGGTTGCAGGGCTGCTACAAATGGATGATTTTGCAAGCACAAAAACAATGCAAAACCATTCCCGTTTCCAACAAAGTGTTTAATACACTCTCCCTCTTTTCAGTGAGACACACACACCAGATTGATTACAGTAAGATTATAACTCCTACCTATTTAAGCTTACAGACTAGAGGGCACAGAACTTTAATGCACATACCACAGTACAAGTTGAACTTCAACAGCACTGCAGTTGATGTAATAGTAGTTGGCATCAGCAGGCCTTGCGGAAGAGGCAAGAGTTTGTAGGACTGCTAGACATGGATGTTTTTGCAAGCATAAAAAGAAAGCAAACACCATGCCATTTTCCAAGGTAGTGCTGGATACACACTCCCACTCTTCTTTATGGAGAGAGACACATACACTAAGTTGACTGTAGTGAGGTTAGAACTCTTACCTATCTAAGTTTACAGGCTAGAGAACAAAGTACTTAATGCCTACTCCATGGCACAAATTTGATTTGAACAGGACTGCAGATGATCTTATAGTAGATGACATCAGCAGGCCCTGTGGTGGCAAGAGGTTGGAGGACTGCTAGACATGGATATTTTTGCAAGCACAAATGCAATGCAAAACTATGCCATTTTCCAAGGCAGTGGTGGATATGCATTCCAACCATGCCATTTTCCAAGGCAGTTTTGGATACATATTCCAAATATGTGATTTTCTAAGGCAGTGTTGGATACACACTCCCAGTCTTCTTTATGTAGACAGACACACACCAAGTTGGCTATAGTGAGATTTAAACCCTATCCAACAAAGGTTAAATACTAGAGAACACGGTGCTTAATACACATGACATGGCACAAATCATGCTGTAATAGGTGTGCAGATGATCTTATAGTAGATACCATTAGAAAGTTCTGTGGGGGGAAAGAGGTTGGAGGACTGTTAGACATGGATGCTTTTGCAAGCATAAACACAGAAACACAAAGAAAAAACATGTCATTTGACAAGGCAGTGTTGGATACACCCTCCCACTATTCTTTATAGAGATACATACACACTACTACAGCAAGAATCAAACCCATACCTAAGTGCACAGACTATAGAACACATTTTGTAATGCAAGCACCACTACACAAGTCTGATTTTAACACAACTGAATGTAAACATATAGTAGATGACATCATCAAGGGATGTAAGGAACACCAGCTTGGGAGGCCTGCATAGGGACATTGGTCCTTAATGTCATCTCAGGCTAGTACACTAACAGTAGTATACTGTTTAGAAGCAATAGTTGTGTAACAACATGAGTCCTTATTAAGCATATTTGGATGTTTGTCTTTGGCAGTGTAAGCCTGTGAGCACAACTGTATGGCTGTGTCCATGAAGGAGCACACAATGTCATATATTACACCTTTGTTTTGTATTAGATGTATGTGTTGCAGAATTAAGGAGATCACATGGTTATACTGATTGTGGTTGAGGTTGGTTGTGACAAAATACATGGATGGTTATTAACTTTCTGTTCAGATAGTTATACTGTGCTCTCAGTTGGCAGTGTTTCCACATCTGGGAAACATAAAACAGAAATAACAAAGATCTATGTATGTGATGTAATAGTTAACATATCTCTCAACCTCTTAGAGCAAGAAATCTGCACAAAGCCATAATTATTATGGTCAATGTTCAAATATTGCCCTTACAAACCTACAATGTTGATGGAATAACAGGTTTCACATTAGCATGCATTTTCTGAAGGGTATGGCATCCACAAATGAAATGTATGTCATTATTTTCTGACTTCATTCTCAATGATTTAGCAATAATTTTGTATAAGCCAGCATTTTATGGGGAATAGACTACAAATATTATGTAAAAATATGGACATTCTTTATAAATCTGGGCAGTTGAGAGCTATGATAGTTAGGCATAGTGAAAATGCAATGATTATTGCACTAAGTATGCACACATGCATGTTTCACTGCTTTACCTGTTTGCACATAGGTAAGCAGTGCACAAATGCAAGGCACATTACTAACATCCAACCTTCCTTATTATGTAATGTGTACATCCTACTGCAGCCCAATCCTTTCAGTATTCCAGGCTATGATTTCACAATTGCTATGGGCAATATATAACTCTTATCTTCATATTTCCTTTTTCTGCAGTTTTACTCTTCAAGCAAAATATTTAAGCACTATTAAAACTGTTTTAGCACATGATGCATTGTGCAGATGTGTACTAAAACTTGAAGATTAAAACATTATGGGACACATTATCATAGTCTTCAAAAAACACTAACTATTGCAAAAACACCTCCAAAACTTCAGCTTACATCAGGATTTAAACCCTAAACATCACTAAAGCTTCATCGAGCAGGATGGCTGCCTGCCTTAGTCCTTATGGCCACAGAAGCTGCTTTCAAAACTGGAATCATTCCTCACACAACCACCTTCATAAAAACTGTACACTGCTATCAAACCATGCGCTGTATATTGTACAAGTACTTCCCTGATTTATATTTGGACACAGATCAGATAGTAGACACATCTCCTGTCATAATTATGATTATCTATACATCTCTGTCTTACAAACCTGCTTGTGTGGGTGGAGGAAAAGCACATTTACCATTTGGATACATAGTAGCCTGAAGACAGAAACTGCAATGGACAGGAATCACTTCCTAACTTCTGCCTTGCATGATGTAACATTATTCAGCTGTGGTTGGACTGTGTGAGCGTTTCGTGCCTGATGCATAAAAATTACAGATGGTAACAATGTAGTAATATAAGTGTATGTACTCACATTTTAACTTATCTACAAAAGCATCACTATGTATTTGCATACTATAACAAGGAAAGCCATAAACAAGGAGATGTCATAAGTATTCAACACAAGAGTCTAGGTTCAGGCCTTACCTTGCAAATGTATCAGTTGATACAACATTAGTACAGGGCTGACTGTCTGATGAAAGCCATACACAGCCAATATATATATATATATATATATATATATATATATATATATATATATATATATATATATATATATATTTATAGATAATGGTTGTGTGAGTTGCCTGGCATCAGTTTTAATGTATGTATATGAGTAGGAGGACAGTATTAGACCCTAGGTGGTTAGTGACTGTGCTATGCTTTGCCTCTTAGCCAAAGCAAGGGAATACTGAGCATGCCTATATCTACCTACAGGGACAGTAGCTGGTGGTTCCTCCTCTGAGTCCTGTGACTGACTGTGTTAACTTAGGCATTGGTGGGAAGATGTGTGCCCGTTCCCCTTGCTGATCCTGCTGCAGCTGTTACTGCAGGATCAGATTGTGCAGCATATCACAAACAGTGAATATTTGTGTACATGTGCAGGAAGTATACTGCAAGGTTCCACCAGAAATATCTAGGCACTGGAAACATAACTTCAGAAGCCCAAACAGACACTCTATGATGTTCCTGTGGGATCCCCCCCCCAAGAAATATCTGGTACAGCTGTGATGTGTGCCAGGTATGGGAGTCATGATAACTGCCAAGGTAGCTAGCTCACACATTCAAAATAATCCCCTGGGCATTGCACATGACTTGGCAGTTGATAGAGTGGCATCCCTTGTGGTTAATGTTGATTCTACCCTGCTCACCAGGTGCTGCCTTGATGAGTACATTAGTGCAGTCTATGCCACCTAGTACTGCAGCATAGTGCACTACATGATAGAAGTGTTGCATATTGCTGGTCCTGTCCTCAGCAGTAAAGGGAAAATATATGTGTTCACTGGCATGTATAAGCATAGAATCCAGGAACTGGTGGAGTATCCTGAATGCTGATGCCGGTGACATCCCCCTCATGTCCCCAGCTGGTTTATGAAAAGTACCTATAGCTAATATTCTCTGGGCTATACATACCTTAGTTTCCACTGGGATGGGCTCTCCTCGGTTGGTTCTGGCTCTGAGTTGAGGCCAGCAGAGCTCACAGAGTTCTTGTAATGTGTCTGTGTCCACCCTGTAGCACTCTATAATCTCCAGCTCATGTAGCACCTGGTGGGTTACCCTAGGCCTGAACACTCTTCTCCTCCTTGGCCTAGGCCTATTGTCAGCAGCACTAGCAGCATTGACTTCAGCCTCAAGCACATACAGATGTAGAATAGCTGCAGCAGTCCCTAGAATTATCTCAGTTAAAAGTTCCAAGTCTCTACTCCAACATTCTTCAAGTATCGAGGGAAAAGCAGACTGCTGGCTGTATGCATACTTTATGCATTTCTTGATTAGGACCTCCATCTGGTATTGGCTGCTTTAAATGACATTCAATGTTTAGGATATAATTAACAGGATTTAAAACTCCTGTTGCAGTGTGCAGTATTGAGCTCTATGCACTGACGCATGTCAGAGTGCAGCTATGCATAATGATAGCAAATCATGTAAAACATTTTATGTCATGCCTATTGTCATGTTATGTGCAGAATACACTAATTACAGATAATAGCACTTCACCTCTTTGACCTACAATGTCAGCACAGCATGATTATAAGCTGACGTATCCTGTACTTGAATTCAAGCTATCTGCACCCAACTCCAAACTCTGACAGTTGTCACCACAGAACTATTCAAGCAAAGGTCTCTAGCTAGAGGGGATTAGTTGAGAGCAGCTCACAATGCTCAGAAGTTTTCATCTATGGAAAACAAATATTGTGTATGAGCTTACATAGAGTGAACAGCCCTACATGCTCCCTGCTTTTTCTGATTCAACAAATTCACTGTTTTTTACATCATTTACATAATAACTGTGCTGACAGCCTGGAAGCTACATGTATAGTAGCCGTGTAAGTTGGGCAACAGCACGGGAGCACAAAGTTAACAACACAATGCAGGGTATTAATGAGTCTGTGGCAATGCATCATAACCCTCTTTTAAATGACATTTTTGCTATTATTTTTCAAATGTTTTGTGTGTAGCAGTGCATTGTGCAAATCTGTGCTAAAATACAAATTATAAAATTTATAGTGACCTGAAACACATCCCTGATTCTTTTGGACATCCTCAGCCAGTAAATACCTGTTTTTACTTTTTTGTGGGAATTCTATCCATATTTCAGGACTTCTACATGCCCTTGCTTCTGTGTAGATTCCTGTATGTTGAAAATGTTTTGCGTACACATCCAACATGGCACAGAGCCTACGTGGCTGTGTGTAGCGTTGATGGATCATTCCACCATGTTGGTTTGTTTCATTAGCATAAAATTCAGCTACTTATGCTGAAATTTGTATCCCATGAATCTTTCCATCAGTACTTGTGAATGAGCATGCTTGCACTCCTCTACATGGAGTTTACTGAATCTGAAACTCGATGTGGCTGTGTTCACATTGCACAGTGACACAAACACAGAAAAATGACTGTGCAAGCGTTATTGAATTTGCACCTATGTCTTTTCAGAGGAGTAGTTAATTTGTATGAAATGATGTTATTGTAATTATGTAAAACATAATTCATTTTGTAGAAGCAATTTTATCATTGTAAGGTAGCCATTATTTCCAGCCGTAAACTAAAACTTCACATGTGCAAAAATAGTTCATTAAATTTACTTTAAATGCGACCAAAAGTTCACTGACTATTCCATAAACATATTGCAATATCATGTGTTACAGAGCTGAGAACCACATTTCAGCTTAGAGCATTATGACTGGTAAACTAAGGCACATTTTTCATTAGCCACGTGTTTCCCAAGTGCTTACTAACTCTGAAGTTTTGAATTCCTGACTAGGAAAAGGAGTTTGTGCCAGTAATTACAACATGAATGGGACAGAACCATGACAAGATCAGGGCAAAGGTTGCAAATGGCTCTGAGGGGAAGCAGTTATGGGGTCAATTGACAGTTTTGATGAGATGCCTATCACTCCCTAGCTGTGTGTGTAAGTACTCAATGCATTTAAGCAGTTGCAATAAATGTTTTATTTACACATGCTAAGACAAGAAAAAATATATTTAAGTATGCACATAATAGCCATTTGCTATATTCACATGTAGGCTTCTGCTAATGAGGTGTTACATTCTTTTCTACTTGCTAGTCAATAAACTATGTCACAGATATATTTAAAAGTGAAACTAATATTTTAATTTTAAAGTGCATTGAACATGTTTTGAAGCAAGTGTAAGTAACAAATTTTGGAGTCAGATACAACCTGCTTACCATATACATTACTAGACTATGCAGTTTTTGATGCAAAAAGTATGTTGTTTTTGCATTTTATGTTGTTGATAAATGTGGACCCCAGAGTTTACTCCTCAGAGCTGAAAATCACTCCCATGAAATCGTGAAAGACTAAACCTAGAATGCCTCAGCACCTCAATTAATGTATGGGCTACTGTAGTCCCATGCTAAATGCATCAGTAGTAGTTTCTTACTTTCTAGAAAGACAACGTACAATCTAGTTCTGGCAGGTTCATAGGTTCATGTGTAATTTATTAGGCTAGCTGCACTTGTGGGGCATTTTAAGCATAAAAAATGTATCTTTTGTTACTTAAATTAATCTTTCCTCTTTGATGTTATATTGGCCTTACCCATGCCATGGTCAATAATTACATATAACCACTAGTGAGAATAACTAATATCATAGTATAGATAATTTGAGGGCATATGTGCATTGGATAAAGCATTTTAGAGCTACCACTGTGCATTAGTAGTTCAGTTGGAGCTCATCACATTGAAAATTAAAACATCTGATGATATAGTAGTACAATCATAATGTAAATTAGAAGCTGCTCCTCTAAACAGGTATTCTGTTTTTCTTATCCATAATGTTTTGTAGTTGTAAGCAAATCATCGTCCAGTACCTACTAAGACATTATTTTGCAGGTGAGGTTACAGAGATACAGTGAGTAAATTGTGAAACTTATATATATATATATATATATATATATATATATATATATATATATATATATATATATATATATATATATATATATATATATAATTTATATATATATATATATATATATATATATATATATATATATATATATATATCTATATATAATATACAGTATCTCTCTCTCTCTCTCTCTCTCTATTTCTATATATATATATATATATATATATATATATATATATATATATATACACACACACACACACACACACACACACACACACACACACACACACACACAGACAGACACACACACGTGTGTGTGTGTGTGTGTGTGTGTGTGTGTGTGTGTGTGTGGATAAGGAGTATAATTGGAAATTAAATCAGTTGTAAAAATAAGATGCTTCCAAAAGTGACCAATAACAAGTAAAGATGCTTCTAGCTTTAGTTATTTCATTTAAACTGTTTTCTCAAATTTAAGCTGCTTTGTTGTACTATTGAATACTATGAATTCTATATGGCAATTATATTACATTATAACAGTAGCACTTGTATGTAGTCTGCATTCCAAGTATTCTAGGCCTGAATGTTAAGACAGCCCCCCACCGTTAAAACTGCATATAAAAAAAAAACAGTGTGTGTGATTGCTGATGTAGACAAATGCGAGTTATTTCCTTTCATTTAATTTATGTTGCCTTTTCATAATTTTGGAACAGTATAACAATTGTAGTGGTAAGGTAATGCCCTAATGACTGTGTCAAGGTGGAATTACTTCAAAATGAACATGTTTTTCTTCAGTAAGGCGCTGGGACATTAAGCTTGGGGTATAAAGCTGCTGGACAACTATCTGCATTTAGATATATTTGCTTACACAAAGATCATTAAATGGCAGTGCAATATGTTTGCTAATGAATTAGATGTCTTGATACTTGATTTTGTAACCGTGAATTGTTGCTCACTTTTTATTTCATTAACACACAGCACTGAATATTATTATGTGAATGTCAGCATTCAGGCAAGCACCCTAATTTTAGGAGCTAGATATTTTCAGTGCTTGTCCTGTGTGCTGAAAAGCATCAGTCTACATTTTCTTTAGCTGAAAGAAACAGGCCAGTGATACTGAAATTTGTATAGAAGTTTATGTAGCCAGAACAAGTCCTCATTAAACTTAATATATAAACAGAAAAAAGCATATGTAAATAGGATCAATGGACGTATTATTTCTGCAACAAGGGGGAAGAGAAAAGAGGACCACTCACTTTTAGGTGAAATTGCACTGGTCATTTTTCTTTTGACTAATTTAATGCAAACAAGAGCAGTGGTATGTAGGTCAACGCTAAGATACAGACCAAGGTTGTAAAACTGAATGTCAAAATAAAAAGACCCATTATGAAATATTTAAATAAAGGTAGATGTCTATTCTTATAATAAAACAGCCAGCAGTGTGTCCACTTAAAGTGCATCTTTGCAGGAATACCTGTCAGTGTGTCATATAGGCTCTACAAGTAAACTAAACCTGAAGATGTTGCTCTTTACTCATTTTGCGAAGTTCTGTGAAGATTACAGGTTGAATAATGGCAGTTCATAGGATGGATGCACTAACCCGACTAATATAGTCTGCCAGCATCACCAAGATAAGTATGCAAAAATTAAAGTGGCAGTACGGTAGCTTAATGTCACTCTTGACTGATTGGTATGCTGTAATTATGACACAGTGGACTTGTGGAGATAAACTGAGGTGTTTGCTCCAGTGTGGTGGCATATTTTGAGTTCAGTCTTCAGGGCCAAGCCTTCATCCTTGTTGACTGAGTAGTCAGGGAACATCAGTGTACAAATTAATTGCCATGGTCTAATGACCTATGAATTGTTGATGCATAATATAATTACATATGCATCAATTTAGAAATTAGCACTCTCATATTCCTTCAGTTAGTGATTGTCCATAGGGAAGCTACTGTTAACAGCCCAGTGCATGCCTGGGAGAAAGTTACAAAACTGGGAGTGCATGTTATTGAAAAACATGTTTTTCCAGTTTAAAACAAGGTAGTACCTACTACTTTTTTCAAGTATTTCTTTATTTTCCTTTTAAAACATGAATATACATAGAACATTCTATATGTGATATGATGGTAACAAAATTAGCGTCTGCTTATACACAACATGATATAAAACAGCATAACAATCAATAAAACATAAATTGACTAAAACAGACCAAAGAAAACAAGATAACTTATATACACTATATACAATAAGTGCTATTTTAGAGTAAACACAAAAGTATTCTTATTTGACTTACTTCCTACCACATGAATTAGTGTTACATAGCATATTGTCATTAGAACAAAAGAGTATGCTCTGACATCTAAATCACAATAAGATACTGAGCTCTGCCTAGTTTGGGATAAGATGATATCGAGAAGAGTCATCCAGTATTGGAGAAAATATAAATGTTTATTAGGGTTGTGGGCTATCAGCTTATGTGTTAATATATACTTAATTGCCATTTGTCTGAAGCTTGACAATGAGCACTGACTCATATCTAACTAATTGTCAAAGAAAAAAATAACACAAAATGATCAACACACGGCAGGTTCAGGTTAAGGCACTTTAATCTTGCAGCAAGGAGACAAAAATGTGCTAATACAGAGTCTGTCTAACTAGAATCAGGAAGTGAAGCTATTCTTATACATTTCTTTCAAGACATTGCCTACCAAGCTGACGTAATAAATCACAAGTTTTTTCAATATTATTTCGTAGCAGCTGTTTGTCCATGATCTTCTGCTGGCACATCAAGTTTACAAAAAAAACTTCCTAAGAAAAACAACGTGGCCTTGATGACCACCGGTCAGATACAACTTCTCACTATGCAATGTTACCATTCAAGGTACTATGGCTAATTTGAGCACAAAGCAAGTACAGATTATAGTTCATTTCTTCAAGCAGTCTTTGTTTGATATATCTTTTCTTTTCCGCAGCTGTGCATGTTCTCATAATACGAACAGAGCTGATTGTTCATATTCAGTTACATTATAGAAAACAGTATTGTTCTATTCATTTATTTTCCTGACCTAGCAGATAATCACCTGCTTCTCAGTAGATTTCCAAAAGGCATAAACATGAATTTTGCTGTGCTAGCAAATACTAGGTCAGAGAGCATCTTGCAATTTCAGAAAGCATACTGCAGTTTGAAAAGGCATTTTATAATTTCATACAGAATTAAGCTGTACATAAAATAGAATGAAATGTGTTAACCCTTTTAGCTTCTAAAAAGCACTAAACATATACATTATTACATATTTTTCTAACATTTCCCCCCTGTTAATACTTTTTATTCTATTTTCAAAAGCATAAACAGTTGCTTCTTCTCCTAACCTCTTTCTGTTCAGAATTTGCAGTAAAGAGAGTCATTCAGTTTAGACTTATGAAAGTGTTTAATTTTTCAACAGTTCTTCAATTTCGGTACTTTGATACAAAGTCTCAGAAACTGACATATCTATAAAATCTTTGATCAATCTTTTCATGCAGGGAATACCACAACAAACACACACTGCTAATAGGAGTAATCCCACACAAATGGCAATCAGGATGTTCATTAGGATGCTACCCCACCCCCCAAACAAATTCTGGAAATAAATCCGTCAGTGGGTTTGGGCCTGGTTTGATCATGGCCGACACTTGCTGAATCACCTCAAGATGGTCGTTTATCTCATGCTGGTTGTCAGGAATATATGAACAGCACTCCTCTTTTATTAAAGCACACGTACCACCTTTCACCACTAGGGTGAAGTCGAGAGCCATGCGGTTTTGAAGTACCACAGTTCTCATAGTGTTCAGTTCATCAGTCACTAATTCGAGAGCAGAAAAAGTTGCATTGCTCATTACTTTGAAATGTTTGGACAGTTTCCTCAGCTCCCAAATCGATTTCACTGTGCCATAGGCAGGGGCTATACCTGCCCATGATATAATAGTGTCACTCAAATCCATGTGTGTCAGTTTATCTTTATTTTTTACAGAGTTATGGTTTCTCCAGCCTGCTTTGATTCATCCCATTGGATTATCTGGTCTCTTGATTGGATTTCCAGGTTTCTTGGTGACCTCTCTGACATTTCAAATTCTTCCCTGAGGCAAAACTGCAGTGTGTCGTATGGCTGGAACCAGGTAACCCAAAAAACAACTGCCGGACCAGTTCTCAGGTAACCATTTGTATGCCTTTTTTCCACAAACAAAATAACAATTCTCTACTTTAGTATTAATATATACTTGCCCTGCATGAAACATTTTCTTATCAATGATAGATAGTTGTTTAAAAAGATCAGGATTATGTTGTACTTCATCAACCGTTTTGTGCATTAGTTCAAAATAAGAGTCATAGTTTGTATCACAAATATAACCTGCATTATTAGCTTTGATATAACATTTGTATGCAACAGTCACATTGCAATTGCTCCAAACCACCTGTACCGTATCATTTTTATAAAAACATACAATTCCCTTTTGTATAACAGGCAGGTACAATGCTATTTTGTCTTGTGATTTTACAGTTGTAGTATCAAAAATCAAATTTTCCCAGGTCTCATTGACCCCTAGGGGGACAGCAGTCATTAATAATCCCCCATATGCTGTTGGCATAGCTGTGCAAATCCAGCAATTTGAAACATTAAAAGTTTCAGCATACATATATTTAATTGCTTGGTAAGTGTTAAAGTTCGGATGCCAGTCTATGAGTAACGAATCTCGTTTATTCAGTTCAGCTCGTATGGTTGGAAAAAGGAAAGGCCACAACAAAAAGATTAATGTTATCAGTATGGCCAACCGAATGATCATGCAATATGTCTGAGGTTGTTCTATATTTCTATTTGTTCCGTATCTGGTCATTTTGTTCTTGTGTAACAGTAACAAGTTTTTTGTCCAGTTCAAAGTTTTTAACCAATTTACAGTGTGTCAGATGAATCCAGGATGCTCGCTCTGCGATCTTGACTGCAGTGGGTGTTGACAGTAGCACTTGGTATGGCCCTTCCCACTTCGGTGTGGTCCAATTCTTCTTCTTGATAACTTTCACCCAGACCCACATGCCTGGGACTACTGCTGCTTCCGATGGTCTGGTTTGTTCTTTATCTGAAACAGAATTTAACTGCAAAAGTTGTTTATTACTTAAAAGTCATCTCATGTATTCTGCAAGTGAACTGTTGGCCTCCTGGTCTGCAGGCATGAGAGGTTTCCACTGAGGTATATACTATGCCCTCCCAAACAGTATTTCAAAAGGAGTTAACCCCTTTGCATTTGGAACAGTTAACATGCTCAACAGTGCCAGAGGCAGGCAGTGCACCAAGTTCTTTTGTGTCTCACTAATCAATTTCCTAAGTATGTTTTTCAAAACCCCATTATGCCTCTCTACTAATCCTGCGGATTGGGGGTGGTATGCCCAATGGTTCTTTAAGGAAATTCTGAAATATCAGCTCAACTGTTGTATAGTTTGATTTACCAAGTGTGTGCCATTGTCACTGTAGATCTTTTAGGGTATGCCAAATCTAGGAATAATTTCTTTAACAAGGACTTTTTCAACAGTAGCTACATCTGGATTCTTGGTCGGAAAAGCTTCCACCCATTTGGAAAACATATCTATAATGACAAGACAATATTTCTTATTTTCACATTTGTTTAGTTCTATGAAATCCATACAGATAGTATGGAACGGGTTCGGTAGTGTTGGGAAACTCCCTTGCTTAGGCTCCAATGCCCCTTGTGCATGATGTTTATTACAAACATGACATGCCGCACAAAAATTTTTAGTGTAGTTTATAAACCCATATGTTATAACCACTCGATTCACTAACTGTACCATCCCCCCTGTTGAGACATGGCACTGCCCATGGCTCAACAAAGCTGCATATCTAAACAAGTTAGATGGCAATATCGGTTTTCCTTCTTTGGAGATGTACAGCCCTTTCTCAAGAATTGCTCCTCATTTTATCCCTTTCTGTTTTTCTACATTTCTAGTTAGTGTCTGTATTGTTTTCAACATTTCTAAATCTAAAATCTCAGCAGGTTGTAATTCCTCACTCAAAAGAAATACTTCTGAAGCTGAAGCTGCCTGTTTTGCAGCTGTATCAGCTCTTGCATTACCTTTTGAAATCCTATCTTGTTGCTTGGTATAAGCTATTCATTTACAAATAGCTACTTTCTGAGGTAACCGAATATATTCTAACAAATCCAAAATAAACTGCGCATGATTAATCGGTTTGCCAGTAGATGTCATCATTCCTCTATTCTTCCACTGTTGTGCAAAATCATGTACAGTAGAAAAAGCGTACTGGCTATCAGTAAAAAATATTCACACATTTACCCTTTGCTAAGGTGCATGCCTATGTAAAGGCAATCAATTCTGCTGCCTGTGCAGATAAATTGTGTGGTAAAGATTTTGCTTCTAAAATCTCAGTATCAGAAACTACTGCATATCCTACTAGATTCTGCCCTGTGGGACCCCTTTTGCATGAGCCATCCATGTAATATGTCACCTCGGCATCATCCAAGGGAACATCCATTAGATCTTTTCTAGGCAGTGTCTTTTGCTCAATCTCCTGCAGGCAGCTGTGTGGTGTGCCATCCGCAGGAGTTGGGAGCAAGGTAGACGGATTCAAAGTTGTACACCATTCAGTTATCATGTGAGGTTGGCTCAACAGTATAGTCATATAGGAAAGATGTCTAGCAGGAGAAAGATATGCTACTTTTTCTTGCAGTAAAATAATCACGACTGCATGAGGCACTCTCAATGTGAGAGGGCGGAACAACACTACTGAGGCTGAAGCCTGCACTGCCATTGCAGCTACAACTACTGCTTGTACACAGTGGGGCAGGGATTGTGCCACTGGGTCCAGCTGTGATGAATAGTAAGCTATGGGACGTTGCTTGTCCCCATGTTGCTGTGTCAATACTGATGTCATATAACCTTGCTTACAATCTACGATTTGGAAAAAACGTTTATGATAGTTTGGTAATCCTAAAACTAATGAGGATGCTATCAATTGCTTTAATCTACAGAAAGCTGACTCTGCTTCTGGTGTCCATTGTAATAAATCTTGTGCTGCCATGGGCTTCTTGTATATCAAGTCAGTCAATGGAGCAGATTCCAAAGCATAGTTCGGAATCCAACTCCGACAGAAATTAGTTGTTTCCAGGAAGGACATCATCTCCTTCTTGGTAGTTGGTTTGGGTGCTTGTAAAATTGCTATTTTTCTTTCGTCATCTAATATTCTGCCTTCTTTGGATATCACATATCCCAGGTATTTGACCTGCTTTTTCCAAAGCTGCAATTTGTTTTTGTTTACTTTATGTCCTTGAGTGGCTAAAAATTGTAGTAATGCTATGGTATCTTTTCTACATTCTTGCTGGGTGGGGGCTGCCAGCAGGATGTCGTCTATATAAAGTAAAATTTGGCTGCCTCTTGGTGGGATAAATCCCGCCAAGTTACTTGCCATTTCTTGTGCGAATATTGTTGGGCTTTCACAATACCCCTGTGGTAGTCGCTTGTATGTGTACCTTTTCCCTTGAAATGTGAATGCAAACCAATGTTGGCTGTCAGGGTGTATCGGTATTGAAAAGAATGCATTGCTAATATCTACCACAGAAAAATACTTCTGTTGAGGCTTTAAATCATTCAACAGGGTGTGTGGATCTGGCACCATAGGTGCTCTAGGTATTACTGCATCATTTACAACTTGTAAATCTTGGACCATACACCATTCTCCGTTTGCTTTCCTGACAGGAAATAAGGGTGTGTTACATGGTGAATCGGAAGATTCTATCAGTATTCCTTCCTTAAGTAAAGCTGCTATTATAGGTTTGATTCCTACTTCTGCATCCTTTCTCAAGGGATAGTGTCTTTTCTGCGGTCTAAATGCTGATTTTGTTGTAATAGTAACTGGTCCTGCTGTACTAATTAGTCCTACATCTGATTTCCCGGCTGACCAGAGAGTTTCTGGTATTCCTCGTAAGGCTTTTTCTTCCTCTTCTAGTAAGAGTGCTACTCAGCTGTCCTCACTAGACTGCAAGTGTACAGCTGGGTGTGTCTGCGTTATCCAATTTAACTTCTGTTTCTGTACTCCCTGTTCTGACAATTCCAACTGTTTGTTTTTCCCACTTTGTGACTTTTTCTACTAGATCTACCCATTTCACATTCTTATCCTTAATTAAGCTAACATGTGGTAATCGATTAGATTTATAGTGTGCAAAGAATTCCTGGGGCAATGAACAGCTAACTACACTGTTCCCTTCTTTGTCCCAGTGCAGATTACATAATACTAATCAGTTTGCATGGTTTAACAGTTCTTGCTCATATTCCTTATCAGGTCCTGGTGTGCTACAATAATACAGAGTACAGTGAAACAAATGCTGTTTATCAGTGTCAAGGGAGGGGGACTTACTGATGGCTATGTTTATCAGTTCTTCGGTTACTGCCCCTGGACCAGTCGTAACCAAGTCCTGGCTGTACCAATAAAATGTTTCACCCTCCGGTTGCACTACAAAAGCATCCATTTGTCGCTATGCTTCCATACCCTGCATAGTCGGAACTACTGCTATGCCAAATGTCTGCATGAGATCTCTGCCCAAAAGGTTTACTGGGCATTTTGCAGAAACAACAATTTTGCTTTTCTGGGTCATCCCTGAAACAGGGTCAGTTATTGCTATGTTATGGGAGAGTGGCTCCTGATACAGCTGTCCATTAGCTGCTTTCACTAATATGTAATCAAGTGATTCTGAATTTTCTGGTAGTTTGGAAGGATGTATCAGGGTTCGTGAAGCCCCTGAGTCACACAGGAATTTAACTTCCTTCCCCTCTACCAGAAGTGTAACTTCCAGTTTCGTGTCTGCTAAATAGAGCTCTAAGCTCAATAATGCTAAGTCCAAAATTTCACTTTCTTCACCATCTGTGATTTCTTGTCCTTCCTCTATTTCTTCTATCACATTCTCTATTCCCTCTATCACATTTGCATTTGTCTTTTCTCGGTTACTTCCTTCTAGTGATTCTTGACTATCATATAGTCAGTCCTCACCCTCCTTATCTTCCATGGCTACCTTCTTGTTTTGCTTGCAACCCCTTGCTAAATGTCCCTTCTTTCCGCAATTAAAACATTCACCCCTTTTCTTTCTCTCTTCAAACTCTTCTAATCGTTTATCAGATTGTTTGTTTCCCTGGGCATTTTTCTTGCCCTTTTTCCCGGACTGTACTACATTTATTTATTTATTTATTTATTTTACATTTGTTGACCGGGAAAAATCCGACTGGATACATGTCCATTTTCAGCGGAGGCCCGGGGAGAAAAGCTCCACATTTAACAGTTGGTACATTGTTACATAGAAAAAAAAAAACTGATGTTAAATTACATTAAGCAATAATAATAGAAATAATAAAAAAATGGAAGCCAGAGATACAGGCGTTATTAGTTACATACATAAATAGTTGATAAAAAGAGGGTAATTAGACGCAGAACAGGTATATGATTTGAAGAAAAAAACACTTAGTCATGCATAAAAGATAATACAAGACTAAGATGATTCAGAGGGAAGAGAAATACAAGGGGAAAGAAGAGGAAAAGAAAAAGAAGCTGACATGGTAGATTCCATGGGATTCTATTGAGAGAAGAGGTGAGAGAAGTGAGTTAACTCAAGGCAGTTAGTCAGGGTGTGAGCATTGGCATAACCAGTGGGACTTAAAATATTGGAATAGACTTTTTTTAAAGTATGATAGAGAGGTGTTTGTGGTAATACTGGTGGGAAGGGAGTTCCATATATTAGCAGTAGTGTTAGCAAATAGAGCATCTCCACTTGCATTGTTGGATTTAACGTTTTGGATAAGTATTCTGTTTGAGGAGCATAGGCTATTTAGGCTAGTATAAGGAATGACTAGGCTCTTTAGAGCAGGGGTTTTCTCAGGATGGGTAAGTATTTTATATGCCTCAGTAAGTTGAGACAGCTGAAGGAGGTTAGGGAGTTCTATCCATCCAAGGTCTTTTAGATTATTACAATGGTGTGTTCTATATGGTGAACCATTTGCAAATCTGGCAATGTGATTATATGAACATGAGAGTTTATTTAGCTCAGTTTTATTCAGCTTAGTGAACATTGGGGATGCATATAGAAGTGTGGATAATAAGTGGGTACGAGCAATAGTTGTTTTTGCTATAGGAGTTAGAAAGGCTTTGATTCTATATAATGATCCTAGTTTCCTGTTGACAGTTTTGATAGTAAGATTAATATGGATGTCATATTTAAGTTTATTGTCTATGGTAACTCCTAGTAGTTTAGTATGGGGGTCAGGTGTTATAATTGTACCATTATTTGAGTGTATATTAAAGTCTATGAAGGGAAGTTTCTGGGTAGGTTGAAATAGAAGCAGTTTGGTTTTTTTGGGATTAAGAAGTAGCTGTCTTCCTGTTAGCCAGTTTTCAACAGCTGTAAAGCAGGATTGAGTTTTAGCTAATAGATTGTCTAAAGAGGTGTCCGAACAGACTAAGGTCGAATCATCAGCATATTGTATACAGGTTGCGTTGGGGATGGCTTTGTATAGGTCGTTAATAAAGACTGAGAAGAGAAGTGGACCCAGTATGGATCCTTGTGGCACACCTATGGTATTTGGTAGGAGATTGGAAAGTTGATTTTGCCAGAGTATTGCTTGTTTCCTATCAGAGAGGTAAGCTTGAAACCAGTCTAAAGTTAGATGGTCAAGCTGTAAAGTTTTTAGAGTATTATGAAGTAGTTGGTGGTTAACCATGTCAAAGGCCTTTGAAAGATCCAGAAAGAGAGCAGATGATATAATTTTGTTATTACGGTTGCAATTTATAGTATCAGTAAAAGAGAGTAGTGCAGTAGTTGTGCTGTGGTTGGGTCTAAATCCGTGTTGTGAGTTGGTCAGTAGTTTGTTCTGGGTTAGATAGTAAAGTAGTTGTTTATGTATACATTTTTCCATGATTTTGGCAAGAGGGACATTATGGCTATTGGTCTATAGTTGGACAGTTCAGTGGAAGAGCCACCTTTATGAAGAGGTATAACATGGGATGTTTTCCAAATTGTCGGGATGGAAGATTCCAGGATGGTACGATTTATAAGTATTGATATGGGGTAGGCTATTACATTTGCGGCTTTCTGTAAGTATTCAGCTGGGAGAAGGTCAGCAGAGGGGTAGTAGGTTTAAGTTTTTGTAATAAGGATCTTATGCTAGATGTTGGGACAGGTTGTAGAGTGAAAGTGGGTCTAGTTTCTGGAATATCCTCTGTCACAGGACTGAATTTAGCAGATAGTTGGTTAGCTAAGGTTTGTATAGTACTCGTGAAGAATGAGTTAAAGGTGTTAGCTACTTCTAATGGAGTTTTATCTGATACCATTTCTGGGGTGGGAGTTGAGGACTTGCCCGGGCGTAAGAGGTTGTTAAGACCTGCCCAAAATTTTTGCGGGTTGTTTTGGTGTTTATTTTGTAGTTGGCAGTAGTAACTTTTTTTGTCAGCTAGTATTGCTTTTTTTGTGTCATTTCTTTTTTGTTGAAATATGATGCGGTCTCGGGATAATTTAGTTGCCCGCCAGGTATCCCAGGATTTGTTTCTATTTTTAATTTTAGATTTGGTTTCCTTTGTAAGCCAGGGTGCAATGTTTACTTTGGTCTTAATTATCCTTTTTGGAGCATGATTATCAAGTATGTCTAGGAAGGTGGTATTAAATCTAGATACTGCTTCTTCAAGGGGGAGATACTTTAGTGGGGCCCAATTACAAGATCTGAGTTCTTCTTGGAATTTTGTTAGGTTAAATTGCTTCTTGTTTCTAATTGACCTGTACATGGGAATGGTAGATAGGCCTATTTTATTTTTTGTTATGTATGTGATGAGGTGGTCGCTTAGGTCATTTGGTACAGTCCCAGACTCATATGTTTGTGGCTGGCTATTTATTAGAATCCAGTCTAAAATACTTTCTTTTTGGTTTACATTTCCAGTTCTAGTTATAGTATTTATAATCTGGGTAAACCCATGTAGGTTAATGTGGATGGGGTTGGTCTCTGAAGAACATAGGTTCCAGTCAATATTGACGTCACCCGTGATAATAGTTTCTTGGGGATAGTTGTTGGATATCCAGTTAAGTAAGTTTTCCAGTGTATCAACATTGTTCCCTGGAGGGATATACACTGTAAATAGATTTATACTTTTTTCTTTGTTTAGCTGTATTTTTAAAGCAAGTATTTCTGCATTAGAGATTTGGGGTGGTTGTTTAGTGTTAAAGGTAATGTTGATATTGCTGTTATAGAGCACAGCAATACCACCACCCTTTCTTTTTATTCATAAATTTTGGCTCCATCTTCTACAGCAAATACTTGGGTTTTCTTTTTCTTTTTGTTATTAAAATGCCTTTCGGCATGTCTTGCATATTCAAGTAATGACTGCAATCTACTTGCACCGTGATCTACCATGTGCTTTGTAATAAAGCTGCTAATGGGTACAATACTGCCTTTCAAAAATGCATTCTTTAGCTGCTGCTCATATGGGGAATCATGTGTCTGGTCTTCAGGTACCTGCCTTCCACAATGGTTATTAAAACATTCTAATAATCTAGCATAATATCTATCTACAGTTTCACTTTCCTGTTGGCTGCATTGATTAATGCAAGTCCAGTCTGCCCTAGGCTTCCATTTCTCAGAGATTCGGTCTGTCAGACCTTTCACCCTGTTATCCAGCTCTGCGTTGCTATGTGGGAGTGGCTTGTGTTCTGCGATCATGTGCCAATCTGGACCTATGATTTGTCTAACTACTTTTTCTACTTCTTCTCCATTTAAATGATAAGTTAACCTCATGCCCTGTAAGTCTTCTAAGAATTTTCTAAAATTAACTTTTGGATGGGGAATTCCCTCTGTGGCTTTCCGGATATCTTCTGGTGTCCACGGTCTATATATTAGGAGAGTCAGGTCCTGCCCTTCCTGTCCTGCCTGAGGATTTGGTACTTCTATGAGTGGACATATCTCTACTTCACTCATAGCTCATGATATTTTGTTTATTTGATATAACTCAGTACCCCCTCTTAAGTTACGTGTTTGAGACCTAGTCTCGATGGGATCTCTGACGTATGGTCTTGGCTTTGCGGTGACAGCCGGGTATAGTGGAGGTGGATCAGCTTGTCCACTCACTAAATATTCTGGTGCGGGAAGTGGAGGCGGTGGAGGGGCTGATGCTATTACCAAATTATTGTCTTCTTTATCTAGAAACATAGCTTTTGAATTATTACTTTTTTGTTCTCTACGGTTTGCTTCCTCAATCCACCTGTGTGCCTGAGGAATGCCTAATTGACATTGCTTTTTTACCTGACCTTTTGCGTCAGTTTTAAGCTGCTTGATAAGTTTAATAAGCGAGGATTTTTCTAATTTGCCATTAAATTCATATTTATTAACCCATTTTGTATAGTATCTAACATTGTCGGCATGCTGTAATTGCATATATTTTGCATCTTCGGTTAGCGGTGGATCTTGGGAACTTTTTTTGCACTTATTACCCATATTGCTCTGACTGTTAAAAATGTTACGTAACCCTTCGTATTTTCACGTGGTACCACGATTTTTTTTGTTTCACAGTTCATCTAGAATAACTGTCTTACCTATTCTGTTTCCCTGATCTATGACAAGACTGCAATCTTCCTGTCCCTGACTTGTAAAAAAACAAATCTCCTGACAGATGATTCAAATCAAGTCCCTGATCTAAAACAGAAAAAAGGTAAATATTGCCTTACCTGAGCCTCCATGATTGACCATCTCTGGTTCGTATAATAGAACAGTGGTTGGCCTCTTTTGAACGAGAATTCAGTCAGGGGTCTTTCAAAGCAGAAGAACCGATGTAGTTTCTTCCCTGTATGGTTTCCTGCCACCTGGCCCATCTGACCTGAGGCGAAGTGAGAGTTTCTGGTCCGAAGGACCAATGTGTCAAAGGAAAAAAAACTTCAAAATGATCAACACATGGCAGGTTCAGGTTAAGGCACTTTAATCTTGCAGCAAGGAGACAAAAACGTGCTAATACAGAGTTTGTCTAACTAGAATCAGGAAGTGAAGCTATTCTTATACATTTCTTACAAGACATTGCCTACCAAGCTGACGTAATAAATCACAAGTTCTTTCAATATTATTTCGTAGCAGCTGTTTGTCCATGATTTTCTGCTGGGACATCAACTTTACAAAAAAAACTTCCTAAGAAAAACAACGTGGCCTTGATGACCACCGGTCAGATACAACTTCTCACTATGCAGTGTTACCATTCAAGGTACTATGGCTAATTTGAGCACAAAGCAAGTACAGATTATAGTTCATTTCTTCAAGCAGTCTTTGTTTGATGTATCTTTTCTTTCCTGCAACTGTGCATGTTCTCATGACATGAACAGAGCTGATTGTTTATATTCAATTACATTATAGAAAACAGTATTGTTCTATTCATTTATTTTCCTGACCTAGCAGATAATCACCTGCTTCTCAGCAGATTTCCAAAAGACATAAACATGAATTTTGCTGTGCTAGCAAATACTAGGTCAGAGAGCATCTTGCAATTTCAGAAAGCATACTGCAGTTTTAAAAGGCATCTTATAATTTCATACAGAATTAAGCTGTACATAAAATAGAATGAAATGTGTTAACCCTTTTAGCTTCTAATAAGCACTAAACATATACATTAGTACATATTTTTCTAACACTAATTCTGAGTGATGTTTATTTTTAATAATGAGAAGATGGTAACCAAAATATGTAGTTTTAGTTTTGAGAGATTTTCAGAGGTTAATAAGTAATAATGTGAATTCCCATGAAAGAGAATTTTTTTCATATGCCATCTTCTCAAGCCTAACTCTCAGTGAACACCAGATTTTATATGTACATTTAGAGCTCCAGAATATATGAAACAGGTCTGCATTCTGGAATTGGCAATGTGGACAATTTGGGGAGATTTTTGCATTAAAATTGTCCATACTTTCTGGAGTTAAATAGGCATTATTAGTGATCATTAATTGGGTATAGATACGTTTTTAAAGGGGGTTAATTTCAGTGTAGCTTTAATGACTTTATATTTCTGACTATGACAGATTGTAGCATTTTGTTTCAACTGGTAGTTTGACATAACAACGAAAGATTGACATCTGAGCTGAGTAATCAGTTTATATGAGATTGTTAACATTTTTTATTAAATTGTAGTAGTGTCCATGATATTGACACTACTATCATTAATTTCAAATCCGTTTGTCAATGAAACTGTTATTTCCCTAACTTGCCTTAACCCCTGGGAAGTTGTAAAGAATTCTTTACATGCTCCAGAGATTTATTCCTAAAAACATAGATGTCCTAAATGTTTTTCTCTTTAATTAGAGGGAACATGTTTAAATTTAAAATTTCATGATTCAATCTAATGTTTGAGTTTAAATGTAGTGGTTAAAACATCCAGAATACTTTAGATAACTCTAGGGAACCCAACAGTTTTTGTAATCTTAATACACTGAACTTTAACAAAGTATGAATTTTGAAAGTCTTAAAACTATAATTATTAAGGAGTGGAAGGTTAAATTTACATGACTTAATGTAATCTTACCAAATTTATAACCGGGATTGTGACCATTCTTTCTTTTTCGGATCAAATTCTGAAATTTTTATAATTCTACTTGAACATATAATATCATGATATAGTTTAAAGTCAGGTAATCCCAACCCTCCATTTACTTTCACCTGAATTAGTTTTTGGTAACTTATTCTAATTGATTTGGGATGCCAAATAGACTTTGTTAAAAGTACATTAACTTTTTTGAATAGATTGTTTTAAATTATTATGTTAAAAGCCTTGAGATGAAATAATAGTCTTGGAAGAATATTACTTTTTGTATAATTGCAACTTTGGAAAGGAAGAATAGTTTCAGTACTTTCCATCTCTGAATGTCTTGTTTTATTTCTGAAATCAGTTTCAAAATATTCTGAAGAAAGAGACTTTGATCATATTGGAAAGAAATTCTAAGGTATTTTAAGGAGTATTTAAGTTTTTTTTCTGAATCCAAGAAAAAGTGGTTATTATAACATGAAGAATTTAATGGGAACATGGAAGATTTATCAGGATTAAGTTTATAATTAGAAAATTTGAGAAACTACCAAGTGAATCTAATGTCTTATTCAAATCAGTATTAGATAAAGAAAAGTATATATTTAAATCATCTGGAAAGGCTGAAAAAACAATTGTATTGTTAAATCTGGAACAAGATGGCACATTTTTTGTTTTATGAGGAGGAAACGGGGTTTTATATATAAATAAAAATATATGTGGTAATAGGCATCCCATCTAGCCTCATTGCAAATGATTATTATTTTTGAATTTATTTTGTTAATAAGTAGTGTTGTACTTGAATTAACATATAGGGTTTTAATTATATCTATAAAGCTTTTTTGTAAATTAAAATAAGGTAATAATGCAAATATAAAGCTATGATTTAATCTATCAAAGGCTTTAGACGCATCTATCGCAAGCACATAAATTGGGTGTTTCTGATAATTGGAGAGTATCATCACTGTGTCCAGTGTTTGTGTATTATCACAGGTTTATCTCTCTTGTATGAAGCCTGTCTGCTCAGGTGAAATGTTAGGAATTAACTTCTTTAATCTATTGACTAAAATTGCTCCTAGGATTTCTATATCTAAATTAATAAGATATTTGTCTATAATTCAGTCTTTTTTCCTATCTTTTTTACCTTTAGGAATAAAAATTGTTTCAGAATTGTTTAAATATACATCTGAAATAACTTTATCCTTTATATAACTAAAAACTTGTAACTAAAGGTTTGATATCCTTTCTCCAAATGTTTTATAAAATTCAGCCGTAAAGCCATCCAGACCATCCAGAGAATTTGCCATTCTCAAATCTTGATCAAGATTATTTGTTTGTCACTGTGGATATGATCAACCTGTTTTCAGTAATACCACATGAAATAGGTTTACAGTTTTATTTGGATTGCTTAGCACAGGATGGCATTATACAGCAGTTTAGAGTGAATTTGTTGGTGGATTTAATGGAAACAGTATTAAAAATACGTTTTTGTAGTTTGAAGGAGAGTATTTCAGGCAGACTTTAGGTGTGGCAGTGGGTGCATAATGTGCACCCGTGTTTGCCAACCTGGTATTATCAGAATGGAAAAAACTATATGTGTTCTCATCCCACTTTATGTCCCAGATCTTAACATACCATAGGTTTTTGGATGACATACTCATTCTATGGCAAGGGAATGAGGAAGAGGTAATTAAATTCACTGAATATATAAATGCAACCACAGGATTTTTGAGATTCACTCACAGGGTGCATAGGCATGAAATGGATTTTTTTAGATATATTATTGAGCAAAGATGCTAATACTGGTGAGCTGTCCTCAAACATGTTTAGAAAGAAGACATACATAAATACACTTCTACACTTTGATAACTGTCACTCTTACCACCAGCAGAAAAGTGTAGTAAAGGACAAATGGTTAGACTTTCAAGGCTGGTGAGTGATGACAGGAAACTTAATCAAGCAATGATAACCCTAATTGGAATGTTTAAGGAGAGGGGATACCCTATTAATTTGTTATTGTCAACATGAAAGGAGGTGACACAAAACAGGGCCACTAGGTTTGTTCCTATTTTAAAAGGAGGCAAACATGGAGACAATACCACACAATAAGTAAAACTTGGTCATGTTATTATGGTAATACAATACAACCAAGATGCAACACTATTAAGGACAAAAATATGTTCATTATGGGAATACATTTTTGACAATAACTTAAAAGAAAAACTAGGTAGGAGAACAAAAATATTATACAGTAGAGGAACAAATATAAAAGAAATGGAGAAAAATAAAGAAAGAGTGAGAGTAGCATACAGATCAAAAATGCACAAATGTGGTACATGCAGCTCATGTAGGTTTATCAGTGATGGTCCTTATGTGAAAATTATAACATCTGACAAAAATTTACAATGCCCTGGTGTATGTAATTGTAACATGAAACGTGTGGTTTATGTGGCTGTGTGTGTCTCATGCCCAGCCTTTTATGTGGGCAAGACCACAAGACATTTGAGAGAGAGGCTAGCAGAGCATAACAGGGACATTAAGAAACAGAAGCTGAGTGCCCTGTATATGCACAGTAATGAATGCATTAAGTTCAAAAAGTTTATATTGTTTGTGTTGAATAGAGTATTCATTGAAGGAAGGGGTGGTGACCCAGATTTAGATTTACAAGTAAAAGAAACAGAATGGCAATTATGTTTGAATGCCATAAATAAAACAGGGATTAATGACAACATCTCAATAGGATGTATTTTGAAACGTAGAGCAAAAAATATTTAAAATATATATATTTTACCATCACAATTGCTACAGTTGTATCCTGGCTGATAAGTTTCCAAATGTTTTATGTTTTATCAGAAACATTTTATATATTATGTCATGTGAAATGTTTTAACATTGCTTTTCTTTAAAGAAAAATTGTTTTCAAAGCAGAACAGACAGGAAACGATGTACATACTCAGTATATAGGAAGCCATTTTAGTGTTTGAATTTGACTCTGATGATGCCTTAGCAAACTGGGCGAAAGCGCTATGTCTATTTTAATTGTATTTAATAAAATTATGGTTGTTTTGAACTATGTGCAGTGGTTTTACTTTCTGAGTTATTTGTGGCTGAAGAAGTGGATTGTAAGGAGTTTCTTTTGGTTATAATGTGAGATGTGTTCTTAAAATGAGCTTTTAATTATAATTGCCACTTCCCCACTGTTAGTTTTATTGCGTTAGGCAGTAATTGCTTTTATCCATTTTTTCTTCCTGTCTTGATCTCAGTTTTCAGACATCATATGAGTTTCCTGAATAAAAAATATTCCTGCTACTGATTTATATGGCAAATGTAATAGTAATTTTATTTTTTTTTTCTCCTATATGCCCTTAATGTTCCATGAATCATTAATCCACATTAATATTTAATTTTTTATATATATCAATAAAATGGAAGGTAGACATCCTTGTACTTTTTTTCTCACTAATCACCCATTTTTTTCTTTTCTCCCACTTTCTCCATTCTCTTGTAAAATTGATATAAAATTGACTTTTGCATTGTCTCACTAGCTTATTTAGGCAGATTAGTAAGTAGCTACTCTTATAGCACTTGACTCTCCCAGCTCTAACCTTGTACCTAACTACTAAATTACTTCTCCTGGAAGAGACTCCTTGGGTAGAATAAAGAGGTTTCTTCTTATAAACAAAGATAAGAGCTAAATGACTTGTATTACCTCTAAAGTTACCATTTTTAACAAAGTTTAAACCACTACAAACCCTGACTATGTGAACCAAAATGTGCATCCTCACTTCTACACTCCTAAAACTATCATGGCTCGCTTACAAGAAAATGTATAGCCAAATACCTCTACCATTGTTTTGGCACTTAACTCTTAGCCGTACTATTGGTACTTAGTGTTGTCACCCCCAGTATGATTAATATGATACGAGAGTAAAATTAACACGGCATATGTGAGACATACAAATCAGCACTAATTTAAGTTCTAAAGAATAATTAATCTAATTAAATGTATTAACTATTTGAAGTTTTTACTGATTGCATAACAGAGTGATATATTGAAGCAGTCATAGGTTGGTACTAAGCTAACTGCCCTTGTGAGTCATTTTAAGCCTAGCCAACTATCTCTTGTGAGACTCAAACATTGCACCTTGTGTTTGTAAGGCAAACACCTTAACCATTAGGCCACCCTCCATCCTTGCGAATAGATTAACACTATTACATTAAGAAGGATATCAAGAGTATATAAAATTCCAATATATCACAGCTTTTCCGATAACAATGTGAGAAAACAGATTAATTTCTAGACAGAAAACTACTTAAATCTAGCTATATGTATAGCTTCAACAATGCACATTTAAAGCACATTCCCCTTTTAACACATAAAATAAGTCTACGATGGATTTTAATATAATATGTACCCCAAATAGCAACATAGATTGTGGCTGTGAATGAGGAAGCAAACTACATCTTTGTTATTACAAGCTTTTACATAATCGATTAAACCAGCAAATTTACTTATTTACCCCCCATTTTTTTCTATTTAACAATTCTTAATAAGTCATACAGTATCACATTGAAGCATATTACAAATAGATGATGAGAACACCTCAAAATTAGAACTGTAGAACCCTAATTAACTTCAAAGCAAGACAACTTTCTACAAGTAAAATAATTGTCCACAAAGACAGTTCAAGTACAAAGAATAAAGGCATACACCTCTGGGTTTTACTTTTATTGCTTTTCCTTTTCTTCTTCATATTTTTATTTCTGCAATTATCCTTTCTTCTGTCTTTACATCACAACCCCTCTCTTATTCTAGTGATAAGCCAGTTAAGTCATATCTATTGAAGCTTAAAGTAGAAAAGATTATGTCACCTAGGCATAACATTCTAAACTGGCTACAAACATTTTAAAGCAATTTAAAACATCCATCTCAAACGTTCCGACCCTTCATAAGCGTCTACTTCTATTTGCTAGTAAACAATTACTTCTTGTGCTTATCAGGTCCAGATAGAAGCTAAAATGAGGTAATCCATTGTTAAGACTGCCATTGAAGATCCTTTTTTGCCATATATTTAACCACAAAATATTGCTAGTGACAATTCTTTCAAAAGGAACTGGGAAGAGAGGAAGTGGATGAGCCCAAAGTATGAGTGTAAAGGTCAAGGTTCTGCTATTGCTACCCGCATCACAAGATCTTTTCGTCTTAAAGGTTCCTATCCATCATCAAAGAAAATAAGAGTGTCCGGGATTTATTTTATTACTTTATAACATGGGATTTTGAAATCCGACCTTCGTTTACACTAGATATGAAGTGGTTACTACTTTACATCTGGATGTTCATTAAATGCTTTCAGGAATGCCATTCATTAAATGCTTTCAGGAATGCCAATCTTGCGTCTTTAATAGAGTCAATTGAGAATTTATTTTCATTGTACTGAAAGGACAGAGTATTTCAATATCACATCTGGAATTTTACCTTCTTAGAGATTAGGTAAGAACAGAAGGGTGCCAGTTGTTGCCTTTTTTGCTTAATTGGATAAGGTAAATCTTGTTTAAATGTTATATTGTTGCCATTCCATGAAATTTTTCTTTGCTGCTGCTAGAATTTTAACAATATTTTTGTAATTTAAAATTTTAACATATATTTGCCTGGGATTATTAGGTAGTTGTGATGAGCAGACAGCCCAATGTGCTCTTTCAATTACTATTGTGTTTGTTTCTGAAGAGTTATCAAATAGACAACCTGGTATTTTCTTGATGATTTATGTTAATTGTGAATGTTTGTAGCTGTCCAGGACACCTCTGATGAGAATATTGTTACACCTACTTCTCGCCTCCAAATCAAGTGTTTTCTGTTGAACCTCCTCGATGTAATTATTGTTTTTGTCACAAAGTTTTCACATCTGGTAAATCTTAATTTCACTCTCAGAAACTCTATCTTCAGTTATTTCCAGTTGGGATGCTATTTGATTGACAGTATTTCTAAAAGATAACAGTTGGTCAGAAAAGTTCTGAACTGCCAATTATAAAGGCTGAAGTGCTGATTTTAATTCTTCAAAGCCAGGAAGCTGTTCCGACTTTGTTTTTGTAATAGATTTGAGAGTTTCTTGCTGTTTACCCATCCAAAGTCTTTTAATTGTAATTTCTTTTTCAGGTGATGTTATGGCCAACAATTTTGTTTTAGTTGTTTGAGCATCCATACATTCTAGTTCAGATGACATCTTAGGAGATATGTTTCAGGTTAGGAAGTATTACAGACCCCTTGCGTCCACGTGTCTGTACTTCTAAGAGATCAGCTGAGGGATCTGTTTATCTTCTAGCAGAAAAGTAGCATAACTTTATATTTATTGCTTGAAGACTGAGTTGTAGTAGCCTATAAAAAGCCCATTAGGAGAGTTCTCATTACAATTATAGGGTATATGTCTAGAAAAAGATAGTCAGGAGCTGTGATCTTATGGTGCTCATAGGATACCCACCATTTTGGATCTCTAGTACCTACTATTTACCTTTGCATTTCACCCATATCTAGGCACAGGCACTGCATGCCTAGCAATAAAAGAACATCCAGATGTTGTTACTGTTTGTAGGGGATAGCAATTGGGAATGGGTGAGTCATGTACTTGATTGACCCTGCAGTAGGGATCAAGGACCTAGGGTAATGTCTCAGAAATATAGATTGAAGACAATTTATGGACTTCTGTAACAGTTTATGCATGGTGGTTTGAATGATGCTCAATTCCAAAAAAGGACTCTGGGAGTTGGTAAGCCTCATAATGGAAACTGTGTCTGCTATGACACAGCTCTTAATTCTATTGAAAAATCTAACAGTGCCAGTAACTGAAATCTACATCCATTGTAGTGTTGCAATTACCCCTGTATGTTGGACTTTGTCCTGCATGCAGTGCATGGTACTAAAGTGTAGCTGTCATGTTCTGAAACAAGTGTGAGTAAAAAATCTTTGGAGGTGGCTATAACTTCCCTACATACCTTGTAACCTCCTAGAGCAAAAAATCTGGACAAAGCCTAAAATGCTTGGGGGTGGAGTAGGGACAGATTTTAAATATTACAAACTTAGATAGTTGATAGAATAATAGGTTTTGCATTAGCATGAATTTTCTGAAGGATTGGAGCCTTAAACTCAAATGTTTATCATTATTTAATGACTTCAGTCCTCAGGTATTTGCCAGAAAGTTACAGATTTTAGGATGAACATACCAAAAATATGAGGCAAAAATCTGGACATTCTGCGAAAATCTGTACAGTTGAGAGGTATGCTTCCCTACTATATACTTTAATAACTATATAGTTTTTGATGAAAATTGTGTTGTTTTTCTATTTTATTTTGTTTATAAGGACAGCCTCCTGATTTTTTTTCTCAGTGCTGAAAATCCCTGCCATGACTTCATAAAAGACTAAACCCACAACACCTCACTGCCTAAATTAACAAAAAGGCTACTGGATTCCCATGGTGTTGCATCAGTAATAATTTCTTACTTAATAGAAATGTGCATTGTCAAATATTTTTTGCAGGTGAGACATCTCACATTGAAGTGCAACACAAGTTGATGTAGTAGTGAATCCACAATGTAAGTGAGACATTGCCTTTCTAAAGAGGGAAGTTGATATTATTACCTCATAGCACTTTGCAATTGTATGTAACTCGCTGCTTAGTTACTGCTATAACCTTGTTTTGTAGGTGTTATTGTACAGAAAAAACAAGCAAACAGTGAAGCTAAAAAACAAAGAATATGCTATTTTCATTTTTTTTTTGTAAAATTGTTTGCAGGTTTAAACTGAGTACTTAAAAAATCAGTAGATAAGTTAGTGAAATAGAATTAATAACAGGGTACACATCTGGACTTAGAAGAAACTACTTTATCTCTTTAAAAATGGTTGTATGCTGATTTGAATGGAAGCAGTAAGAGGGTACACATTAGGACCCTGGAAAAAAAACATCCTGTCTGTTTTTAAAAAAAATGGTTGTATACTGCATCAAAAATACCATGATTTGAAACTGCATAACAATTTACTGCAAATCACTTGTTTTCATTTTATTATTGTTTCATCTCAGTTTTAGTGGGAAGGTATTAAATGCTCATATTGATAAGTATTAATGCCCTCTGGAAGGTGAGAAAACCACAAAAAATGAAAATGCCTTTTCAATTTTCCCTTCACTTTTCCTTAATCCTTTATGCAGTCTAACTTCTCTTATTGGTGGATGAGTTCTAGCAATTACATGACAGGCGGGATGGCATGTAGGCATAAAGGGGGAGATGTGCGTGCAGCAGTTCAGAAGTGTACTGACATGGTAGCTGATAATAAGTGCACCAACATCTTTAGAAAATCAGAATTGCATTCTCTGTTGTTTGCTAGTATTGCTGTCTATGTTGCTACTCACATTTGTGGGCCTTTATTTTAAGATAACTGGTGCAGTATTTCCTCTCCATCTCCGCTATTTATACATCTTAAAAGTCATGCCCCAGGATTCACTAACCTTCTGTGCAAGACTAAGTTAGTCTTACATGGAAACTGCAGCCTAAGAGTAAGATGTCAGTGCACCATGCATATTAATGAGGGCGCGCTGCCCAACTCTAAGGCTAACACGAAACGTGCATGAGTGCAGGGGACGTGTTGGACTGCCGAGCAGTTCAAAAATCCACACCCCTGCAAGTCTCTCTGTTGGGAAATGTCAACTGACATGAGCGAGTCTGCTCAAATGTGTACATACCCAGCACTACACTCCTCCACATTCTAAACCCCTGTACAATTATAAAATGTAAAACTTTTATTTTTTTTTTAGTATTCCCGATATAGCTGCCCGTATTTGCACATGTTTGCATGGGTTTGCCCATTGCTTAGCTACAGTTAGCAGTTTAGACATCGAAGAAGATAATAAGAAACTTATATGCAAATTAAGCCAAATAGCAATAGTGTACTGGAAGAGCCTTTGCACAAAGAGGAGGCATTCCCGGTTCGAGTCCCACCACTCCCCTTTCTATTTTCTGTTGGAAACCTGTATATAAAAATAATTCCTGACATTTATCTTTTAAATTTTAGTAAAAGGCATTTAAATGGCATATGATATATATATATATATATATATATATATATATATATATATATATATAAGAAGGTGAAATGGTTATGAATACTGATGAATGCATAAGTAATGTATCTTAAGCAATGTGAAGCACTGCTAAGCAAAGTTTACCAGTATTAAGCACATTTAAGTATAATTGCTCATAGCTTAGCACTGCTTTAACTAGCGCAATGGCTTTGCGCGTAGCTGCGCATTGCGCCAACTAGCGCAAACAAAACATGTTTGCGCGTAGCTGCACACCTCGCTAACTAGCACAACGTCGGGCAATGTTGGGCAATGTCGAGCAATGTAGAGCACCGTAGAGCAACACTGGGCAAAGTTGAGCAAAGCCGGCTAAACACAGCCACACCTCCTAGCTGGTCTGGCCAGTAGTAAAATAAAAAGCAATGACAGGACTCGAACCAGGGACACTGTGCACCATAATCACAATACTAAACCACTAAGCCATGACAGCTTTTCACATGAATGCACTTTCAACACACACATACATATCAATGGAAGTTTACCCATTGCTAAGCAGGTGTGCTTTCAGCTGAGATGTTTCAAAACTGGCCAATCACAAATAAGTGCGGGAAATGAGGCATATTTAAGCTCCATAGGTGGGAATATTTGCCATAACTGGTTGTAGCTCCCATCTGCAGTATGCATGGCCAGTGTTGGAGAGAGCTCTCGATTTTGAGTGCAACATTGGGGCATTGAGGAGTCAAAAGTAATGGTTTGGCTCCTCATCCATAATCATGATGAGAGACTCCTGCAGGGCCAGTTCCAGGGCACCAAATACAAAGTAGAAGCCTGGAACCGTCTAGCTCATGATCTCACCAGTGCCACAAGCATCCCTCGTACTCGTGAGCAGGTCAGACACCACTACTCAGACCTGAAGAGACGCAAGGAGGACCGACTGAACCAGTGGATACAGGAGGCCCGTAGGATGGAAAATGCCCCACTACTGAGTAGGTAGCCATGGAATGAAGTATGTAAGAATTACTATTGTAGTCTATATTATGAATAGGTATGTCTCAATATCACTTCATTTTCTTCACAGCTGCAGGTGTCCATGCTGTGAATCAGCAAGCCTATGCAGATAGGCTGCTAAGGCTGCGCCACCAGGCAGGTTAGTAATTATTCTGCATGTATTGTTATATAAAATAAGTGAGAGACCCTGAAAAAGAGTGTTGTAACCCATTAATAAAGGTATAATAAGTCTTGAATAATTTCTCTGCATGTACTGTTATATAAAATAAGTCAGAGAGACTAAAAAAGAGTGTTGTAACCCATTAATAAAGGTATAATACATCTTGAATAAGTCTTCTGCATGCACTGATATATCAAAGAAATGAGAGAGCCTCTAGAAAAGTGTGTAATATACTAATAAAGGTATAATTCCTGGAGTGTGTCCATGTCACTTTCATCGATATGTTGTTGTACTCTTGCATTATAGAACTAGTACTGTTGTATTAAGCGCTGTCAACCCACACTTGGATAGGCCCATATAAAGTGGATGAAGGGAGTGCCAGTAGCTGTTAAGCATATATACATTCCTCAACTGTTGGTTCATGGCCGGCGTGTACAGGTTAATCTGCCACATGAGTAGCTTGTTATTGTGTTCCCCAGAAATGTCAGTGTGCTGCTAGAAATGTAGGGGGCTGTTAAAATATAACTGATAATGTCACCTGAACACATCCAGATATGTAGATATATAAATATAAATAAAATATATAAATAAGTAGCAGTAACATCTGCATCCTGGACAGTTTGTATGTCAGATACAGGTCAGGTATATAAAGAACTAGCAAAACCCATTTCACAATTTAACGGACATTGCCTAGTGTAATAATACATGTAGGGGATATATACCTGCAGTCAATAGGAATGTAGTGTAAACTATAAGTATATATAAGCTGTTAATGGAGGTATCTTTTTACATCCTACTGTATGTGCATAAACAATGCAATTCCACACCTCAATAGGTATGTCTAATCTCAAAACATTTGTTGGGACATGTGTCCCATTGGTTAATAAATATCTGCATTTACTTTGATGCATGTGCCCTGTTCAAATACCACAATCTTGGTGGCCTGTTGCCACCAATCAATCCTGCATGCTGTTGGAATGTCCACTGTTGTTCTATATATGCATGTGTTATGCTTGCTGTTCAACTGTTGGAAGTCTGATGTGTTGGGTTAATGGGAATATTACTGCATGCTGTTACAACTAATTTGGAATGCTGTTGGCTATTACCAACCCATATTGTCATTAACTCCTCCTAAACATAGAATGTATGGGAAGGCAGGTCCCAGTGGACCCACCTGTCCCACCTCAGCTGGCAATGGCACCTGGCACCAGCAGGTCCAATGTCCAGCTCGGGACCTCCTCCTCCATTGGCCCTGTGCCACCTTCGGGTGGAAGCACTGCAGGGGATGGGGCTCGTCCCCTCCATGCAAGCTTGGCAAGAGGAGGGCCACCTATCACCCTCCGAACAGTCCGGGCTGTGGTGCGTAGGGAGATCGAGCGTTCAGTCACTGATCCTCTACGCCAGCTTGAGGCATGGGTGGCGCGAATCATGGGTGAGCCTGCCCCTCCTATGCAGCCACCAGCACAGCCACCCTCTGGGCTGTGAAGGTACAGTGGTGACTCCCCATGGGTGGGGATCTCAGTTCCACTGTTGCCATCTGTGGGCTCATGGGCTTGCGGTTTCCAAACATCCTTCCCCGTCAATGGTGTTCATCCACCACATGTGTCATATTCCGCCCCTGTATGCGTCTTGTTTGTCCTGCCTGTTTACCTCCCCAATCTACCTCCCCAAATATACCTACTTCCCCTACCCCACATTCCACTCTCACCTGAAAAAAAAAGGGCAATCTGCTCCCCAAAAAAAAATTACGCCCCATACATAGCTGCCTATTTTGCACACATGTCCGCTGGACACATAAACTGATATTTATTTGGCAGTACAACATACTTTGTTGTCCTCACCCCTCTCTCAGGGGTGGAAGGTTTCATATTTCCCTCCAAATTTATTGCATATGCACAGCTGTTGCTGTTAAAGAAATGGGCAGCTATGGACCTTCCCTACACCCGTCCTGCACATCCTGAGCTGTTTTCCCTACTGTCTTTCCCTCTTTGTGCCCCTTTCTCACCACTTTCCTATCTCCCCATTTTCTTTTCTTTCAAAGAAATGAGCGTGGGGGTTAACGGGAGTAAGCACTTTTAAGCAGTAGTTAGCAGGTTTGCACGAGTGTGCTCTTGTGTGCGCTTAGCTAAGTATTGCTAAGCTTCTCACAAACCCGCGCAAACCTGCTTACAAATGCTTAAAAGTGCCTTAGTCACCCTGCATGTGAGGGCCCTTGTTCTGCTTAGCAGCAAAATAAAACACCTCTTTCAGTCTCGAACCCTGTACCTTGGACACGTTACACTGCATGAAGTATTACTAAGCCACAGAAGATATACAGCAGGTTGTTGCTGAAATAGATATAGCATGCATCAGAATGAGTGAATGTAAAGGAAAGATAGGAATGCCATAACACAAATCCTGTTCTGTGGAACTTTACCAGCAGCTGTTGTGGAATTGCATTACATGACTGTGATAAGAGAACCAGGCATTCTAGCAGTAAATAATGTTACAGTAGCACTTTACAACCCCCACACAGTATCATAGCAGGACAATCCCCACCAAAATGCACAATATACCTTTGTGTTCAGGGTCCACCAAGGAAGTAGGTAGGCATACTCGGTACTGGGATTGTCCAGTTTTCTTGAGCATCCTGTGCTAATGTCAACAATAAAAAAGCACAAACTGTGCAGAAGTGAGTACATTAATATTCACAGAATAGCAGTTCACAAACAATTAATGTGCCAAATGAATACATCTCAATAACTACTTATGTATGGCAGTTAATTGTATAAGTAGAAAAGAAACTACATACTCCCATGTATCTTGTGTTAGCCTTTGTACGGGTGAGTACAATTCTACACTGACAACTGTGTACTGGAAGTGGCAACACTCAGGTCTGTGTACAACATTTAAATCATTGGCTACACCCCTAGCTTCAGATATAAGAAGTATACCAACCTTCTGTCTTAAACAACGGTGTCCACAGCAAACAAGCATGGGCCCCACTTTGGAAAGCTGAAATGGCTACGCCTACCTGACTTAGCAATTTATAGCATTGGGTTGGTATGACAGTGAGTACTGCAATTACCACACAGCAGGCTGCATGTAATTACCAAATGGTGGCCACCAATTGGTGCAGAGGCCATCACATGCACATGTGCAGATACCTATAAAAGCAGGCTGTACCTGCTGTCCACACATGCAATCATTCCATTGCAGCTATTGAGATAGAGAGAGAGAATGAGACAGACAGACAGACACACACACACCCACATCAACATCAACATCAACAGAAAAAAAAAGACACATGGAACTGAAAACTACAAACACATACAAATGAAAGGTATGTAACAGATATGTATTTACTGGCATGTAGTAGATGTTTTTGAAGAGTACTCTACATACTTTGAAAGATCCATATGTGGCAGCAGTACGTATCTATGCACAGATGCCCTGCATAACTACTGCCATGGACAAGTCAGTGTGTAGCTGTGTGCAGTGGGACATAACTGTGACATATGTAGCTCAGCATTAAATGTCAAAAATCTGATCCATGTTATCTGTGTTCTGTACAGTAGTGTATACAATGGCTGTTTGGGGGAGTAGTGCATGCAGCTATATAAACATGGATGTGACAGAGTAACACATGCATGATAGTCATATTAACGTGTAGCTTAGTATTGGCAACTGCTGTGCCAGGCTAGTATGCTAATCTAGCATTTGCAGCTACATATACACCCTCTAATATTACTGTGTGCTCACATCTGACACCTGTTCATGCTGCAGCAAGGCCCAACAGGTCAGCCAGGGACTTACAACAGTGTGAACCTTGTGTGTGTATGGCACACACATACAGAGAGATATTTCTGTGTCAGATATATTAGCATCTATATATGTGCATAGAGCAAGGGACATACTGCAACTGTTTGTGAAGGGTGGACATATATATGTTGGTGAAGGTTGTTATGTGCATATTTCTATGTAGGTTGTAGTGTGTGGCAAACAAGACAGCATACAGTGCTGGTATATGACATGTGGTGGTTAAACGCTGTGGCTATGATTTGTTAGGTTTGCAGTGTTGCAGCCAGTGAGGCCTGCTAAAGCTACATGGGCTGAGAACACCTTCAATGCATTCCACCCAAGACTGTGCAATATTATTACTTAACTGTATACCTCACAACCTTCGCATAATTGATATTCCCACCATGAAAGGTGGACTGTATATATATGTACACCAATGGATGTTTATATGTATATCTTTATAGAGAGGGAGAGAGAGAGAGAGACAGGGTCATATTTACTGTGACAGATGCCTGGTGACAAAGCCATGGCCTGAAGCTCAATGTCGAAAATGCATTGGCATCCCTTTTGGTAAAAACTCTGTACCCATGAACTACCACATAGGTGGTAGTCTACTTAACACCGAAAGTGTGATAAGAGACCATGGGACACAGGTGGACAGTAGTCTCCCCTTTGATAATCACAGTGCCACACTAGTCATGTAATCTGTCTACGTGGCACACCTCATCACAAAAGGTGTGTCATCCAGGGAAAAAGAGGTCAGTGTTCCCCTCTACTCATCACTCATAAAACCCATTATAGAGTACAATGCCCCTTTTGGTATGTACCTCACAAGACATCTACAGCAACTGGAAAGGCCACAGACATACCTCACAAAGAGTATTACCAGCCTCAAACAGATGCCGTATGCAGACCGTCTCACAAAACCACAGCTAGACTGTGTTGCATACCGCCTACCCAGAGGTGACCTCTGCCTAACATACAAAGCTATGTCAAACCCAGAGCTGTTGGACATGCTTCACATAAACAGATCACAATCCCTATGAGCTACACGCTCTAGGGACCTAAACCTTGTCACCTCAATAAAGAGAACATGCTGGAGGTATATATTCCTATCTCTGAGATATCCCATACTCTGGAACAAACTACCTGTCAATAGCAAACAAAGCTCCTCATTAGCAGTCATCATGAATAATCCTGATGATTGGATGGGAGATAGGAAATACACCCCAGGAATCACCTCTGTGGCTCTGCTTGACAGGGGCACAGGAAATTAAATTACATGGGTGTCAAAGGCCAGGGTACCATATGGCTAGGCCTCTATAGGCCCTAGGGCCAATAGCCTATTACCTACCTATGAACCGATACACACCCACATGTACTTGTTTATGTGAGGTTGACTGAGTGTGATGGTGAATGTGTTGGTGAATGTGTCAAAGTTGTGTATATGTGTGATAGCATAGTGGGAAACTGCTTCTGTCATGGTATTTTGTGTCCTAGCTATGATCCCAGCAAAAGATGTGTATGCTATTGGTAGACAGAAAAAGCAGTATGGCATATGGTCTGACGTAGTTCCTTGGTGTTGAGAGAGGTGTGCCATTGAAGGCTAAAGCAGTACATGTATGCTTATTGATTGGTACTGCTGGTGAATGCAAATCCCGTATGAACTGTAGTACTACCTGAAGCTGTAGGCCTAAACAGCACAGTATGGTGTATGTCCACATTGATTGGAACCACTGTTTTGTGTGTTCCCTGTAGTCCTCACAGATTACATACTCAGGCATAAGGTGTTGTATGTACTGACACACAGTACTGTATGGTGCACAGGTAAAGCTCATCTGGTTTGCCATACCTTTGTGTCTTGTATGTATGTCTGATGTGTGTGCGGGTATGCCTGTAACATGCCCTCGGTCATATGTGTGTTATAAGATATAAGTGCGTATCTAGCAACATGTATAGTCTAGTACAGCAGTATGCCACCTATATTCACAAATGTGCACATATGTTAGGCAGGGGTTTGCCATCAACAACTAGTGTGGTATACTGGTAATACTGTAACTGGACTTTACAATCATTGCAATGGATGACATATTTCGTTATGCATTAGCTTGATATATACCTCCTGTGGCTAGGTGGTGCATTGTGTCGCATACAGTGTGCCATGTGCTGTTGTATAGTCTTACATACTGGTTTCTCTTTGTTGCTGTGCAGAACATGGTTTAATATATAGAGTGTTCCAGGCACTGTCAGGCAGTTGTGGGTTGAGCACTGATATGTGGTATTGAAAGTGTGTATCCTCTGACAGCCAATAGGTTGCTATATATGGCAATTCAGTGATATCTGTACTTTAGAATGTTAAGTGTGCCACATGACTTGCTCACACATATTGTTTCATTGTCTTCCAGGGTCATGGCCCACCATCGCAACCCTACCTATAGTCCAGCTGAGGATGAAGTAATAACAACCAGTCTGGTTCAGCACTACACCCTGCTTTTCTCAAGAACCAGTCAGGACCAGCATGAGAGGACTGCACTGTGGCAAGATGTTGTCCGTAGGGTAAATGACATAGGCATGCATAACCGGACATATGAGCAGGTATGCCATCACTGCAGTGATTTACTTAGACATGTCCGGCAGCATGCGTCTGATGTCCGTAGACAACAGCTTGCCACAGGTGGTGGGGTAACCATCCATCCCCCCTCACCAGAGTGGAGGAGCTGCTCCTGAGCCTGGTGGCTCCTGGCCAACAACAACAACAGCACACATATATCATCATGGAGGCCGGAGCCACCCAGCAAGTTCACACAGAGCGTGCAGGTAACATGGCATATCTGTAGACTACTGTTACCTCGATTGGTAGATCATGCATATGTGAGATGTTTACTGTGTAGTTAGAAGATGTGGAGCCTGGTGTTGTGCAATACTGATAATTTGGAAATAATCTGTAGGCCTGTGACTGTCAACCGTTGTACTACTGTAAGACTGCAAACCCACAGTAGCAGTGCCACAGTTGTTGCCACTGACAAACTGTCTCATATCCTTGTAGGTCCCTCTGGTGTGACAGCAAGGCAGCAGACCCATGCTGGTGAGTATGTTCTACATTTAATATTGCAAATAAAATGTGCATGTCATAGGTGAGGTGTAGGCCATGTACACATGTAACACACCTATGCATAATGCATGCTGTGCATGTTTGCTGTGAGACTATGCACATCTCAGTAATGTGAGTAGCTGCCTCAAACACATGCAATACACAGAGCATCCCAAACAATTGTGGTTACACTGTAGTGGACATTGCATAGGCAGTCGATACACATGCACACAACATACACAACTTTTTCATACGCAGTACATGTTAATATGCTACACATGGCGTATTCAGGCACCCACTGTAAGGTCAGACTCCAGTATCCCAAATGTCATCCACACAGCACACATAATATACCTGAGGGGTAGAGGCCTATCATGGGGTTGTGTGACACTCTTCAACACACAATACATTCATGTTAGGCAATGCTCCCTATTGGGCACCTTACAAACCCATGTAACAACTGGTTGTGAAATGGTGAATGTAGCCATGGTACTGCAGTTCAGGTACAGCATGATAGTTGCCGGTCTGGCACACATTAGTAGCCTTGAGTGATCACATGATGCTGCATGATGATGGTTCATGGTACTACACCCCATCCAGTTACAGTAACCACAGTACTACACATAGCATTCATTGCTATACACCTCAGTGTTGTGTGTGTGCAAACATATGCACCTATACACAATATGCATAGCAATCACCATTTGCACAAAGTGACACATATATGTCTTGTAATGGTATTGAGTGTATAGGTCACATGCCACACATTGGGTATGTGCGATGTTTAATGTTGCAGTTGTGTTGTAGCATGCCATGTCATGGCTGGCACTGGCATATCCACAATATGTTCTACACTCACCATAATGACTGTACAATGGCTATGTTGAGCAATGGTATTCCATCAGGTATACATGCACCACTCATCCTGTGTGTATACATAGCATGCATGAGCTAAACCTGTGTCCACAATTATCTGCTAAAGACAGAGATGCTCTAATCAGAAATGGATATCTATGTGACACACAGATACACATCCAGCCATGGTATGTATACCTGTGAGTGATGGTGCACAGGACATTGAAGAGCTTTTAATACTTGCACAGCAATGTTGTGTCCATGTACACATTGCATTCCAGGGTGAGGCCAATCACTGAACAACAACACACTGTTATTAGCAAGGACTGTCAACACTGGCACTGCATGCTGTTGAGCAACACATGTCCTGCATGTTGACATGTGTGATATGACTGTTTGGCTTGTGATACTGTACCCCACCATCAACCACTTTTGAGTATGTCCTGGATTGCTGGTGGTGTGTGTGTGTGTGTGTGTGTGTGTGTGTGTGTGTGTGTGTGTGTGTGTGTGTGTGTGTGTGTGTGTGTGTGTGTGTGTGTGTGTGTGTGTGTGTGTGTGTGTGTGTGTGTCTGCTTTAGTGAGGAGTGTATTTGTGTGCATGTGTGCATGTGTTCATGTGTGCATGTGTGCATGTGTTCTGACATCATGCACAGGTCGTAAAGTGTGTTTCCTGTCTTTATCTCACAGGTGCTGAGGTTGGGCTGGTTCACTGCTGCAGGGAACCTGATGTCACTAACACAAATAGTGATAATGAGGATAGGTGTGTTGAGGCACAGGCATGTTGGTCAGGGTCTGTCGTTGGGCCACCAATCGACAGTACATGTGTCCACCCATCCATGCACACAGTCATACTGCCAATACATCCATCACCAATGCCCTTAGCTGAGGGACAGTGTACAGTCGGCATTGGCCAGGACAGTGTGGTATCTATGGCACATGCATCCTGACACAGCAGCCATACCCAGATGTCTGGAACAGTGCCACATAGGCAGATGTCCAGGGGTTCTCGTCAGAGCACTGCTGGTCATCATGCCCCTGGCAGACGTGCCACAGGTCTTACAACCTCACGCATGTTCCAGGCTGTCATGGAGGCACAGGCATGTATGGAACAGTACACCAGACAGGGACTAAGGGCACAGAGGGCACATAACACCACTTTAAATGACAGTATCCATGACCTAGCAGGTGCCATCCATAATTACACTGAGGTCACTGATATACGTTGGGATGAGACATTAGATGTCCTCCGCAATGTCATGTCCATGTGTCAGCACAGTGTGGGATAGCGGAGATGTCGATGTGGGCATATGCCAGCAACATCAGCAGCTGGCAGTCGCCGCAGATGTCCCTCAAGTCACAACTGCTCCCGTAGTGCCAGTACCAGCCCCAGCAATGTTGAGGGTGGCCTGCCCATAGACCGTCCTAGAAGATCACGTGCACGTGGCTCTTGCCAATCCCAGCAGAGACCTGGGTCCAGTGTACATCTGTCTACCTCTGAGGATAGTACCCAGTCTGGCTTAGTACCTGATACTGTCAGTAGCACCCCTGCCAGGCACAGTTACTGTATCCGTGGCCAGAGATGGTGATCTGTAAAAACTGGCAGGTACAGTCTGTGGCTGTCCCACAAATCCCCATATATGGCAGCCACATGTTGGAACTGTGTGCATGCAGACACACACACACATAAACAGACACCTAGGGCTAACACATACCCGCACACATTACATCAGCATTGGCCCATAGCAGTACTCTTGGCGCTCACACACACACACACACACACACACACACACACACACACACACACACACACACACATATACATGTCAATTGTATGGCTCAATGTAGGCCTCTGGCAAACCAACAACACACCCTGTGCATATGATGAAACCTGTGTCACCTCCTGTCATCTGCAACATTGATGCAGGAACAGGCTAACATGGTGCTGATGCACAGGGTGACTTTATAGCAGTATAGCAATGTTAGCATGTTGTCAGCAGTAAAGTGTAATGATGTCCTTGAAGGTGTAGCTGAGCAGACATTATGCATTAAAGCTATGATTGTCAATGTAGTATTGTTTACACCAGTGTTAATTCCAATAGTGTATTGTCGGCCCACATGCTACTTGGCTGATGTGTGTAGTATTGGCAGCATGTGTTAGGGAGTGGACAGTACGTGTGGGATGTATGCAGCACAGATTTGCAGATGTACATTTGTGAACATGGTGGAGGTGCACTGTCTGCATGTACGTGCATAGTGGACACATGGGCAGGGTGACATGCCCTGTATTACACAGTGTTAACACTCCATAGTTTCTATTGGTGGCCAGTATGCATTGTACTACACACATTTTGGAACTTGGGTACACATGTGTGTATGACATGGTTTGACACTGTGCTGTGGGTGATACTGTTACTATCTGTCATTGGTTTGCATTCTGGTAGTATACATAACCTCAACAGCCTGACCATAAACAATTGTTAGATGATGTCTTGACAACTGCCACACAGATGTAGGACACACAGTAACATTTAGATCCTTCAGGTACTATACTATGCCAGTAACCAGTGTTTTTCACCGGCACCCATTCCTGGGACCACTCCTGTTTGGCATATAGCTCTCTTAGGTACAAGCAAACACTGTAGGGATATGTCCATCCACGTCTGGAAATGCATACTGTGGCCTATAATGCATTCTCCAGATGACACACACATCCTCCACAAAGGTATCATACAGACAGATACCTGTTGTCAAACCCATGCTGTAAAGCTATAAGCCAACTAAAGCATAGTCATACATTTTACAAAACATAGCATCCCCACAGTACCACATAGGTAGTAGCCCCCAACATGTTGAACAGGTACCGATGTGTACATACAACCAAGTGTTACGTAATCTCTCCTTTGGTAATCACATTTCCAAAGGTATTTTGAAATCCCTCAGTGGATCACATAAGCAATAAGGGCTCTGCATGCATATCCACAAAGGCTGTTGTACACCTATAATGAATAGCCATCATTGACAGACTTTGCTGCATTTGAACAGGTCTGAAATATACCTCAGGCATAAACCCTCACTCACACTATTCAATAGAAACCGTAATGAGTGTGTGTGACACGGATGACCTAGGCCAGGGATCACTGCAGTGGCTGGGCTTGTCACAAGCATACAGATGTGACCTAAGGTCTGGAAAGTGGCAGCACACTCTGGCAAGGATAACAGATGTGTTCATGGAGAAAGCAGGGTTCCCACCTATGAAATAATTGAGGTCACTTGTAAGTATATGTATTTGCCACACAGCTACCTGACATGTGCAATACACATACTGTTGTCATAGTGATATGTCATGCAGTAGTAAAAGCAAAACCCACACCATTTTCACCAACAGTGTCACACATACTCACCAAGTGCAGGATTCAAACCCCTTACTAACTACTTTATAATAATAGAGCAGTACACATTAACACAACGTGTTATACACATTACTGGAAGATTTCCTATCCACAGGTATATTTGTAGGATGTTGACATCATCAGACTTGACAAAGATAAGTATACTACTTTTAAGGTGTTTTAGTAGTTTACAAAAAGGTTGCGCTTCTCCAAGGAGATCACACACACAGTTGTCAAGTACAGGATTCAAATCCCTACCTAACTATTTTATGATTTGAGAGGAGTATGCATTAACACGACACACTATACACATTGCTTGGAGTTCTCTTTTCCACAGGTATATTTGTAGCATGGTGACATCGTCAGACTTGACAAAGATAAGTATTCCACTTTTAAGGTGGTTTAGTAGTCTCCAAAAAGGTTGCTTCTCACTAAGGAGATCACACACAAACAAAGTTACCAAGTGCAGGATTCAAGCCCCTTCCTAACTACTTTATGATACTAGAGAAGTATGCATTAACATAATGAGCTATACACATTACTGGGAGGTTTTTTTCCACAGGTATATTTGTAGCATGGTGACATCATCAGACTTGACAAAGATAAGTATACCACTTTTAATGTGTTTTAGTAGTCTCCAAAAAAGTTGCTCCCCTCAAAGAAGATCCCACACAAACACAGTTGTCAAGTGCAGGATTCAAACCCCTTCCTAACTACTTTATGATACTAGAGGAGGATGCATTAACACGACACACTATACACATTACTGGGAGCTCTTTTTTCCACAGGTGTATTTGTAGCATGGTGACATCATCAGCCTTGACAAAGATGAGTATACCACTTTTAAGGTGTTTTAGTAGTCTCCAAAAAGGTTGCTCCTCTCCAAGGAGATCACAAACACACAGTAGTTAAATGCAGGATTCAAACCCCTAGCTAACTACTTTATGATACTAAAGGAGTATGCATTTACACGACACGCTATACACATCAATGGGAGCTCTGTTTCCTACAGGTATATTTGTAGGGTGGTGACATCATCAGACTAGACAAAGTGGGTTACATTAGGTGGGCTACATAGAAGGTATTTGTAAACACTTTGGCCATGTGATCATCAAAGGAGAGTTTACTATCTACCTGGGTCCCCAGGGCCATAATTACTTTCTCCGTACATACTGGATTACCACCTATGTGGTAATTTGTGTACATTTTGTTTTATCCAAAGGGGATGACTATGCATTCTTTGGCATTCTGCTTGAGGGCATTGTTTTGACACCAGGTATCTGCCTCTGTAAGACCCTTCTGGAGGATGTCTGTGTAAACTGCAGAGTCAATTATGGACCACAGCTAGCAGTTATCTGCAAACCTGTTCAGCCATACTCCTCCCGTGCTTGCTTGTACCTCTGAGCAGTATCTACTGAACAGGTGGGGTCCCAGGACCAAGACCTGTGGGATGCCATTTGTGACTGGTTTAGAGTCGGACATGGCACCTGCAACTCTGAACATGTGTGTTTGATCTGTGAGCCAGTTGGCCACCCATTCTGTGACATAGCTGTTAATGTTCAAGCTGGTAAGCTTGTCCATGATGACAGAGTGGGGAATGGTGTCAAAAGTCCTTAGTGAGGTCCAGGTGGGCTGTGTGGACTACTTTCACCTCCATCTATGTCCTTGGTAACTGTTTCAAATAAGTTAACTAGGTTTAGGAGGCAGGATCTGCCTTTAACAAAGCCTAGTTGGGTAGAGTCCAATGTCTGGAGGTCCCCAATGTCTCTGTTTATGGGTTCCATGATAATTTGCTCCATAGCTTTGCAGACCAGGCTGAGTAGACCTATAGGGCAATGGTTTCCAGGTTCTGTTGTGGCACCCCTTTTGTGGAGCTGGATGACTGTTGGTGTATGCCATTCTTTGGGTACATAGCCTGTGGTAAGGTTGAGTCTGGACAGTGAATGTAGGTGAGGGTGTAGTTCTTTTTGGGGCTGGTGTAAGACACAGCCTGGGACACCATCCACTCCCATTGATGCTGTGTTCTTAGCTTTGGAGACGGCTGTCTTTACCTGCATGCCCATGAAGTCTGGGGCTCTGCATTCTTCTGGGATGGACACAGGCCCTTTTCGGGGTGATGGGGGGAGTTTGCACTGAACTTGTCCCCCAGGATGTGGGCAATGTAAGTTGGTTCAGTGTATTTATTGCCATTTTTCAGTAGCTGACAGCATATTTGGAAGTTGCCACCTAAATGTTTGGTATAGCTAACAAAGGCTTTATGGTTGTTATTCTTACATTCCTTGGCAATTTGTCTTTAGAAACTGGCCTTGGATTATTTTATGAGCGATCATTGTGTCTTCCTAATAATGATCAATGATGCCTTTCCTTTTCTGAAGTTTGCTCTATCATGTGTACATTTCCTCCTTCAGTTGTATAGCTTATTTATGGGCAATGACTACCAGATTGGTTTCTTATTATTGGAGGAGTGCATCTTGTTTTTATTTGGGATGTCTCGATCCATCCATCCCTGTAGATGCTCATAGAATGCACTTGTAAATGATTTGTCAGATTGTATGGCATTATCCTATAGCAAGGGGGCTTTGGAACTTTCCACTTTGGTCTTGGGAAGTGTGCAGTTTGCTTTTGAAAATGTCTTCACAGTGGTTTCCTTGACTGTGGGGGGGGGATGTGGATGTCCAGTGTGATTACTTTAAGATCTGATATTACCAGTGAAGGGTTTATCTCTGTTGTGGAACACTGGTACCCCATGTTGGTGATGATCAGGTCCAGTATGTTGTCACCTCTAGTGGGTGTGGTGACCAGCTGTTCCAGGGCATTTGAGTTTTTAAACTCTAGGAAACATTGGGCAAAGGACGTTGTACATGAGTAATTCTCCTACACCATGTTTGGTTAGTTGTAATCTCCTCATATAATGGTGTTTGATAGGACCTTTATATTTTCCACTGTTCTCAGGAATACTGAGTGAGGTTCCTGAGACAAGGTAGGTGATCTGTAGCAGGCTACAATCTGATAAGCAGCTTAGCCCAATGTTAGTTGCACTTGCATGGTCTCCAAGGCCTCATGCTGTGCCACTAACCTGAAGGTGTGGGTATCCATAAGGTAAATGGATACACCCCTTCCTTTTGTATTTCACTCGTGGTTTTGGGGCCGAAGATCAGAGGGATTCTGAGTGTTTTATGTGGAGCATGTCCAACAGCTCTGTGTTTGACATAGCTTTGTATGTTAGGCAGAGATCACCTCTGAGTAGGCGATATGCGAGAGAGTACAGCTGGGCCATTTTGAGATGGTCTGTGTGTGGCATGTATTTCAGGCCACTAATGCTCTTTGTGAGGTATTGCTGCAGGATTTCCAGTTGTTGTAGATGTCTTGTGAGGTACATAGCAAAAGGGGTGTTGTACTCTATTATGGATCTAGTGAGTGATGAGTAGAGGGGAACAATGTCCTCTTCTATTCTGCATGAGACACCTTTTCTGATGAGGTGTGCCACATAGAAGGATTTCCTGACTACTGTGGGGATGTGATTATCACAGGTGTGTCCACTGTCCACCTGTGACCCAAGGTCTCTTAACACACTTTCATTGTTAAGTACACTACCACCTATGTTGTAGTTCATGGCTACAGAGTTTTTACCAAAGGGGATGACAATGCACTTTTTGGCATTGAGCTTGAGGCCATGGCTTTGACACCAGCCATCTGTCTCAGTGAGGCCCTTTTGTAGGATGTCCACATCTTTATTCTTTACAATTATGGCTCCTAGTTTGCAGTCATCTGGAAACTTCATTAGCCACAGACCTTCCATGTTGAAGTTTACTTCAGGGAAGTAGATACAAAACAGGACAGGACCCAGGACTGGACCCTGTGGTACTGCACTCGTTACTGGTCCAAAGTCATACTTGGAGTCTGCTACTTTCACAGTGTGTGTTCTGTCAGTAAGCCAGTTGGCAACCCATCTTGTGACATAGCAATTTATACCTAGTTTAGTGGGTTTATCTATAATTCCAGAGTGTGGGATGGTGTTGAAAGCCATGGCAAGATCTACATAGGCTGTGCGAACCACCTTACCCTTGTCTATGGTTCTGGTGACTGCTTCAATATCATCTATCAGGTTTAGGAGACGTGATCTGCATTTTACAAACCCAACATGGTTGTGGTCCAGAGTTTGGAGATTACCAATGTCTTTTTTTATAAGTTGCATGATGATACATTCCATGGCCTTGAAGAGCAGGCTCATCAGGCTAATGGGGCACTAGTTCCTGGGATCCATGGTGTCTCCATCCTTGTGTAGTGGGATAACCGTCGCTGTGCACCATTCAGCAGGCACAAAGCCTGAGGTGAGGCTATGACTGAACATGGTACATCGGTGTGGTGCCTGTTCATTCTGTGGTTTGTGTAGAACACAGCCTGGGAAGTTATCTGGTCCCATGGATGCTGTGATACTGGCTTTGGAGAGTGTTTTTTACCTGTGCAGCTGTGATGACAGCAACTTTGCAGTCTTCCATTATAGAGATGTGCTCTTTCATGGGTGAGAGGGAACACTGATCCTATCTGCCAGGATGTTGGCAATATCAGTTGGGTCTGTATATTTAGTGCCATTGAGCTGTAACTCAGAGCAGATCTGAGTGTTGCCATGACATGGACCTGTCTGTTGGGCAGAGATCTCCTGAGTAGACAGTATGCAACAGAGTACAAATTGAGTTAAATTCAGTCTTGTTGCATGGGGCAACTGTTTGAGGCCAGTAATCCTCTCGTTGAGGTACTTCAGTGGTCTTTCCAGCTGCTGAAGGTGCCTAGTCAGATTCATTGCAAGTGTGTTGTGGTACTCTCTGACGGGTCTGATGACTGATGAGTAGAGGGAACCTCCTTTGACCTACATGCAAAGACCGTGGCAGTTTGCTTGAACACATAAAATGATTTTCTGACCACTTTGTGAATGTGTTTCTGGAAGTAGAGATGCCTATCCACATTTGTCCATAGATCCCTTATTATCACCTTCATATTTAGGGTGTTGACACCTATGTGGTATTTGTATAACTGTAGCTCGAGGCCATAATTTTGACACCACATCTGTCTGACTGAGACCCTTTTTAAGGATGTCTCTGTTGTTCCAAACATCGATTATGACAACTTTTTGGCAGTCATCCACAAACTTTGCTAAACACAGCCCTCATGTGTTTGACTGTATTTCTGAAAAGTATACACCAGACAGGAGGGGTCTCAGGACTGAGCCAAGGGGGACAGCAGTTGTTACCAGCTTGTACAGGAGACCACAATTCTTACCTTGTGTGATCAATCTGTGCCTCAGTTGGCAATCCATCAGATGACAGACATATTTATGCACAGGTTGTTGATTTTGTGGATACGACATGTGTCTGGGATGTTGGCAAAGGGCTTTTCAAGGTCTATGTGGGACGTGTGTAGCTCATTTCATTGATGTATGTCCTGGGTGACTACCTTGAAAACAGTCTAGCAGGTTTGGGAACCATGATCTGCCCATGACAAAACCAAAATTGGTAGGGTTGGGTGTTTGTAGGCTACCAATAGCTCTCTTTATGAGTTCCATCATGATGGACACCATGGCCTTGCAGATCAGGCTTAATAAACGTATAAGACAATAGTTCCCATGGTCTGTTGTGCACCAACACTTGTTTAGTGTGCCAAATGTTGCTGTAACACATTCAACAGTTTCATATCCTGTACAGAGGGTGAGGCTCAACAGACTGTTCAGGTGCAAGGTCTGTTTGTTCTGGAGTTCACTTATGACACAGCTAGGGAAACAATGTAATCCCATAGACGCCGTGTTTTCAGGTTTGGAAGGAGCTGTTTACCCATTCTATATGTGATATCTGTGCTTTCACAATCTCCAGGTATGATGATAGGGCCTTTTGTCAGTGAGAGGGGGGTATTTATGTATGACCCTATCTGACAGGATGTTGGCAATGTCGGTCATTTACAGTTTGCACTGACTCAGGACATATATGAGTGTGCATTGCTATTTATGACATAGCAGAAGGAAGCGTCATGGTTCTCTATGGACTCCTTCACAGATTATTTTGCCAGAACATGGATTGGATAATATTTGGAGTGCCCATTGTTTATTGATGATACTGATTGCAGATTTATTGTTCTTCTTTGCTTTTTCACTTTCTGTGAACACCTTAAGTACTTGTGGTACATAGTTTGATTATGACAGGGTTACAATATACTATATGTGTCTGTTTTTATATAACTGTGAGCACAAGGCAGGATTGGTGAATAGTGACAGGTTCCTGGGGTAAAACATGCAACTGCCAGATATGTGTGGCTCACTGCTGTACTCAGACATGGCCTAAGTGTGTGAGCATGCCCAGTATGACCTTTCAGTATGTTGTTGCCTGACATTTGCTTTGTTTATTCAAGTGTGTGAGCATGCCCAGTATGACCTTTCAGTGTGTTGCTGAATGAAATCCACTACAATTGTTGAAGTGTGTGAGCTCGCCCGGTATAAACATTTATACTATATGTGTGTGGAAAATCAAGTTGTATTTTTACTGCAGGGCTCACCTTTGTGTCATAAATCAACAGGGATCATGCTGTGCCTGCAGGGCTTCCATGAGACACTTTGCATAGACTTATCAACATTTTTACATACGGGGGGGACAGCTATTCTTTGTACATTTCTACCCGGGGGCACACCTGATGGTTACTGTGGGTGTACATAGGATGAGGGATTCACCTGACACGTATACACATTTGCTAGGCCTGCACTGCTATGTAAGGTACACCATTTCCATCTGTACTGTTGCTTATCGTACTGGCTTGAGGCATACTACTGTACTACAGATCTTAGTGTCCAATGTCACGTATATTAGATTGTGACTTCATAGCCTACCAAACCCACATCACACCGCCTGGCCTGCTGTTCTCTGTCTGCATAGGCCTGTGGGGGAGGTTACCCATATGCCTTTTTAGGGTCAGGATACAGCATTTCTTTGTGTTTGCATTAGTGTACACTTGTCCTGCTGTGTCTGCACCAGCAAAATGCTGTCATGGCTTAGTGGTTCAGTACTGTGACTATAGTGCACAGTATTCTGGGTTTGAGCCCTGTCACTGCTTTTTATTTTCATGCTGGGCAGACCAGACTGCTTAAGGAACAGTAAAGCAAATATGAGCATGTTTACCTGACTTTGCTCAACTTTGCCTGACTTTGCCAGACCTTGCCCAACATTGCTCAACGTTGCCCGACGTTGCGCTAGTTAGCGCGGGCAATTTTGTTTACATATACTAAATAGTGGTAAAAGCTGCTTAGCACTGCTTTATGTTGCTTAAAACATGGCAATCAAGCCTCAGGTGGTGCTACAGGGCTGCCTATGTCGGATGCACATAGTACACTCCCTATACATGTTTGAAAACAGGTAGTGTCAAGTTAGGCATCCCTTTTATTTTATGTGTGAGTCAGTGAGAGGTATCATTTCCAGGGTTCCTACTGAGCCAGTGTATGTGCTATGCGTTGCCTCTTTGCCAAGGCCAAGGCATACTGGGTATGCCTCCTTCTGCCTACTGGGGCACGCTCAGGTTGTTCCTTCTCCGAGTCACGCTTTGCCTGTGATGGTCTTGGCAATGGTGGGGGGGCTGTTTGGCCCTGCCCCATGCTGTTCCTGCTGCAGCTGTGTTCACAGGATCATATAGTGTAGCATGGCACATACCATGACAATTTGGGTACATGTAGTTGGTGAGTACTGCAAGACTCCACCAGATGTGTCCAGGCACCGGAACCGTGACATGAGCATCCCAAACACACGCTCGATTACATTTCATGTTTGTGCATGTGCCTCATTATGGAGTTCTTGTTTAGGTGTGTGTGCATTTCTGATGGGTGTCATCAGCCATGGCTCCAGTGTGTATCCAGCATCCCCCACTAGGTGATCATCAGGGATGTCCCCATTGGCAAATCTCTGGTACAGCTGCGTCAGATGCTAGATGTGGGAATCGTGGTAGCTTCTAGGGCAGCCAGCACACACATTCAGTATTATGCCCTGGGCATCACACATGACCTGGCAGTTGATGGAGGGGAAGCCCTTGCGGTTGATGTAGGCCCTACCCTGCTCACCAGCTGGTGTTTTGATGTGTATGTGCGTGCAGTCAATTGCACCCACTACCTCAGGGTATTCCGCTATTTGCTGGAAGAGACACATATTGCTGGCCAATGCCTCACGGGAATTGGGGAAATATACATGATCACCAACCTCTGCTGACATGGCACTCAGGAACTGGTGCAGTAGCCTGGATGCTGATGCCTGTGAAATCCCCATCATATCACCAGTTGGTCTCTGAAAGGTACCTGTTGCTAGTATTCGTAGGCCAACACATACCTTGGTTTCCACTGGGATGGCTCCCCTCTGTTGGTTCTGTGTGTAAGGCGTGGCCTGCACAGCTCAACAGTTTGCTGCAGAAGGTCTCTGTCCACTCTATAGTGCTCTACTATCTCTAGTTCATGTAGCCCCTGGTAGGTTACCCTGGGTCTGTACACTCTTCTCCGTCTACTCACTGTGGGTTGCTCAGCAGCATTCGTAATGGCACCACCCTCAGCATCTTGCACACGTTGGCTTATAATAGCAATAGCAGCCCCTAACATTTTTTTGTCTGAGTTAAGCTTTTTACGTTTTCACTCTTTGTATACTGCAGTGTTGCAGTGTTTTTGAGAAAAACATGGGGGAATGTTGTTTGCAGAGTTTTAAGTGCTGGGCTGGGCTAGGCTAGTGTACTTCATGTGTAATTGGCTGATTCTGATTTATTTCACCTGGCAGCTCTGCTAGTTCTCCTTGGTTAACTTCCTACTACTTCTTTGCCTTCCTTTTCCCTTTCTGTTTCCACAGGGGAAGTGCCGCACAAACAAGCACAAACACATGCACACGAGCGCACACGCACACATACAGGCTTACACAAGCTTAGACGGGTGCACACGCGCACACACAGGCTTACAGGCATGCACACACGCACACACGATGTAAGCACGTTTGCAAGAAATTTCAGATATATCCATGGCACAGCGGACACCTTCGATTTCTAGGTTTCAGCTAGGACAACTGTAGACATACCTTTTGCAATCCTGAGCAACTCATGTCAAACACAAGCTACTCTGCACCAATATGCTTACAGTCTTTCAGACATACCCCCTCATGATGTCAACTATCTTCTACTCTACTACTCCCCTACTCCTACACTTACACTCTAGGGACATGGCTCACATGCCAGGGAAATTTGGGATTCACTATCCTTATCCTCATTTGCATAGGATTGCCTAATAAAGCTTGGTTACATCTCTCAAACTGAGCTTCCCCCCTTAGCAACCACTACTCAGTAGCCATGTTGTCTTCAGCCTGCCATTCACCTGCATGGCAGAATAATTTTTTTATTAAGCATGCCTAGTTTTGGCTATTTTTTAATTATTTTCTGTTTTTTAAAGAACCGCACATTTGCACAGCGCTGTGCTATGCTTAAACATCGGAGATCGAGGGAAAAAAATTGATTTTTATTAATTTTCAACATATAAAAATGCCAATGGCCTTATATTTGGCCATTGGCATGCTTCCTCAACTGGATGCATCCTTTATTTGGAGCTGTCATAGCTCCATTTTACTATTTTCAGAATGGTACTCTGTTACCAATGGAGTACATGTCTGCAAATAACTCTACTCTTCCACGGGCAGGTTAGTATTTCCTGGATCACAGATTTACCTCATTTGCATAGCTTTCAGCAGCAAATGAGGTAATTTGCATATCATAATACTGTCCGTGCAAGAGTAGTTTTAGGAGCTCTCATGCACGCCCCTGCCGGCTATTGCTGAATCGCCCGGCAGACATATTGCCTGTCTGAAGTCTTACACTACTCTTAGACTCCATGCAAGCCTTCATGAATCTGGCCCATTGATTTTTCCTCATATTTTTGTCTTGTCCCTCATATTTTTTTTTCTGGTAATTCATTGAGGATTACAGTCAGTATCGGTAGACTTTAGAGTTTCATGCTTATTGTTCGGGCAAATTTTAGTTTATGTAAAACTTGTTCTAACAACTTTAGAAAGTAAATTACAGTCATATTTTTTATAGGTTCATAGGATGATACTAGGCTATTGGCCTGGAGGCCCTTATAAGCCTAGCCAAGAATTTCACCCATGTACCCTCAAAGTCAGCACCTGTTTCCTGTCCAGCAGGGACACAGGTACGATCCTAGGGGTGTATTTTTTGTTTCCCATTTAGTCATTCAGGTTCCTCTTAAAGAGGGCTAGATAGGTACACTGCTTAACATGGAGAGGGAGTCTATTCCACAGATGGGGAAGTCTTCGTGGCACAAATCTATACTGCCAACAAGTTCTATTATGTCACAGACCAGGTTTAGGCATTGCGTGTGGGTTGCCTAAGTGGATTTCGACTTATGGATATGCAGCAACTACATCAAGGCTGAGTCTGAGATGGCCTTGTATGGCAGACACAGGTCACCTCTGAGCAGTGTGTATGATACTGAGTAGAGGGACAGGGCTTTTAGCTTATCTGTATAGGACAGGTGTTTGAAATCCTGGATTTTCCTGGTCGGGAACCTCTGTGGTCTCCAGCTGCTGCATGTGCTTGGCAAGGTACATGCCGAATATATAGTAAGGGGGGTGTGGGGGGCAAAGCGTTTTACAGTATACAGATGCATTCTTACAAGTGCAATGAATAACTATTACCAACAAACCATTACAGAATCCCAGTATGTAACTCCAGGGTTGCTCTACAGTGAGGAATAGGCCATATATCATTTTCGACGAAATGAGTATCTGTGAAATGAAGTGTCAGTGAATTGGGTCTGCTGACTTGGTTGTCGGTGAAATGAACTGTCGACGAAATGAAGGTGACCCGTGTATATACAATATATATATATATATATATATATATATATATATATATATATATATATATTTGAGACAAATGGTTGCCTATAGGGTATTACTGTACTGCCAAACACTGCTAAACATTTATTAAAAGAAACAACAATAATAAGTACATTCTAACTTAATCCAGCCCCATTATAACTGTCAACATGATGTTTCTGGTTTGGGTGGGGGGGAAGGCACATCACAACTACTATGTTTTCTTTAAAGTTTAAAACTTTAATTTGCAGCACGTTTTAATGTAACAAACATTCAGTTGTATGTATGTACGTTTGCCTTATATGTAGACATGTCAGTTCTTTATACCTCTGAACTGTTCATCCAGACTTTCGCCGAAAGTTCATTTTTTTTACTTATATTTTTGGTCTGTCATAAAACTTGTGTTTTCCTGGCAAATCACAGAGATGAAGTCTCAAAATAGTGACATATATTTGAATTTCACACTTACCTTCAGAAAATGCATGTTAACAGAAATCCTGTTATTCTAGCAATTTTCTAAGTTTATAAGAGCAGCATTTAAAATATGTCCCTATTTTAGGCATTTGTCCCCTTCCCCCACTACTTTAGGCTTTGATCAGATTTCTTGCGCTAAGTGGTTAAGAGGTATGTAATTCTTAATATCCTTCCCAGACTTCAGTGTAGTGACAGGAATGCAGGTATGCTTATGGTACTTACACCAGTGCCTGTAACATTCAGGAACCTGAAGGCAAATGGATTTCATATTTTACACTTATACCCTTTATATAGTTATGAACTTGTGTTTTCTTCCATGCATTGATTTATTTATTTTTTTTCAAGCTGTCAGGAATGCTGTTATGTTTTATGCTGTAAGTACAATCATATCCCACAAATGACTTTCTGGTAAAAGCATTACAGTCAGCCAATAATGGGAAAACATTAGAAATTTGTACTTCCCCTTTTGTTCAATACAGTTATGGATAGCTGTGGATGACAAACAGCTTTCTGTGCTAAAAGTGTGACTTAACTCTGAACAGCACTCATATGTAGAAAGCATGTATTGGTGCACATAAAAGGCACCCACAACAGGTGTAACAGTGAATGTATTGCCATCTACATTGAACAGTTTCCAAAGGAATCCTAAAAATGTTGGACATATAATAAATATACTATAGTACCTTCCACACAGAAATGTTCCATAATAACAAACATATGACAAGTGCACTATAGCCATGTACATATCAAAAATAAATCTAAATGTGTTGCAGTACTACTGGTGTGACAACAGATAAGTGGACACGTTTTGGTATTAAGGAGCACCAGTATCTCCCCCATGTAGATATAATCCCGTATGTATGGAAGTATCTCAGAATACTAAATATGAGCTCCACGTTTGGGACATCATATTTAGCTTTCTAGATCCATACATCATTAATGGCCCCCATTATCATGAAATATTTCAGAATATTATCTCTGAAATGTATAGCATGTCAGGGACTGATAGTGCAAAGCACTGATATTTGAAGCATAAATTCTGAAGCATAGCTAACTTGCCCATATTTTCTCAGTGCATGGCTAGGGAGAGGCACATAGCACAAGGGAACTAAGTCTATTTTTAACCTGTATGTTTATTTTAGTGATCCCTACTGCAATTTGTGGACTGCAATGACTGTCCTAACTATGCATGCACACAGTCTGTGGATCCTCGCATTAGAGCTCCACCTGTATGAGGAGCATATATATATATATATATATATATATATATATATATATATATATATATATATATATATGGCATACATTTCAACCTCTTAGAGCCAGAAATCTGAACAAAACCATAATGAATGGGGGGACAAAGGCCCAAAAACAGGGACAATTTTTAAATATTGCTCTTACAAAGTTAGAAAGCTGATAGGATAAAATGTTTCGCATAAGCATGAATTTTATAAAGGATATGAAGTCTAAAACACATTTCTGTCATAATTTTCGGACTTCAGTACTCAGTAAATTGCTCGTTATTTGCCAGAAAAACTAAATTTTTGGTGAAACAGACCAAAAAATGTGACACAAAAATCTTGACATTCTGCGAAAAGCTGGACAGTTGAGAGGTATGATAGAAGGGAATGTAGCTTCAGAGAAGCAGATGTTTGACTTAAGTGGGTTACTTTAATGTTTCAGGGATGTGACTTGGTGACATTTAATGTACAACTCTGTGTGTTCTTTATTTTGTGTATAATTTTCTGTTTGAGTCTTGCACCATAGTACCCAAGTCATGGCTGAAAAAGGTCTGTTGGCCATTCCACTTAATGTTATCAAACTGAAATAAATAAATCATGTAAAGCACTGAAATGTTTTGGTGAAGCAGTCTCATTCCCCCTTTGGAATTATGCATAGGGCTCCAACAAACCCCATTAATATGTGCTGAATAGGATCTGGTGGAGACAAATGTTTTCAACTTAGGCATGGTGTAAGCACTCACTGTAGTGTGTTACTCCATGGCTAATTCCTTTTAGGGTATTACTAAAAATATGCATTGTCAGTATTACTATTATCATATATATTGTATTAAACATGGCCAGCTGTTACAGCAATCTTTTAATTATCAAAGAACTGTAGCAGTGTGTAAGACATATTTGGAATCTCACCTGCCTGTGTGAAAACCTTTGCATTATAACTCCCACATTTCATCACACCACTAACCCACCTTACCATACTACTCCATGTACATATCTCACCATCTCTCCTACACTTTTCAATATTACTAGACTCCAATATTTTCCACATAAAATGATACCTACTAAAGATAGCCACTATAACCCTCAGTTATTCAACAGTGAGCTTATCAAATCATTGAAATTACTTACCAACATTGCCTCTAAGCTACTGCTTAGTGGTGACATCCACCCAACCCTGGACCACTCTCAGATAACACCAACCCTCTTAGTCACTCTAGTCTCAACACCCCTGCACATCCAATTCTAAACAGAAAAAAAAATCAGACCTATTGCTAATGAACATTAATATTAGATATATAGCCAACAAATTAGACATCATCTATGCCACTTTAGCCACATAGTCCCCAGATATAGTAATAATCACTGAAACATGGCTAAAAACAGTTGCAAAAGATGATGAAATATTACCCCCAGGTTACTCCATACAACGAGTGGAAAGACTCAACAAAAGAGGAGGTGGAGTTGCTATCCTTTTTAAAGATCATCTCACTTTAATTTTCCTTGACTGTAAAACTCCACGACTCGACAGTGCAGAAATCATCTGGACCAGACTAACTATAAATTCAAGAAAAACACTTAATATAATTGGCTGCTATATCCCGCCTGGAAATAATACCCAAACTATAGAACATTTATTGCAATGGGCAAGTAGTACCCTTAATCAGGAGATATTCATATTGGGCAATTTTAATTTAGGCTGGCTTGCATGTGATACGGATCACCCCATCCATCACATAAACTTGCATGATTTTACACAAACTATTCAAGAACCTACCCAAATAGATAAAGCTAGTAAAAAACAATCAACCTTGGATTGGATATTAGTAAATAACTCATCTCACTCATTTTAATCAGGTTGCCTTCCTGATGGTCTGGGTGATCACATTCCCACATTTCTTATATGACAGCACATATTCCCACCAAAACCTACTATGTTTAAACAACTTAGAAATAAAACATAACTTTAATCTTGACAACTTCCTTGCTGACCTACAAAGGTGCAATTGGACTCCACTCAAATACCTTGACCTGGATGACGCAGTGAATCACTTTAATAAATCCTTTTTAGATGTATTAAATGCACATGCTCGTTAGAACCATCAGAGTAAAATCAAACTATGCCCCCTGGGTAAGCAGAGACACTAGGGACCTTCTAAAAACTAGAGATAAAGCATGGGAACCATGGCATAAGACTAACACAGTAGTTTTTAAACAACAGTGTCAGTAACTTAGAAATAAGGCAAAAAAACAAATAAAACAGGATAAAATAAATTTCTATCATAACATTCAAAACACATACCAAAAAAATCCTCAAAAATCTAGCCCTCTATAAACTCAATCCTTCACCCAGGAAAATCTACTACAGCAACCCCAAACATTCACAACAATTCTGATAGCATAGCTATCATTTTAACAAACATTTTACTGAATTTATAATTGCCCTTTTCAAGTAGCAAACTCCTACTCCTGATACCAAAGCAGCCGAGTCTACAACTAGCAGTGCCTTGTTCTCTTCCTCCTCAGTTCCTACAGCCATTATAAAAAAAAAAACTACTCCAGAAACTAAAACCTATGACACGCCGTAAATAACTTACCCAGTGAAAACCTCAAAGTTGCAGCTGAATCTATAGCCTTCCTAGCATCAATCCATATAAATAGATCCATTCTTGAAAACAAGGTTCCCCAGCTGTGGAAAATCTCCCATGTAATCCCTCTTCATAAAGGGGGACCTTCCACAGAACTGACAAACTATCATCCAATTGCTATTCTTTCACCTCTTTCTAAGCTACTCGAAAGGTGCATTCATCTCCAGGTCATTAAATTCTTACTAACAAATAACCTTCTCTCAAATACTCAGCATGGGTTTTGCCCGTCGCGTAGTACCACTACTGCTCTCTTATCCTTCACTAATACTGTAACAACTTTGTATCTGTCATCTTTCTAGACCTACAAAAGCTTTTTATATGGTCTTTCATTCCAAACTTATAGATGTACTAACAGAACTATCCTTCTTGCCATCTACCACAGCTTGGTTTAATAACTCTTTATCTGACCGTCAACATTCTGTTCTATGGTAGGGCGACCTATCTCCATGCCTTCCTTTATCATTGGTGTCCCCCAAGGATCTATCTTGGGCCCTCTCCTTTTCTCCCTCTTTACTAATAATCTACACACACAGCTACTCCACATGGTTCTATAATACAGTATGCAGATGATTCAACACTGATCTGTGCTGCCACTTCTCTATCAACTCTTCATTCTCAAACACAGGAATCTTTCACTTCTGTTGAAACATGGTTAGCCAATGCCCATCTAATCCTGAACCCAAACAAAACTAAATTATTACTCTTCCAACTAAACAAGACATCTATCTCATGCCCAGCATTTAACATAATAGCCAAAGACAATACTGTCATCTCCACAACAACCCATGCAAAGCTTCTTGGAGTGGAAATAAACAATAATCTAAAATTTGACATATATGTCTCCCTAAGAATAAAAAACTCCATAAGAAACTTGGAAGTCTATATAAGCACAAACGGTTCATGACCAAAACAGCCAAAATTACATTAGCACAAACCCATCTGTTCTCCACTCTACTATATGCCTCTCTAGCTTTAACTAATCTTACGAAAACTGACCTATCTAAGCTAGAAGCATGTTATAATAAAATTGCTAAGTTTGCATCTGACTGCTCATATAGAACACATCATTGTACAGCTTTAAAGATACTAGACGGGCTTGAACTTCCCAACATTATTCTTTATAACCAACTCTCTCTAACTCGCAAAATTGTAACATAACCAACCAGAACCCCTGCACTACAAAATTTCATCCTTTCTTACAGTTCCAGCAGACCAATTTGCTCTAACAATAAGAACATACTCACCATCTCCAAGGCCAACAACACTGCAGGAGAATCTTTATTTTGCAGCTATATATCCCGTATATGGACCTCCCCTTTCTAATTCCATTCTCTCAGTCTCATCCACTAAACACTTTAAGCCATCACTTAAAGCTTATCTAAAAAATAAGTTCCTATATTCCTGTACTAACCCCTCATGAATTCTCAGTATACCCCAACCATATCCAACTTCTTCCCCGGCCTCTCTTAACCTTATATCTTGATATAAGTCATACTTTATTACAAATAGTACTAGCTAAGTTCAAAGACTAGGTGTTGTTGTCATGATGTAACAAATTTATATTTTCTTATGTATACTGCATTGTGTTGACTTTATACTTATTGATTGTTGTTGTTTGTGCATTAAAATTTACTGTTACTCATGGAGCTTTTCTCCCTGTGCCTCTGCTGAAAAAGGACCTGTGTCCAGTGTCCAGTCAGACTTTCCTGGTAAACAAATGTTAAATAAATAAATAACTACAATCATGCTGAAATTTGAATGACACAGTGTAATGTCTTAGACCTTCTCTTATTATCTGCACATATTAGTCATTTTGTAATACTCAACACATAACCTCTTCATTCATTTTTCTAGTTTGCCTACTATATTTAAGACTTTTGAGTTTATACTGTTAAGTTCATCTGCAAGGGATGACCATTATTTCAGGCACTTTGCATCTCTCACCATCTCAAGAACAAACACACAGATGACCTAAACAGACCCTAAGGGAACCCTCGAATACTATTTTAACAAATGATAATTGTCAGCCATTTTGTTCTAGGTGCACTCAGCAGGTCCAAGTCCCACCTTCTGAGAGAGTAGAGAATGCTAACTTACGAAGCTACCACTATCCTCAGCAGTGCTCTCAATCATGTAATAAAGTCTATTGTGATGCATTTACTACTATTCTTCTTCTTTTTCTGATAGCCAGTCAGTCCTTAGGATAGCATCAATTATCTGCTCATTGCTGATGCAAAAAAAGATGCAAAAAGCAAGTGGTATAAATCTGACGTCAAAATTAGAATACGCACTCATCCCATATACTCTCTGCACTACAACTATCTCATTCAAACAGCAGCTAAATAATTACAATCTATTGATTTATTTTACGAGTTTCTGTAGTTACATCCTACTGATGCCTCGTGCCTGTACATATCTGCTGTAATCATTTCAAAACCATGCTTTATATAAGCTATTGAAAAATGTAATCTTTAGTTTCCACAATGGGCAACACAACTGTATTGATATCCGACCTCTTTCTAATGCTGCTAAATGGATATTAATTGTTGTTTACATGCTATTTAATTGTTAAAATGTTCAAATTTCTCTAAATACCTCAAAAACCAAGTAACACAGACAGACAGACAGACATATAGAACTGCTTAGCCTCACATGAAATCTCACAGAAGGATAAATAAAATGCTGCTGGTATTATACATGGTATTGCAAGTCATTTATAAACTATTACAAAGTTAGTATTTAATTTAAGATGTTTATTATGACTTATAAAATCTAGTTTAAGACCTAAAATCTAAAGAATACTGCAACTGTAAAGATTTGTTTGTGCTGAACAGTTTGCCATTTACCTTTCTTTAGTAACAGTTGATATGTGTACTTCTTTGAAATGTGAGGACATAACATGATTTTTTTTTTTCAAAAAGCCCAAATTGCAATCATTAGAAGTTTGAGTACAAACCTTCAGAGAATCTTTGGAGTGAAGGAGCTAAGATGTGGTCAGATTCCAAAGCAACCACAACAGCATAGCAGACAGTTTCTGCCATAGATCTTACAATCCCCAACAGAACCAAGATGCTATCCTCCAAAAAAGGAAGCCAATCTGGTGGTCCCCTGCCATAAATAAATTCTACAACAGAAGGAAGAAGCTGTTGCAAAAAAGAGTAAAATCCCATAATTGCAGGAACTCCCTGGTCAGCCTCAGTAAGAAGATGAGATCCCTCCTAAAACCCTCCAAAGCTAGTTACAAAAATAAAATCACCATTGATTCTAAAGACAACCACAAAGCATTCTACAGCTATGTCAAGAATCTCAATGGTAACACTCAGATATGCTCTGAGCTACAGCACAATGGCACTAGATATACAGAACCAACTGATATAGCCAACATCCTGCAAAGCCCCTGTAATCACGGCTGCACAGGTAAAGACTGCGCTCTCCAAAGCAAAGAACACAGCATCCATGGGACCTGACAACATCCCAGGCTGCGTTCTGCACAAACTACAGACTGAACTGGCACTCCACCTAAGTACCATGTTCAATCATAGCCTCACTTCAAGCTTTGTGCCTACTGAATGGCACACAGTGACAGTTATCCCACTCCACAAAGGGGGCACCATGACGAACCCTGGGAACTACCGCCCCATTAGCCTGATGAGCCTGGTCTGCACGGCCATGGAACGTATCATCTTGGAGCTTGTCAACAAGGACATAGGTAACCTCCAAGCTCTGGACCCCACTCAGTTTGGGTTTGTAAAATGTAGGTCCTGTCCCCTAAATCTGATTGACTTCTTTGAAGCAGTCACCAGAGCCATGTTCAAGGGTAAGTTGGTGCACACATCCTATCTTGACCTCGCCAAGGCTTTCAACACCATCCCCCACTTTGGAATTATAGATAAACTCACTAGACTGGGCCTAAAATCCTTATCATAATATGGGTGGCCAACTGGCTCACTGACAAAACCCACACAGTGAAAGTATCTGACTCCAAATCCAACTTTAGACCAGTGACAAGTGGACTACCACAGGGCTTAGTTCGGGGTCCTCTCCTGTTTGGCATCTACTTCTCAGAAGTCCAGGCTCATACAGCAGGACTTTGGCTAACAAAGTTCACAGATGGCTGTAAACTAGGTGCCACAATAGAATCACCTAATGATGTGGACATTCTACAAAGGGGCCTCACTGAGACTGATGCTTGGTGTCAAAGTCATGGCCTCAACCTCAATGCCAAGAAGTGCATTGTCATGCCCTTTGGCAAAAACACTGGACCCATGAACTACCACATAGTCAGTAGCCTACTAAACACTGAAAGTGTGATAAGAGACCTTGGGACACAGGTGGACAGTAGTCTCTCCTTTGATAATCACATCGCCACAGTAGTCAGGAAATCCTTCTACGTGACATACCTCATCACAAAGGGGTTCACCTCCAGGAAAAAAAGAGGTCATTGTTCCTCTCTACTCATCCCTCATCAGACCCATTATAGAGTACAATGCCCTGTTTGGCACGTACCTCACGAGACATCTACAACAACTAGAAAGGCCACATAAATGCCTCACTAAGAGGATTAGCAGCCTCAAACAGATGTCATACCCAGACAGTCTCAAAAAACTCTAGCTGTACTCCATCACTTATTGCCTAGTCAGAACTGACCTCTGCCTAATACTAAAGCCATGCCAAACCCAGATCTGTTGGACATGCTACACTTAAAGAAAACCCAATCCCTCTGAACCACATGCTACAGGAACCTAAACCTTGCCATCACAATAAACAGAACATGCTGGAGGAATAGATTCCTGTCCCAGGGACTTCACAGGCTCTCGAACAGACTACCCATTCATGTCAAGCAAAGCTCCTCATTAGCCCTCTTTAAGAAAAAGCTCGACAACTGGATGGGAAATAGGAAATTCACCCCAGGGATCACTTTTGTGGCTCTGCTACACAGGGGCACAGGAAAATAACTTTCTTGGGTGGCAAAAGCCAGGGAACATTTTTGGCTAGGCTTATATAGGCCCCAGGGCTGATAGCCTAGTACCTACCTATATGCCTTAAGCACAAAAAAAAAAAAATAATAAAAGACGTATCACTTTAATGGAGCAAATGTCTTAATTACATTATGGTTTCTCCTTTACATCATCATGTGCTAATTTTCAATGTAAGGTTTAACACTTGCAAGAATTAGTTGGCAAAGTGTATTTGAAGGAAGTAAGAAACTACTAGTGATATATTTACCATTGAAATACATTGGTTTATACATTAGTACAGGCAGTGAAGCATTGTGGGTTCAGTCTTTCACTATGTCATAGCAGGGATTTTCAAGTCTGAGAATAAAATTCAGTGGTCCATCCATGTCCACAAAACAGAGTGCATAAACAAAATATGTTTTGCATTGAAAACTTCATACATTGCTTTAGTATATGGTGAGGGAGGTTATATGCAGCTTCAAATATTTTTTTCTTAGTCTTGAATCAAAACATGACCAGTGCCACTGGTGACATATGGTTGGAGCTGACAGTCACAAAACTTGCCATCATTATAGTGTCACCTCTTTATGAACCAGAGCTGGTAGTTACCAGAACTTGCAGTCATTATCCTGCCACATGTATGTGAGTCCTGCACTGCATATATCACTAGTGAAACTTTGTCATCCATGCAGAACTATGCCACACACAGACACACACCAAAGTCAAACTGTCAGATACACTCCAGATCATGGTTTTGTTTCTGGCAATTGACAGATGGTTTAAGATTGCAAGCTGTAGCCCCTGTGTTACAGGGCTTAATTTCCTTGGTCCATGTTTGCCTACTGTATGACTTTGAGAAAATCACTAAGACAGACATTGCTCCTGGTTGCCCCTGAAAAGGAATTGTGTGTCCAATGTTCCTTCCTGGTTAAGAAATATTATTATGATTAGTATTATTATTATCATTATTATTAATCTATTATTATTATTACTATGTATTATAAACTAGAAGTTAAAAGTTCTTATACTACTCTATTGTACATGCACATGGTATTCATAGGATCATAGTTTTGTAGGGTCTATATATCATACCCAGTATTGTTGTGAGATTAACAGTGTCCCCATTAATTATGTTTCCCCACATCTAAAGGGTGAAATTTTGTGAGCACTCATCCAGTCATCCATACTATTTTTAAATGTTGTTAGTGAAATCCTCCAAGTGATAACATGGACAAGCTGTGCAAGGCAGAACGATGTTTTAGCCACAACATGAATGTGATGGTCAAAAAGCATTTCTTATCGACACAGGTACCCATGTCCCTGTTGACGTAGTCAGACAATGTAATGTTATCTCTGTTGTATGCAGTGGTGATGCTAGATTTGCCAAATGAAATGATGCTGCATTTCTTGGCATTGAGGGTAAGCTCATGACTCACACAATAAATGCTGTTTCGGTCCAGTGCTTGATGGAGAACTTGAGAATCAGAATGGGAATTGATAACAGTCCCAAGTGTGCAGTCATCAGAAAACTTGGTTAGCTATACTTTTTGGTTATCGACTTTCATGCCAGAGAAGTATAAGCCAAACAGAAGGAGGTCCATGATGTAGTCATGAGGGTACCAGTGGTGGTGATTTATTTTTTCTGCCTAGAGCAAACAGCATGGATCTTAATATTATGGGTCTTATCAGATAGCCAGTTATCTATCTAGTGAATTATTATATACAAGGTCAACTATATAATTGTTTATTAGTTCAACCAAAATATATTCCACAGTCCTGCAAATAATAATAGTGAGATTAATAGGCCAATAAGTTCCAGGATCAGCAGAGGACCACCTTTATGCAAAGGCACAACAGATGCTGTTCTCTACATCTTAGGAATGTAACCAATGGATAGTGTCACACTGAAGAGTTCGTGGAGGGGTTTTACTAGCTGGGACTTAACAATTCTCAGCAGAAATTGGGATATTTTCTAGCCCCTGGAATCTGGCATTTTAATTCTGGAAAGTGCAAAATGGACTTATTTCGGAATGATTTTGGAAGGAAGGGAATGGAAGGATAGGGGAATACAAAAGAGAGAGTTGATGGTGTGATATTAGAAAATAATTTGTCTGCAAGAATATCAGCAATGATTTCAGGGTCATAGAAGGCAATACCATTAAGATTAAGTTCCGAACAGAATTACTGGTTACTTCTAACTTTTCTATTATAGATGAAGATGGCCTTACAGTTGCCTTTCATATTAGCTGCAAGCCTAGGTTCATAGTCAGCAAGGTTGATAGTCAATCTTACATTTCATAATGATAAGCTTGACAGACTTACCAGTTTTAAAATATATTTATAATGATGAAATAAAGATATTTTATAGATAAACAGGAACTTTTTCTTATTATTTTTCTTACAGAGTTAATTTATACAGGAATTCACCATACAGCTACAGTTTTAATTTGGCAATGTGGTTATCTTGAATGGGGACGGATGTCTCAATACATCTATGCAAGAAGGAGTAAGACTTAGTTGAGAAAGCGATAGCCACAGCTACAATATTTTCTGGGAACTATAATATTTGTGCTTAACAATAACCTTAGAGAATAGTAAGAAATTGGTTTTGGAGTAGCCCTTTAATGTACAGGAGTAAGATTTTCAGGAGAAGATCTCTGTGAAATGGACAGGTGTAACTAGGGAGAGGATAGCAGGTGGAGTGATGTCACTGGGAGAAATTATTGCAAAGAAGAGATCTGGAAATTTAACAGCTCAAAGTTCATAAGTTTATGTGTGAATGGTTGAAGTTATCATTACGGAAGGTATTTGTTGTGCTGATTTTTCTTTCTTTTATTTAATTATTTATTTTTATTTTATTTAATTTGTTGACTGGGTAGGACAGATGGCCTGGATGCTCAGAGACGGTCATAGATGAGGTTTGCAATGAATATAATATAATAAATTGTACTTCAGTTTCAGATTTGTATCATATGGAACTTGGTGAGGAACAATGAGCCTATAAATAAGTATAGATACACCCCTTGTATTGCAAATTTATCTGAAAGCATGAGACGCATTGTAACTTGGAAAGGGAGGGGAGATACTATCACTACATCAGAACCAGGTTTCTGTAATTATACAAATGCTGATGCCTTCAAGGGTAAGGAATAATTCAAGTTCAGACAAGTTCTTGTTTAGGCTTCTAACATTCAGCAGTGCTACCTCGAAATTATCTAGATTAGAATTTCCTATGTTGGAATCTCCATCAGATGAACTCTTCTTGAAGATGGCACTACAATTGATGACAAACATTGTAATCAGTAATAAAGTTGGAGTAGTGAAAGGTACTGGAAAACTTTGAGAGAGTTGGGCAGAGAGTTTATGTTGATCATTTCACCCCCTGCATTGCAATATATTGAATTGTGGGAACCCCTAACCCAAGATGACATCATCCCAGGAGGAAGGGTTGGTATGCAGTTCACTGTGGCTAGAGCAGAAAGCTCCTACCATTCTGCTCTCACTATACCCATTTTTAAAAAAACAGGACTACTACCCTCTGGCATCAAAAATTTTTCAGTAAATGTCTTGTAGTCTGCTGCGAGATGCTCTGGGCTATAGGGTTACTTGTATGCTACACTAAGCAAGCAATAATGCCCTCCAGGGTGCATGTTAATGTGTAATTAATGACCACTCAGGGGTGTTGTGAGGCCCGATGCATTATTGCACTTAGACAATAGGCTTTCTATAAAATTGTTGTGTTTTACTTACGTATGCATTTATTTAAGTACTATTTTATTTTTTTAATATATTTTTGATGTAAAATAGTTCTTCTGTCTAATTTTTCAGACTTGCTGTAGTCCATGTTAATGGTGTTGGAGGAAGCATTTTACATCAAATGTATATAAAAAATAATAATAGTGCTTAAAAAAATAATAAGCAAGTGAAACACAACAATTTTATATACAGCACATTCTATTTCCCATACACAAGTATACAGTCTCTTCTGCTTTCACACACATACATATACACACCGTCTCCTCTTCTTTCATACAAACATTGATTCACACAAGGTGGGGCACAACATGGAGGACACGTTTAATGATGCTCTTATAAACTTAAAAGTTGATAGAATAATAGGCTTTACCTTTACAACAGCACACATTTTCTGAAGGTTATGAAGTCTGAAACTGAAATGCTTGACAATATTTGGAGACTACAACCCTCTGTGATTTGCCAGAAAACCACATTTTATGAGGAACAGATACAAAAATATAAGGCAAAAATCTGGACAGCTGAGAGGTATGACTGAGTAAAAACACACTGGTTCCACACGGCTGAATAAATATCAGAAAATAATTTATTCCAAGGAAAAACAAGTGAGCGCTTTCATGGATATCATCCGCTTCATCAGACTAGAATGAGAAATAGCATAAAAAACTTGCCTTGAGAGATATGCTCTGGATCTCTCTCTGTCTCACACACACACACACACACACACACACACACACACACACACACACACACACACACACACACACACACACACACAAACACACACACACACACACAAACACACACACACACGCACGCACACACACACATACACACGCACACACACATACATCACACACACAGTCTCTTTGCTCTCAAACACACATTCACACACCCAAGATCACTCTCACTATCTCTCGATCTCTCTCTCTCTCTCACACACAGTCTCCTCTGCTTCCATACATGCATTCAGTCACATTACTCTCACTTTTTCTCGCTCATACACACACACACACACACACACACACACACACACACACACACACACACACACACACACACACAATCTCTCTGGTTTCATGCACGCATTCACACACATGCAGACAAACATAAACACACACTTTTCTGTTTCCCTCGCTCAATCACTCTCTCTCTCTTATTCTCATACACACATACACTCTCACACACGTGCTTTATTTTATTTTTTATTTTTTTATTTTACACTTTCTAAACGGCAAAAGCTCTGCTTACCGTGTGTAAAATAATTGTGGCCATTCAGTTTTCTCAGTCTGAGCTCCACGGTGGCTTGATATGCTGTCATGAAGTGGCAGACATGTTCTTCTCAGAGGGCATTACTTGTTACATTAATACCCTGCTGGAGAATGCTTGTTCTCCAGTCAGGGTACTGATGAAAAAGTAAGCCCATTGTCTAAATGATGTTTAGTGAATGAAACTTTTATCTTAATTACATTACTAACTTTTTGCAATAAAAACATCATGTATAAACACTTCTGTATTGCACATGCTATTTTGTAATATATAGTCTTGATTTTCATATGATCTATAATTCATGTAATTATTGTGTTTTCATGTGTTCTTTCAGGGAAAATGACAAAGATTATGGCTGAAAAGTATAAACTATCTTGTCTATCTGAATAACAAATAAATAAAATAAAATAAATAGAAACAAATTATAATTAAAATAAGCTTTCTACCCATCAAAGACCACTCTGTGAATGAAATTCCATAACAGTGGCATACAAAGAGTGATTGGCCTCTAGCATCCTGATCTCACTATGCCATTCTGTAAAATCCAACCTAGTCCCTTGGGATGACATCATTTTTTTGCGCGGGAGGCATGAGGGCATGGTTATCCAATTCTATACATCACAGTGCCTTTTGTATTGAACTGAATTGGAACTTAGCATGCCCAGAATTTAGTGCCAAAACTGCCTGGGTACTCAGCTTGTTCACCAAGACTGGCCAGACTTTGTATGCAGCAGGTCCGTCTATATTTCACACTTGGTATTGCAGTCAGGGAACCTGCTTGCAATACCAAGTTTGACATAGGTGGAGCTGTAAGGCCATGAGGCTGTCACTTGCTAAACCTGCACCTGTAGTGTGGAATTGAGAATATAAGCATATTGACCAGCATAGTCATCATGCCTGCATTCATCCATCCAAGAAGATATACAGGGATGTGGAACCTCCAGCTCAATAGAGAATTCAGTCTATTTTTGAAATGCTACAGTGAGCTATTCCTTGAGGAGTTTGGGGATGGTTCCCACTGTACACAACCATGCACACTTTCACATCTCCTGAAGTATTCAGTATAGCTCTAACTGTATGTGAAATGGGTACTGATGACAGTCTTTCTTATTACCAGATGCTACCTAGTTTGGCATAAAGGTGATACTTATGCCTCAACATGTAGCCTATTTACCTCAATGGGATTTGTGACTATTCAGGTTTGGGCATTGTTAAGCCTCACTAATTACCATTGCCTAATCATTTAGGAGATGCAGGTCCACAGTTGTCCACATACATAAAGATGTACAATAATGTACAATAGTACTTATTGTTAATAGCCAAATTAAGGAAAGCTGCACATTTTTTGTATACCCATAATAGCAGACATATGCAGAATCATATTAATGAGATTTAAATGCAGCAGTATAGCACAATTAGGTACTGTGCATCATAACGTCATGAAGCACATCACTTGCAGATCACATAGGAGCACACAATATGAAATGATGCAGTATACAGTATTATCAACAAGGAAGCTGTGCATCATAATGCATAATGGTAACTGTCTGCAATGCCATCAGATTGTGACATATCTGATATGCTTGATTTTGTGAAGGTGCCCATGCACACAACGTGGCATGTACAATGCTATACAATGCTTTATAACTACCTTGATAATGTCAGTATGTGCTAGAGATGCTCAATAATACCCAGCATGTGTGCAACTCACATGACTGAGAGATTGCATAACCATTTGCAGAACATTTATTCATCAGGTATGCAAGCAGGCACCTTCTATGTCATATGCAGGACAATGTTACAGAAAGCAGAGGTTGGGCACTGGCATGGAGTAAAATGAAAGTTGGGGTCTTTGTTGGCTTCTTATTTTCTTTTTATCAAATATTGTTTGGCTGTGTTTTCTTGCCTGGAAATCTCTCCAGAATAGATACATGGATAAATATTTGTCATAGACTTCCAGACAGATGCTTATCAAGCACACTGGTAAATAATGCTGGCACAAGTAGTACAGTCTAAGGAGATAGGATCCAAACCACCTACAATCCATAATGTAGAAAGAACAAGTGCATCCCATATAACCACCAGGTCATCATTTATGTGTATAGCAGCATATATGTGCAGCAGTGTTGCCCCCGCATACTGAGCACATATCCTTTTGTAATGCTACGTTGTTCCAAATTCTTCCAGATGATAAGCAAATGTGAGAGGTGATTCACTTGTCAATGTACGTAGCTGCAGTATGACACATGTAGCATGTTAAGGGTATCAAGGATTGCACATCTGTTCCAGCATATTAATGTGTATTAAGTATCTACTGTGTCAGGGCAACCTTGATCACTGTTAACATGTCAATTACCATGCACTAAAACTAAGTGCAAAAAAATGCATAATCTTATCCTTCAACAAGCATGACTCCCCTTGTAACAATCACACTGACAACATACCCCTGATTATTGAGTCTGTATGTCAAATGGACTGTCCTTTGATCACCACGTATTCACTTTTGTGAGGAAGTACTTTTTATTGCACAGCTTATATCTGAAAGTATGATGGACAGGTCCAGGGATGTAATCATTCCACTGTATTCATCACTCATTTTCCTGATCATTGAGTATAATACCCCTTTTTGGTATGCACTTATCCAAACACACTGATCACAAGTGGAATAGCCACAATGTTTTCTCATTAAGAAAATCAAAGGCCTAAATCATAAAAATGATATATGCAGTCTCAAAATGTTGTCTATCTTTTTAGTATACTACATACTACTGAGAGGCAAACTGACTCATGTATAGAGCTTCAGCAGACTCTATCTTGTGAGACATATTACATATTCACAAGCATAATAATGGTATAAATACTTGCTCTGCAATATAAATAGAACATGGTAAAGGGATAGCTATGTCCCACAGACTATTCAATTTCTATGGGATGATCTACTATTCCATATAATGCAAAGTACTTCTGTTACCCTTGGCCTTTATGAGTAGTTGCAACATGTAAATGTTGTAACATGTCTTTAATCTACCTGCCTCTGTGTTATTTGTACACAAAACATAAGGACTGAAAACTAAAACTACCCTGGGAATGTAAAGCTTAACTTCTTAAAATGTTCACAGATCAATAGCCTAGTAAATACCTATGAATCTACATGTATGCATGTATGTATGTATGTATGTGTGTGTGTGTGTGTGTGTGTGTGTGTGTGTGTGTGTGTGTGTGTGTGTGTGTGTGTGTGTGTGTGAGTGTGTGTGTATGTGTGTATGTATATATATATATATATATATATATATATATATATATATATATATATATATATATATATATATATATATATATATATATAGAAAGAGAGAGAGAGAGAGAACAGAGTGACAGAAAGAAGAAGAGAAACGAATTGTAGGTATACAGGTGTACATATACTGGTATATGACATTTCAACGTGAACCAGAAATGATCAAACTCAAACATTCAATTTACAGCAACAAATAAAAAAGGGAAAAAAAGTATGATTTTTGCAAACCCCATAGAGGAGCTACACACACACACACACACACACATATATATATATATATATATATATATATATATATATATATATATATATATATATATATATATATATACACATATCTCTCTCTCTATGTATATCATATAAATTATATATATATATATATATATATATATATATATATCAGATGATTGACCTTTTGGAAACTCAAAAAAATATCAAAGAGACCATATGATTGAGTTTCTGAAAATTCAAACCTCAGAAAAAAAAAATCTAACTTTTTTTGCATTTTACACCCACACCCACACATCCCCTGCAAATTATATATACCAACTCCGAGACTGCACTATAGTGAGGAAAAGGGTAACTTTGAATGAAATCATAGGATCAAGTTTTAGAAAACTCAACACCTGATAGGGACCCATATGCCCGTCTCTCTCCATCTCTCTCTCTCTCTCTCTCTATATATATATATATATATATATACATACATGCACACACACACACACACATATATATATATATATATATATATACATACATGCACACACGCATACATATTTACCGACTCTGAGTTTGCATTACAGTGGGGGATAAGCAAATTTCTCACTCCCGCTGTACCATGATTTCACAGGAAAAGCTGGTACAGTTTGATGAGCTAGTATTCAATCAACTGTAACAGATTTTCTTTACTCTCCTGAAATGATATTTCACTGGAATGTCTTTATCTCACATATATAAGTGTTCATGTTTGCAGAATGTAAAAGACAGCTGCAGCACTGTTCTAATGTGTTAACACTGAATGACTGTCTTGCCATCTATAGGTTAAGGTATCAAAGGCATATATGAATGCATCAAACAGATGTACAGTTATCTGAACTGTAGCTAGGTTATATGGCCTACTGTCCATGACCCTGAATAGATTGCCCATACATGTCAAGCAGAGTGCCTCTTTGGACCTCTTCAAGAGGAACCTTGACGATTGGATGGGAGAAAGGAAATTCACCCCAGGGATCACGTCAGTCGCCCTGCTAGACAGGGGTCCAGGAAAGTAAATAATGTGGGAAGAAATAGCCAGGGAATTGTTATGGCTAGGCTTGTATAGGCCCTAGGGCTGATAGCCTAGTACCAACCTATGAACCTATGAACCTGATCTGGCACCCACTTAATCTCTACTTCTCAAAAGCTGAAGATGAAAAAAATAAAACAGACAAAAAGAACCTCTTGGAGATATAAACCAAAAAAGAAAAAAACTCAGAAACTATAGCAAACTGCTTCTTGCAAATGTAAAAAGTGTCCTGCTATTATTAAAATGTATGAAGCAGTTCAGTTCAGCTGTGACCACAAATACAGAATCAGCATTCATTTCTGAATGTCAGTGCTGTATTTGTACTCATCAATGAAGCACTGAAGTGTTTTGCATGTAAGTGGCACCCTACCATCAGCATCTGATGATCACAACCCCTAACAGCTTATGCCAAGGGCAGACACCACATTTGTACCACTCCAGCTGCACCTCTGTCTGTCATATTTATAGTTTGGGAGCTGCCAGTAATGAACAGTGATTACATATTATTAGCAGTAGTGTCATGTTCTCCTGATGTACACATTATCAGTATTAGTGCCATGTTCTTCTGACCTACACATTGTATCAACACTAGTATCGTGTTCTCCTGACCTACACATTATCAGCATCAGTGTCATGTTCTCCTCACGTACAGATTATCAACATTAGTGTCATGTTCTCCTGATGTGCAGATTATCAATACTAGTGTTATGTTTTCCTGATGTGCAGATTATCAACACTAGTGTTATGTTCTCCTGACCTACCTGTGCCACACACCCCAGTACAGCAGTTATAAATTGTGGACTTACAGCCGGCAGTGTCAATGTACATCAGGCTGTCTGGCCTGTTTTTCTGTGTTTGGTCTATTTGCGGGACCTTTTCTTGGGCACAATTATGGGTAGTTGGGTGGTTAGGCAGCTGAATGGGATGATTTGGAGGGATATTTGGCATCCTCCTAATATAGAGGGATTGTACAGGCATAAAATGGGGCAGGAGTTTACAAACTAAGGAGGCACCTCTTTGATTGACATCATAGTGAGCCAATCTGCAGCCCATGCTTGCCACCTGAGCATCCCAAAATGACACTGCGCACCCCTCACCACAGGGAGGCACTATAACCAAATGCGTGGTACAGTGTTTCTTCTGTGGTGCCACTCCAGACAACTGGCTCATGGTCAGCAGTCCACACAGTCCAGTGCTACCCTCACACTGTGGCACCATCAGACAATGATCAGTACAGATGTGTTTTGCATCATTTATATTTGTACATATTATAAATACTTCTATAATCACTATTATTTCTTGTTGTTTACTATTATTGTTTGTTGCACATTTATATTAAACATTCTTATTTTTCAAAATGTGCTTTCTGGTTATCACTATGAAGTAACACAGTGTACTGATAAGTCATCTGGTATGACTCTTAGCAGTGTACACTTATATTTCAGAGCACAGAGTGGGGGGGGCTGGACCTGTTGCCATTGTAACAAAAACTAGTGGATATGGCACAAACCAGTACTTGGTGCTGTCCTATTTGCTCAGAGTTATGCATGTTTATACTGGTTTGTCTCCCATGTAATGCTGATAGCACCTGTATGCTATTGCATACTAGTGTTGTATTCTGAAGAGTGCCATCCAATTAGATATGTATGCCCCCACCATCAAGATTCTTTTGTGTGCGATTCATGGAAATTGCTGTATGCACCATTGGGCATTGCTGTGGTGCTAACAAATGATGTACCATACTAATGGCATATCTGTACATATACCAATTATCACTGTGTGAGATGATAGACTGTTTATAAATACCAGAACCTGTTTTAGCACTCCAGAGCTGATACCTGATTCTGAGTGTAAATACTCAGTGAAAATCTCACTCTAAACTTCAGTGTACATCCTTAGATTTCTCATGCACTTCTGAGCTCCTAGTTGAGACTTGAAATGGGTATTGAGATTACTATTTTGCCAAGTTACATTGCTTTAACGGATAACATTCAAACTTTTCTTTTCTAACATGTTTTAGTTTTGATATATTTAGACAGAAAACTGGGGAAATATATACTTATTAGATTGCTGGCACAGCAATGAAATTACAGTTATCCAACAAGTACACAAATATATGAAGAAATGAAATAAATTGAATTTTAGAAAGAACTGAATAAGTTAGAAAAGCTCTGCTGCTTTTCTCATGATAGCCCATAGTGTTATATGGCACTATAGACACATCATTCCTGATACCTCCATTTGCTTAGGGTATTTTGTTTACCACTTTCAAGTTTATCTCAAAATTTGAAAGTCATGCTTATTTGCAAAAGGAAGAAAGAGGGATAATAGCATTTTATAAATGTCAGCACTCGGTCTGAACTTTGAAATCAGTACTGTCTTTTCAGCACTTAGTAAACTATGTTCTGCCATTCAACACGACAATGAACATTTCAGATCATTCCCTTATTTAATCAAAAAAATATTACTTGCTATGTATTAAACTTTGCACTGCATGTTGGAACAGGCTTTTGAAAAGTATAATTTCATAGTAGCATAAATGAAGGATTTAGACATGTTTGCTTAACAGGAAACCAATTCACAATGAACTGTGAGTTATGAACCTCTAAGTCTCTGCACTTGAGCCCGAATGTAATAACATTTAATCAAACTGTATAATCAAAAGGCAAACAGAAGAGCTGTCACACTTGTTGAAACAATTCTATGGGGGATAGATAATGGAATTTAAAGAAGTGAAGTCTACAGATGTGAGAATTCTTAGCTGTATTACATTTACTCTGACCTTTAATACAGCATGAAAATTGTGATTCTTTATGAATGAACCAACATAATTCTAAACAAATACTAATTTGCAATTTGTCTCAAAGTAATATTTCAAAGTTTGCTTCAATCGCAAAAGTAAAAAATTCTGAAATGTAATTACCAATTGATAGGAACACTACTGGCTCATTAAAGGTAATATGTTTTATCTTTTAAAAGAAAAAAAAATGACACTATCATATATTAATTGTTATGCAACCTTCACTGTCACCAAAAAAGGTAACAGGAGTAAGTCTGTCAGTTAAGATTAAGGTCATATTTGTGACATTACAATAAAAATAATTACTTAAAAAATGTACAACATCCAAAAGAATACAGTTATGTTATTTATAGGACTAATTTTCTCACTTTTTCCTGCTTTCTTGGTAGTGTTTATCATTACTATGCTCTGTACTTTAATGTGGGCATGACCCCAAGATATATGGACAACACCGAGGAAGGCCACTTCCATCTAGCACTTCTAATTCAAGAATGATTTACATCACACCCTAGGGTGTGACATAATTCCAAAGTGATGGTTAATGTCCTAAATACTCTTTTGCAATTACATATAAGGTAATATAAGGGATTCCTGCTATGCCAGGAATAGGCAATGAAATAAAAAAACATTCTAACATTCTGTGGTAATGAACCTCATTATCCACTCCTGGCATAGCATGATATTGGCAGACCCAACAAATCTGCCCAAAGCTGTCTGATGCCACAGCTCCACAAGTAAGGCAACATGCTTACTTCAGACCTTGAGCTTAACTGAAACACAAGAGGTACTATATAGCTGGAGCTGTGCATTCAAGAGGGCATCCTTAACTATAGCGGCACTTATATAACAGATCGGTGAATGCATGCATGACAGGTAGCAGCAGCATGCATGTTTTACCAGTATCCAGTCTGCTGGAGGACATGCTGCCAAGGTCCTTTATTAATGGAGACTATGAGCAGAATAATTACAGAGACATAGTTAGCTCATCTATGACCAAGTGAAGTTCCTTATCAGGCACCCCTAAACTCCAGGTTGAGGACCCAAAAAAGGTCCTCTCTCTTAGTTGAAGTTAAGGGTCAGTTATAATAACACTCATGAATGCTGGTACTACAATATCACCCAATTAGCAACTGATGACCACACTCCAACACCTTGTTTCCAAGGCAGCTGTTCTCTTCAACCCTCCCAAACTATGTTTCTGAATGAATGGTTATAGCCTGGCTTGATCACCACTAAAAACTGGACATGACTTACACAAAATACTGCTGTACATCGGTGCAGTCTTTGTCTGCCCCCTCCCATCTGTCTTTTCTTCTTCAGCAGTACTGCTCCATCTCATTGTGGGAGTTGGTACTGCAGGCAGTGTGGCTTCCCACCATTTACGGTCTGCAGTACCACTTCTGTCTTACAGGTGGAGCTGTAATGATACTTCAGCCATCCATTGACTTCAGTAGGCTAGTCTGCTGCTTTGAGTTTTCACACAGGTCTGCATCACCAATGTAAAATTTTGAAATTTTGTAGTGACGTGACCTTTATTCCACTATGGAACAGAGTGAAGAGTTCCTCCATCCCTCATTAGTATATACAGAATAAGATCCGGTTGAGCATTTGTTATGGAATCATATACAGTGTAAGACTTTAATATAGCATGCTTCTCCAAACTGCAGAGCTTTTGAAATCTCACAACATATGTCACAAAAGTGTATTGTGGCAACTTATTCCATTTAGCATCGTTATCAGCAAACTTTGTTCTGGATTGCTGCAAAAGACAAGAGAACTTTACAACCCTAAAAGCAATAATTCAGAAGGACTATACTATTTGATTTCAACAGCATTCTAAATGTAATATATTGATTATGCTACTATTGACTTTGATTAAAGCTGTGTTCTCATAAATCTGAAGCTAATAATTTTCTTTAAATTACACTGGTATACATATAATAATTGATAAAATGTTGTTGTGATTAAGGATTTCTGTCAAGTTAAGTGAAAAACTGATATTAAGGGTCACAGTATTGCTTATTTATCACATTTTATATTAATCAAACAATAATGCCCAACAGCATGTGTTATTACAGAAGTAATACCCACCCTCTACACCCCTGGAAGGTTGTTATTTCTACAAAAACACACCTTGGAGGGCATTATTTTGCTTAGAGAATGGGCTGTCTGTAAAATTGTTGTGTTTTGCTTACTTATTTTTTTATTGCTTTATTTAACATTTGGTTTGCTGTCACTCATTGGAGATTGAAGTTACTAAACAATGATATACATTTGAGTTTCAGACTTTTATTTCCTTCACAAAATTCATGCTAACACAAATCCTTTTATTTAATCAACTTGGTAATTTTATAGCAGCAATAATTAAAATCCATTCCTATTTTTCAGCCTTTGTTCCTCCTTTATTTTAGGCTTTATCCAGATTTCTTCAGCTGAAAGATCCAGAGGTATGCAAACCTCTTTACTGCTGCAGTGCTCGATCTCAATCACTTAGTTTCTCTCTCTCTACACACACACACACACACACACACACACACATACACACACACACACACACACACACACACACACACACACACATACACACACACACCTCTGCTTCAGAAAATGTATGCTAACAAAAATCTTAATATTCAGATAACTTTGTGATTTTGTAATAGCAACATTTAAAATATGTTCCTATTTTGAGCCTTTGCCCCCATTTATTTTAGGCTTATCCAGATATTTTGAGTTAAGAGGTCAAGCAGTATACAAGCCTCTTAACTGCTGCTGCTGCTGCCAAGGATCGCTCGATCTCTCTCACTCTTACTCTTCACTTTCTGTCACTTGTGCATGCGTGCGCACACACTCACACACACACACACACACACACACACACACACACACACACACACACACACACACACACACACACACACACACACACACACACACAGTCTCTCCTGCTTTTGTGCATATATTCACTCACATATGCAGAGAAAAACACGCATGCACCCACTTTTTCTGTTCCTTTTATTTTTTTACACTGGCTAAACAGCAAAAACTCTGCTTACTAAGTGTAAAGTAATACCTCAGTCAATCTTTCTCACTGTCATACATGCATACACTCTCACACACAGACATAAACACATACACAAACACACTTTTTATTTTATTTTTTTATTTTTTATTTTACATTTACTAAACAGCAAAAGCATTGCTTAGCAAGCATAAAATAATGGTGGCCACTAGTTTTTTCAGTTCGAGCTCCACTGCAGGTGCTACTGTGAAGTGACAGACTTGTTTTTCAGCAGGCATTATCTGTGGATTAACACCCTGCTGGAAAATATTTGTTCTGCAATCAGGGTGCAATCTACAGGTCACCCCATTCTCTAATACAGTATGGCATGTTTGATTAAGTATCCATGCAAAACAGTCATTGCATAAGCTATTATAAATATGCTTATTCTGTTTTATTCAAGTACTGACAGTCAAGCCCTTTCATTGTCTTTTTTTATCCTTATTGCATATCTTCATCTATTAGTAAGACTAATCTGAGTTGATGTTCACAAAGGACACTTTCTCATTAGTCTGTTTCAGTTGTAGACTGCATTGTTAGATTAACCAAAAATGTTATCTGTTTTTATGCACAAGATGGAAATATAGCATAAATAATACAGAGGATTATGACTGAGCCTCTGACCATAACAATCGTGTTATATGTTTGAAATATGGATGCTGAGAAATTCACATTTAGAGCAAAGACTGACAGGTGAAGCTTAACATCCATGTTGAGAAAACATAAGAACTTGGTTTATGATCAGACAGACTCATCAAAATTCTTGGTAGTGCATGGAGCTTTACTTGCTCCTGTGTACTACAAAAAGTTAAAGAGAAAAGTGTAGCAGTGAGGGTTTTAAAGCTTTGAAAGCTGTAACACACAACTGCTGCCACAAAGAGAGCAGCCACCACATAATAGCTTTGGGAAGCTATTATGCAGTTCATTAAGACTTTCTTAACACTGAAAAAAGTCTGAATGAAAAATACGAACATCATTTCACATTTTCCCACCTCTCTTCTGTGGTCGCCCCTGATACATTTTTAATGCCATAGTATGTGACTAGGGCTTAATAATGGTGCATAACAAAAGCTTGTTAAGGTAGGAAGATTCTAACAAGCCTGTCTTTTTCACAATTTCTGGGCACAATTGTGACACATCATACACTGCAATAGCATTTAGTATAACATCTTAGCCTGAATATAATAGCATCAAAAATATTAAAAGTAAACAGAGAACATGTAGATGCAGTATCCCATCTTACTGACAGAAGTGAGTATAACACATAAATTCTGGGCCAGATTCCAAAATGTTCAACCCCAAGCAATGACATTATGCTAGATTCTTATAAAATGGGTTCCAGGATTCCTATAACTACAATGGTTAGAGAAAAATCCTGGAGACCTGTGCCTCATTCCAAAACAGGAAGTTAGCTTGTATTGTAGCTAGACTAAAAATTATTTTACATTGGTGTTAAATGCCATTGTAAAATCTGTAAGTAAAACTGTGGTCCATTCCAGTGGAAGGGCTTTTCTGGTGTATGCGATGGCGTACCCATTGTTTGTTAGTGGTACTGCAGCCATTACCTGGCAAAAAAGCTACTATGCACCACATCCCTTCAGTTGAAGGGACGTGGTGCATTGGCATTTATTGGATTCAGTTTGTTTGTTGTTTTCGTTTATCACTTTGTCACAAAAGCTACTATCCTACAATACATTTTTACAGGTAGACATGTACTAGTATTACAGGCTGCAAGTAGTGAGACAGGGAGCAAACAAGGGCCATGCACATGTTCATTCTTTGTACTTTGTGAGTTGTCTACTCCAAGCACAAAGGAAAACACAATTGTATTTATTTACATATTTACTTTCCTTAAATCATGCTTATGCTTCCTCTCTCTCTCTTGTACTTCTTGGATAGGAAAATGCAAGTGTGAGAGACAGTCTTGTATGCCTGCATTATCATGTCTTACATATTGGAGATGCTTTGGTGATGGTTGACATTATAGGGCTCAGGTGGCTATGTGTCATGTTTGATAGAGTCTGTTCTATGCCAGTAATAGATAATAAGGTTGATCTGCATAGAGCCTTTCAGGGTTTTCAGAATCGATCCTGCAGAATCTAATTACCTTACTCTGGCATAGCATGTTTCTGTATAGTTGAGGTCCATGCATAGTGCTGAGTATTCATATGTATACTCTATTGCCTGTAGTGTGATTTCATAGTAGAGGCAGAGTGGGTTTACACAACTGAGGCAGTGCTGCAGAATGATGTAGTCTCTCTTCTTTACTGCCCTTTTTATTTTTGGAATCTACATATTATATATATCACAAAATCTTTTGGCTTGCCAAACTCATTTCTTGTTCTTTTTGTGTGTAAACAGCTACTTTCTTCTGTGCTACTTAATAGCAGTAAAAGGAAAAAAATAGTTGTTTGATCTTTGCTGAAGAAAGAAAACTGCAGGTCTAACATCTGAGGCCAACAATGGAAAAAAGGCTTGCTCCTAGAAATATAATTTGTGAGAAGCAATGAAAGGAGCTTGCCTGGAAGAAGTCACAAGTACAGGAGGCTCTACAAATAGAAAAAAAAAAGGCTAGAGTGCAGGCAAGTGTAAAGTAATAACTAAACATCAACAGTTTTATAGATTAATGAGAAGCTAAGTAGAAAAGATCTGTGATTAATAGGCAGCCAGGCTATTTCATAGGTTCATAGGTAGGTACTAGGCTATCTGCCCAAAGGCATTTATAAGCCTAGCCAGAATGTGTTGGATTTCGCCACTGCCTTCGATTAGTTCCTTGTGCCTCTGTCCAGCAGACTCACTGAAGTGATCCCGGGGTAAACTCTCTGTTTCCCATCCACTCGTCAAGGTTTCTCTTGAAGTGTGTTAGTGAGTAGCTCTGCCTAATGTAGACTGGAATCTTGTTCCAAAGCATGGGAAGTCTATGGGACAGGAATCTATCCCTCCAATACATCCTACTTATTGTCGTGGTGAGGTTCAGATCCCTAGAGCGTGTGGCTCAAGGGGATATGGTTTTCTTTAGGTGGAGCATGTCCATCAATTCTGGGTTGGACATGGTCTTAAATGTCAGGCAGAGATCACCTCTGAGTAGGCAGTATGCAACCTAGTACAGTTGGAGTTAATTCAGTCAAGCTGCATAGGGCATCTGTTTGACACCAGTAATCCTTTTGGTGAGGTACTTCTGTGGTCTTTCCAGCTGTTGCAGGTGTCTTGTAAGGTACATCCCAAATGGTGCGTTATACTGTATCATGGGTCTGATGAGTGATGAGTAGAGGGGCACAATGACCTCTTTTGATCTGGATGCGAACCCTTTTGTGATTAGGTGGGACACATAGAAGGATTTTCTAACCACTTTTGCAATGTGATTATCAAAGGAGAGATTACTATCTACTTGGGTCCCCAGATCCTTTATTACATCTTCCGTATTAAGGTGCTACCACCTTTATGTGGTAGTTTGTGGGTACTTTGTTTTTTCCAAAGGGGATGACTATGCACTTTTTGGCATTTAGCTTGAGGCCATGATTTTGACACCAGGTATCCATCTCAGTGAGACCCTTTTGGAGGATGTCTCTGTCATCCAGAGAGACAATTATAGCCCCTAGTTTGCAGTCGTCTGTGAACTTAGTCAGCCGTAGTCCTCCTGTGCTTGCCAGTACCTCTGAGAAGTATATGTCAAACAGGAGGGGTCCTAGGACTAAGCCCTGGGGAATGCCACTTGTAACCGGTTTAGAGTCAGACCTAGCTCCTGCAACTCTCACCATGTGGGTTCTGTCCATGAGCCAGTTGGCAACCCATCTTGTGATGTAGGGGTTTATGTTCAGGCTGGTGAGCTTGTCTATAATACCAGAATGGAGAATGGTGTCGAAGGCCTTTGCGAGGTCTAGGTAGGCTGTGTGTACCACCTTTCCCTCATTTATAGCCTTGGTGACTGTCTCAAAGACGTCCACCAGGTTTAGGAGGCATGACCTGCTCTTAACAAAGCCAAACTGGGTAGGGTTCAGTGTTTGGAGGTTCCCAATGTCTCTGTTAATGAGTTCCATGATGATATGCTCCATAGCCTTGCAGCCCAAGCTAGTCAGGCTTATAGGGTTATAGTTCCCAGGGTCTGTTGTGGCTCCACCTTTGTGGAACGGAATAACTGTTGCTGTGTGCCACTCTATGGGTATGTAGCCTGTGGAGAGGCTGAGTTTAAACAGTGTGTTTAGGTGAGGGGTTAGTTTGTTTTTGAGCTCATGTAGGACACAGCCTGGGATACCATCCAGTCCCATTGATGCTGTGTTTTTGGCTTTGGAGAGGGCTGTTTTAACCTGAGTGTCTGTGATTTCAGGGGCTTTACATTATTCTGGTATGTTTATGGGCCCTTTTGAGGGTGAGAGGGGGGTGAAGTTTGCACTGAACCTGTCTGCCAGGATGTTGGCGATATCGGTCAGTTCAGTATATTTTGTGTCATTCTGCACTAACTCTGAGCAGATCTGAACATTGCCACTTAGATTCTTGACATAGCTAAAGAATGCCTTGTGGTTATCTTTGGAGTCCTTGGCAATTTTTCTTTTGAAGCTCGCCTTGGATGATTTTATGAGGGATCATAGTTTCTTGCTGAAACTTGTCAGGGATGTCTTCTCTTCTTGGGATTTTATTCTTTTCTGTACTAGTTTCCTCCTGCTATTGTATAGCTTGATTATGGCAGGAGTCCACCAGACTGGTTTCCTTTTCTTGTAGAAGTGAGTCTTGGTTTTTCTTGGGATAGCACAATCCATGCATTTTTGTAGGTGCCCATAGAATGCATTAGTAAAAGATTTTGCAGCTTGGACAGCGTTATCCTTTAGCATGGGGGCTTTGAAACTTTCCACCTCGGTCTTAAGTGACATGAAGTTTGCTTTTGAAAAGTTTTTCACTGTGGTTTCTTTGTCCGGGGGTGTGGGTAGAATGTGGATATCCAGAGAGATTTGTTTATGGTCAGATCTAACCATCGAGGGGTTTACCTCCGGTGTGGAACATCAGTCGCCCATGTTGGTGATGACCAGGTCCAATATGTTGTCACCTCTGGTGGGAGTGTTGACCAGTTGATCCAGGACGTTTGAGTTTATAAATTTTAGGAAATGTTGGGCAAGGGAGTTAGTACTTGAGCAGTTCTCCCAGTTAATGTTTGGGTAATTGAAATCACTCAATATTAGGGTGTTTGGTAGGACCTTTATGTTTTCCCAGTGTTTCCAGAAACATGGAATGGGGGTCCTGGAACATGGCGGGTGATCTGTAGCAAGTTACAATTTGAATTGCAGTTTTGCCCGTTGTTAGTTGCACATGGATGATCTCTGAAGCATCATGCTGTGCCACTAACCTGGAGGTGTGGGTATCCTTGATGAATATGGATATGACCCCACCTTCTGTATTTCGGTCCGGGTTCTGTGACTGAAATGTATGGTATGAGTTGTAGCCTGGTAGTGCTGGGGTGCTCTCTGGAGTATTAAGCCAGGTTTCTGTTACTGCACATATATCGATTTTCTCCATACTGAGGAATGCCTCGAGTGTGTGCATTCTGAGGTTTAGTCTTCGGGCATTGAGTAGCATTACCCTCAGTTTTTTGTTACTAGTGCTATTTACATCAGTGCATTTGTCTTTTGAGCCTTGCCTAAAAAAGGAACTATGGGGGTGGCAAGAGCCTTGGCCAGTATTCGAAAGCCTAAGGGTGACAGGTGCAAGCCATCTCTAGCGAAGCAGCATGGCTTGTCAAGCATGTCATCCCAGGTGGACAGACACTGGATCCCCTTTGAATGACACCAGAAACTTAGCCAATGTTTGAAATTAATAATTTTTCCTTTATACCATGGTGTAATTCTTGGTGAGTTCAGGATGCTACTCAGGGTCAGAGTCATACTGGCCTGGGCTACGTGATCAGAGAGCTCTTCCATATCTCTTTTCATGTAGTCCAGGGAGGTATGGACAATGACAGAGTCATATTTGTACTTGTTCTGGAGTGACCTGAGTGCTTGTGTTATGTGGCGGATCCTGGCACCCGACAGGCAGCTAACAGTAACCTTCTCCTTATTCAGCCTAGTGAGTGGGACATCAGTGTGCCTGACTATAGTCACCGATTACTAGTATGTTGGGTATGTTATTTTGCCTTAAGGGCTATGATTGCATGGCACACTGGTTTTGTGAAGTATGTGTTTCATGGTTTGTGTTGGGGGGTGGAGGTTGCTTGGATGTCTGCTTTGGAGGTCTCTTTTGCTTTTGCAGATTTTTATTTAGAGCATCCGAGTATGTTGACTGGTGGTGTGATGCAAGTATTTCCCTTTTCCTCTTGACTGTCTGATCCAGTCTTGGGTTGAGAGAGCTTATATTCCAGTTTGGCTGTATAATTGCATCTCTCGTATGTATTAGTATTTGGTGGTAGGAGGAGAGGGTTGTCTGTGTACATGAGGCAGTTGTAACATTGCCTCAAAATGCCCAGATTCACCATTTGGACTGGAGAGTACACCTGAAACTGCCCTTTGGACATGCCTTTACTAAAAGATATCATGGAGTTCGTATTATGTGTAGCATTTGATAAATATTTATACTTTTTTCAGGTATTTGCATTGTCTAGGGTCTTGATGGTATGCTGTATTAAATAATTGGGAGTTTGTATTCTGTAATTTGGTTGAATAGTCCCTTCCCTGTCCTGAAAAGATGGCAAAGCATATTTATTTGCTTTTGTTGTCTGGGTTAGTTCCTCTAGGACTGTGGCTTACTTTCTTGGGATACCTGAGGTGGCATTTATACAAAGAGGGAAAATTCGACTGCCAGAGTAGGCAAACTACCCTGCTGTTCTTTGTAGACACTCATTGCATACTTTTTATCAGCATATCAAACACTGACATATGGGATCTTAGTTTAATGTGCTATCCTAAATACCATACCTCAGGAATGCAGCATACTCTCACCCCAATGCTGCATTTTGTAGTAGTAAATCAACTAAAGCACCTGATGGGAATAGAACCCATAGCCCTTTGTTCATCTAGACATCAAAGGTGAATGCATTACCTGCAAAACCACTGCTATTAAAAATCATCCTGATTTATGTATTCAAATGTGGTAAAAAAGTTATCTTTATAATTTCTGGATAATATGGTGAGGGCATGGTCTAAAGTCATTTGAAATAATTATAGTATTGTTTTCTGATGTAGAGTTCATCTAGTTTTGGGAATCATTTGACCAAAATGAAACTTAATAAACTCATAGTGACGACCAAGAAACATATTTTCTTTGTTTTAGCCCCCCCCCCATCCCACATCCATGCACCCAGAAACTCCCTGCCCATTTTGCTAGATACATTTTAACTTTGTATCACAACATCACAAGTGCAATGAGTTAAATGCATCTGCCAATAACTATTTTATGGATTTCAGCAGTGTCATAGTTTAAACCATTTAGTGAATAGGAACTTTCATGTTTAATAAATACTGGCATAATTTGGTATATGCTTAAAACAGAATGGGTTTTGCCAAATTTCACACTTACAGGGGCACAAATACTAATGCACTTATAGCTTATTGTCAGCTGAGAAGTAGAATTGTAATATCTTATTTTGGTGCCTGTCTGGTTCTTATTAAAACAAGGATTGTGTTCATGTTTTGAAATTTAGGGGCATATTATAAGGAATTCACACTCAGGACAGCACTCTGCACTGACCTCATATAGCATTCCTGACTCTGAAACAGATGTGGTGATTCCTCATGCAGAATATCCATATGAGGGATTGTACAGGTCTGTGCTTGATTTGAAGACATATTGTCAAAATGTTGCCCTCCAAATTAGGGTGTATATATATATATATATATATATATATATATATATATATATATATATATATATACATATATATATATATATATATATATATATATATATATATATATATATATATATATATATATATATATATATATATATATATATATATATATACTGGTATCCGTCCATACTTACAAGTTGTAACCACTTCTATAACAACTCTTTGAACAGTGTTTGCTATCTGTCGAATTTACTAGGTAAGGGGATAAATGTAAGGAAATTGCTAAGACTTTCTTCCATATCACACACACTCTTATACACAACTATGTACAATTTAGAAGTCGCTAATTTGTCTACTGCACATGTTTGAAATGCAGGAGAGAAATGAAGCAGACAAGAAAACCTACAGAAACACAGAGAGGTCATGCAAACTCCACATAGAAGATGCCCCAGCTAAGAACAAAACTAGGGAACTTCTTCCTGTGTATTAACAATGCTACTCACTGCTCAATAGTGACCTCATAAAGCATCGGAGTATACCAGTTATTTTAGTTTTATTAAGAAGGAGTGACTGAGTTCAGGGCAATGCCTGGTGGTAATTTACTCTCTCTCCTGTATGTTGATACTGTAATTGCTAGCAACACATGAGGAGTGCCTCATGACTGCAGTAACACAGCTTAGGGTCTAGTTGGTTCTGTCGTCCGAGCTGATGGCTGCATTTTAGCTCAGTTGTGTGTCAATATTTGCTGTATTCATTGTTCAGATGGCACAGTTTCTGATGGCGGTTTTAATAGTAAATGGAGTGTACTGTATGTGTGCACCATAGCAGCATGACACAGCCTTCCTATTGTATGCATGGCTTAAGTTGTACTCTTCATGCCTGCAGTCATATAGTTGGTGTATAGGTGGTGCTCTGATGTCAAACAAGATTAGATATCATTGGTGGCTACATATAGGGACTGGTCCCCTTTGGTTTATGCCATGAAGAGGGAATGAGATACATTAATACAGAGCTTTTATGAATCCCATTACTTGCTGGCTGTTCCAATGTAGTCTGAAGGTTTAGGTAAGTATTCCACATCCCCCTTCCATGTAATGTTTGAACGGTGTATTAAGTTATGAACAGTAATTCATGGTGGTAGAGGACTTCTGTACTAACCTGGCCCTTTTGGAATCTGACCCATACTTTCTGTTTTGAAATTAGAAATTAGAAATGCTTTTCATCCCCCAGATTCCAAGAATCATTGACAGCACTGCAGAAAGATTCAGCCATTCTGTAACATTACCCTAGTGCTGAATTTCATCTCAACCCAAATACAACACTATACAAGGAGCAGAGTACCCAAACACTACCAATGGCTATGCCAATGCCACAAATGTATGGGATTGCGAGATATCTGCTATGGCATGAGTAGGTAATGAGATGCACAAACATTCCATGTTAACAAACCTTATTGTCTATTCCTGACAAAATCTAAGTTACCTAGCACTGCACCATTTGACACCATCATTTTGCCTGCCTCCATTACCAGTTCTGACATGTGTGTAGAGCTGACAGTCCCCAGTGCTGGCCATCAATACTGCATCTTCTGTGTGTCAACTGTAATTCTGCATGCCTCATACAGAAAAAAAATCTGTCACTCATGTTGTATTCGAGCTGAAAATGCAGTAGCCACATACTGTGGGGGAGCAGTACAAAACAACAATTTAGACACATTAAAACTATTTAATTTGGAGTTATAGCCTGTGTATAAAGGGGGTGGCTCATATACAACCCTATCATGTAAATGCTCAGCCCTCAGCCAACAGTCACCACTCCACTTCTTTCAGGCAATAGCTCTTCTAGTATGTCAAACTTGCTAACACAGGTATTTGTTCTACAAAATGTTTAATGCCTGAAATACTAAGTATGACACCAGGTGGAACCCTTACTATACTAAGTAGCACCATTGACTTCAGTGTCTATTTCCTTATGTAGGTATTTTATCCTGCCTTTTAATGCCAATGCAAAATTTCTACATATGATGTCATAGTGAGCCTGACAACCATTTGAGAACAGGATGTAAGTTTCCAGGAATCCTCATTAAGATACTTGGCTTAAGAATCCCCAGAGGCTTTCTCATACAGAACTGGGAGTAAGGTAGGTACTGCCCCAAATGTGAGTTGTTTTATAACCTGGTTGCATACTGCAGAGTAGTAATAATATGCATTTAGACTGTTAGTGTCATTCTGTTTGCTTGGTAATTGATGTGATTCCTCTTTTATTATAAAATGTTTAAGTAGTGCATTCCCCGGAAGTTACCAAGTTTCTTATCGAGCATCTAGCACTATTAAGATGTTTATGTTGTGGAGTGTGGAATTCATATGGTATGAAAAATGGGGAAGTTCAGTATCTTTCGGCTTTTCCCGGTTAGGGGTCACCACAACAGAACTCCGGTCTGCTAATGATTGGCAGTGAGTTTTTACAGTGTCAATTTGCCAGCCCGGCACCCACCCTTCAAGGAAGGCACAGCCACACATGCACACACCTACCTGTATGTCTTTAAATTTACTCAACTGCAGGGAGGACATGCAGATGTCACACAGAAGGCACTCCAGCTGAGCCTCTTGCTGTGAAGTAATAATGTTAACCACTGTACCAAAGCGGATATGAAAAATAAGGAAGTATAGTTTGCTAAATCAAATCAAAAGAACATCAGTCAGTTTCTGTAACATTCCGAATAGTGGATCAAATAGCCTCTGTCATCCTGATCGTGTTATTCAAAATGTGCGTTTTCTCTCTGTTACAGGGACATTTTCCAAGAGGCATGGTATACACAGTTCAATACCATACAATGTCAAGATATCACATGACTCCCACTATGCTGGGAATAGGTAATGAGACTCATTAAGGCATGCTTATTCCTAACATAGTGCAAATTTACCTGAGGAGTCAGTAGGGCTGACAAATCCAGCCAGAATTGTCCTACACCACAGCTCCACCAATATGACATGCCAGGGACTGACAGCAGGTCTGCCATGCAAATGGAGCTCCATGATCATAAGGCAGTCCAGCAGAGGACCATCAGCTGGAAGTAGGACAGGAAATAAAGGCATAACAGTTAGCATAGGTGTTATGCCTGCCTTCTCTGCATCTGTGGTAGGGGACAGTTATGAAGGGCCACTAGAAATTAATTTTGCAAACTGGGTTTTCTCAGCCTTCTGCCTTTTCCTTAAACATTATTTTTGACATAAGACTACAGGAGCTACCCCCAATGAAGTTGCTTTTTATTATCTTCTGGAGGTCTAGTGGATACTAACTGCTTCTACAGCCAATCACAGCAGTAATTGGTTCTCTTTAAAACATATCCTACTCAAGTGGACACCAGATGAGTGGACATGAACATCTCATGTTGACACAGATACAAAAGTGTGATTGTGCGAGTGGTGACTGATGAGTGCATTTAAATTTTTCTTCAGCAAGGTAACTAGTTTACATGATGTTCAAGGATAATTGCAGTCATTCCTGTTTTAGTTCAGTTTTGTTTCAGACATAACTTGCATAACACCTGCACTTGCTAAGAAGTTATCTCCACTCTTTAATTGCTTATTGTGTTTTACCATAATTTTTGGGTGTGTGCAAGAAATTTATCTATTGCTAATCAAGGTTTGTTCAAAAATAATATCAGCATCACTTTTTTGCAATTAAGTTTTTCTGGATAATTAGTAATCAGTTTTGACCTGTTTCATAATGGAAACCTTAAACACATAAGCAATACAGGACTTATTAAAGTATGAATATTTAGCTGAATGTTCTGCATGTATACTGTACATAAGACACATGAAAGTGTGAATAACAAATGTTGTAACTGAATTAAATCAGGATAATTCAGTATAATTGTCAATAGCAAAATAACTGAAATCACCAATTGTAAATACAGTAGTAGCACTGCAATTCACACTATAGCCAACTTTATAAAATATTGGATTGAGGATTTGGGAATTACTTCTTTAGTTACTGTAGATAACTCTAAGGAGTTGGTAGACTTAATTGTGAAGGAAATTGATACTAATATGAATACTCAATCAAAGAAATGAAGGAGGGAAATTATTAGATATCTGTTTAGAACTCTACTCAATCTGTCAGGGAAAATACAGAGGGAATTCTAATTGACATTTTCAATAAAAGGAGAGGTCATAAATTGGAAAGGAGAGCTTTGGGTGAAACTGTTATATCTGACACTCGGGAAGTTAGTACTCAAAAGAAAATAACTACTCATCTGAATGAGTCTGTTTTTATAGAAAAGAAAATACAGCATGTTTTACTCCTGAATGTGAAATTCTGGATAGTACATTGGCGGCAGCAGGACATGACAGGATTAATGAATCCTTTTTTACAGCAAGTCATTGCAAGGATAATGGAATCCTTTATTGCAGCATACATGTGAATGTTAATCTGGGCAATTGCTTAACAAAGAATGTTGGTAATGATATGGTGACTGATGACTTCTCTGCCACTTGTTCTGACCATTTGGTTATTCGAGATTCACTGAGTAAGTAGTGTGATAGAGGATGGTGAAATTAATAAGGAAATCATTTTTTCCTCTTCCTTTTTAAATATAGTTTAAGATTATACTATAAAGACTTATTTTATCTGAGTGAATATGTTTCTGAGTTTGCAAACAATCCAATAGCAAATGGAGTCAACGCATGACAATAAAAGTGGTTAAAACATATATCCTTACTTCATATAAAAATAATAAAAATAGTAAGCACTTTCACAACTCTCCTTATTGATTCATCGAACCTCATCTCTGCTTTTATTATTTTTATAATAAAAATAGTAAGCACTTTCACAACTCTCCTTATTGATTCATCGAACCTCATCTCTGTTTTTATTATTTTTATATGAAGTAAAGCTATATGTTTTAATCACTTTTATTGTAATTTCCATTACTGAATAGTGCATGTTCAGCTGTGCATTGACTTCATTTGCTATTGGATTGTTTACATACAAGTTTTAGAGCAAAGCATTTACTGCATTGGTTGTAGCTGTTGATTTTGTGATTTATGTTTCTGAGTTTCTTGATGGAAAGATCAACAATTTAATCTAAGGTCTTCTAGGACAACAGCTTTCCACCAAAACTGTGATGTCAGACCATATACTTTTGTGAGATATTACCATTATAAGATGGGCTTGGTGGGAACACTTACTTAAAACTATTAAGACATATTATTGTAATACTCAAATCATTGGCAATAAGTTTGTAGAATTAAAACTGATCATTTAAAGGGTAATTGCAATTTAATTATTACAGCAGCAGTATGGAATTCTTCTGAGTTTACCATTCCAGGGTTTATTAACTATAAATATTTCTGAGCTATTCTAAGAGGTGGAGGTATACTAATATTAATAAGGTGCAATTAACTCTGAATTACATAGCTCTAAAGTACCTATGAAGCTTTGATGATTAAAATTTTGGAGAATTCTGTTTCAGTAGGACTAATGACATGTTACCAAATAACAAAAATGGATAGTCAAGCACGTGTAATTCCTTGATATTAGATACCAGATTATCACATGATGAACTGATCTTTCCTGGGCATTTCAACAATCCTGACATAGACTGGAACACATTTTTCACTAAAAATTAATATTCCAGAACATTTACTGATATAGTATGCTTTCATAACTTGATACAAATGTTAACAGATAAAACAAGGGAAAATAACATTTTGGACTTAATATTTACAAATTATACAAATTTAATTTTCAGTATACAAGTTGTCATGCCCACAGATCTTTCAGATCACAATGCTATTAATTTTGCTATCAATTTTATGAGGTATCATATTCCCAAAGTGAAAAAAAGTATAACTACAGTGACATTAACTATAAATAAGTTAAAAACAAACTCATAGCAAAAGACTGGAGTATAGATGTATTAAATCAAGAATGTGGGTATATAATCCTAGAGAAGTTATTAATCAATTAAGCAAAATAGATTTTTGTTCCAAAAAATATAAATAATTATCCTTATTGGTGAAACAATTATCTAATAAAATGTTATCAGAGAAAGAAAAAATATTTTCCAATTATAGTAAATTTCCTACTAAAGAGAATAAGAGTAGGATGAATAAAATAACCAAGGCCCTAGGAATGAATATAAATTTGAGGAAAACTGAGTTTGAAATTAAGTTATTTATCCATGGTAACAAAAGAACTATTATGAGTATATAAACTTACACAGGAAGACACCAAATCCAGTTTTGATAATAAAAGCAAAATGGAACTTTATGACAAAATCCTTTACCTATATAAAATACAGCTAATAAGCACTTTACTGAAATAATTAATATCAAGGGAAGAAGTAGTTTATCCTTTGATAAGTACAATTGATGTTGCATGCTTTGTGATATTATCAGATAATTTTAAAAAAACATTAGGCAAGCTTTCCAACTAAATATTTGTTGATCTTGATTATATACCATCAATATTCATAAAGGGCATAAGAGATAAATTGGTAACCATCCTTAAAATTATATTTAATGCCTTATTTTAATGTCTTATTAAAGACCTCCACTATACCCTAATATATGAATGCTCTCATCTGTGAAATCCATCATCAGAAAGGGCATATAATGGTTGTGAACAATTACCAGCCCATTAGTTTAACATTTAAATTGGGAAAGTTCTTTGAAATTGGTTTAGTAGATCTTATTGTTCAGGATAAAGTATCAGAAAATAAATATGACTTGTATCATCATTGTTATAATATTGGATAATCTACATTAACAACTGCTGTTGACCAAGGAATGCATGTTATATATTTAAATTTAATAAAAGCCTTTGATGCTTTGCCACAAAATCAATTCTTGACACTCTTTTAAATGATAATTTAAATCCATATATAATTAGATGGATTATGGATTGGCTACTGGATAGGTAACAAGTTGTTACCGTCTACAGAATATGTTCTCCTTTTTGCTGTGCAACAGCAGGTGTACCTCAGGGCTCAGTATTTGGACATTTATTGTATAATATTGTTTTTGCTACTTTTCCTTTTACAATTTTTGGTTGAATGAGCAAATATGCTGATGACTATAAGCTTGAATTTGCTATCACTAAAACTGAGGATTATAATAATATAAGTAAACGGGTCCCCTTCAAAACATTGAATACTCACATTTATTGAAGCCGATTTCATCAAGCCTGAATTCTTCCAAACTTCATTATATCAAACTCCTGGAACAACAAACATCATTTTTTTCATCTTCCTTTTTTAAATATAGTTTGAGATTATACTATAAAGACTTATTTTATCTGAGTGAATATGTTTCTGAGTTTGCAAACAATCCAATAGGAAATGGAGTCAACGCATTTACTGTATTCTGAAAAGATTGTGAAACAGGCCTACTAATCAAGTTTTGCTTTCCACAAGTTTCTGCTGACTGCCTTAGAAGAATCCTAGCTGAAGTTGCAGGTTTCTTTGCAAGTGATACAAGCTTCTTTTGTGCTTTGACTTTAAATAGATTCACAACTTCTGTGCTCTGCCCTTTCTTCAATGAAAGAATCTGCTGTTCCTTCTCTTTCCGCTTCTTCTCTTGAATAAGTTTGTTTCTTGTTAATTCATCCTTCAACAAATAGGACCAACACAAAGATAAACTACTAGAATATACAACAAATCCAAATAACCAACCACAGAATTCCAAATAGCAGACATACTGAGCCAACGAAACACAGGTTTATTTTATATCCACAGAGCTTTCTGTGATACCCTTCTTCAGTGTGTAAACAACATTCTGATAAAACTCAGTGCAATTTATACAAGCCACAGCCCACTCAGAATCAATTACTTATTAAACCATCAATTATAGTTTAAAGTCATAGTATAAAACTATGAACATTTGTCAAAGCATGTAAAATACAACATGTAGACAGATATATATAAAACAGCATGTGGACAGATATATAAACGTATAACAAACATATAAAATTATTTCAACATCTGTTGTTTCTGGTTAAGTACTGGCTTGATATTTATTTCTGTATTCAGGACAGATGTCTTATCTGCATCTAGTACTGTTATCCATCTATATTCATATATATCAAGAGCATTGTTTAAATCACCACCCCTTTTATTCTTAACCACAATATCTATAACCTTAAATAACAATAAAAATGAACCCTGGGATAGGATTGGCCACTATAGAGAACCTTGTCTATCCTCCACTGTAGTGTGATCTTGGAGTTGGTATATTTAATTAGGGGGATGTGGAGTGGAAAGCCCCCCACATCGAGGGCCCTCCACCTAGAGGGTTTTTTATTATGCTGTTTGTTGTTTTTTCCTGGTGGTCGAGTGATTCCTTTCCCAGGTTTCATTTTCATTGTTATGAGAGTTTGATATAATGAAGATTTGACAAATTTAGGCTTGATGAAGTCAGATTTGATAATGTGAGTATTCGATGTTGTGAAGTAGATCCAAATAAATATATGGCAGAAATTTCCTCCTAGGCCAATAATGTTGGCATAAGTTTTAATAAGGACAAGTGAGAAGCTATGCTTTGGTAAACTAATTATGATGGAACCTGCTATTGTACATACTATATTATTAATGGAATTGTTCAGTTTCTGTAATCTGGGAATAGTGATTTCTTCAAACTTAAAAATTTAATAGGCATTTTCATAGGTTCATAGGTTCATACTAGGCTATCTGCCCTAGGGCATTTATAAGCCTAGCCAGAGTATGTTTGGCTTTCGCCACCCATTTTAAATTAATTTTGCTATGCCCTTTTTCGAGGTTAGTATACTGTGCCTCTGTCTAACAGTGACACAGAAGTGATACCCGGGGTAAACCTATGATCTCTCATCCACACATCAAGACTCCTCTTGAAGAGAATTAATGAGGGACTCTGCCTAACCTGGACTGGGATTTTATTCCATAGTGAAGGGAGCCTCTGGGTTATGAATCGGTCCCTCCAGCATGTCCTATTTATTTCAGTGCTGAGGTTCAAGTCTCTGGAGCGTGTAGCTCGATGGGATTTGGATTTTTTGAGGTGCAGCATGTCCCTTAATTCCGGGTTGGACATGGCCTTATACGTTCAGGCACAGGTCACCTCTGAGCAGGCGGTATGCCACTGAGTAGAGCTGGAGTTTCTTTAACCAGGCAGCATATGGCATCTGTTTGAGCCCTTTGATCCTCTTGGTGAGGTACTTTTGGGGTCTTTCCAGTTGCTGCAGGTGTTTGGTAAGGTACATCCCAAAAGGGGCATTGTACTCGATTATGGGCCTGATGAGGGATGAGTAAAGAGGCACGATGACCTCCCCTAATCTAGATGGGAATCCCTTCATGATTAGGTGGGCTATATAAAATGTTTTTCTAACCACTTTGGCCATGTGGTTGTCAGATGAGAGATTGCTATCAACTTGGGTCCCCAGGTCCCTAATTACTTCTTCTGTACTTCATGGATTACCACCTATGTGGTAATTTGTGGGCACTTTGTTTTTGCCAAAGGGGATGACTATACACTTTTTGGCATTTAGCTTGAGGCCATGGCTCTGGCACCAGTTGCCTGTTTCTATGAGGCCCTTTTGGAGGATGCTTGTGTCGGCTGGAGAGTCGATTATGGTGCCCAGTTTGCAGTCATCTGCGAACTTGGTCAGCCACAGTCCTTCCGTGTTGGCCTGTACCTCCGAGAAATATATACCAAACAAGAGAGGTCACAGGACTGAGCCTTGTGGGACCAGCAAAAGGTATGAGACAGCTTGGATTATTATTAAAAAGCATTTATTTAAGAGAAGAAAAGTACATGGTAGATTTATATAAAAACACTAATTGACCTATTTTGGAATATAATAATGTTAGCCAGGGTACCTTTTGGCTAGGCTTATATAGGCCCTAGGGCCAATAGCCTAGTAGCTACCTATGAACATATATGATTGGATGGGAGATAGGAAATTCACCACAGGGATCACTTCTGTGGCTCTGCTTGATAGGGGCACAGTTAAATCATTTTCTTCGGTGGCAAAAGGCAGGGTACCATCTGGCTAGGCTTATATAGGCCCTAGGGCCAATAGCCTAGTACCTACCTATGAACCTATGAACCTTATAATGAAAGGCACCTTAAAAAACTTGAGTGGGTGCAAAGAAAATGTACAAAGAAGATTAAATCCCTTAAAGACTTTCCTTATGTTGAGAGATATCTTAAATTGAAATTATTTACTATTCATTATAGACATTTAAGGGGAAAATTAATATTTTGTTACACAATATTTAAGGATGGAATTTTCAGCCAGTGTTTGACCTCAGTATTGATAACAGCAAAACTCATAAACATAACAATTGTATGTTCAAGGTAAATATTCAGAATTCTTCATTAATAGCTAATTATATTGCTCATATTCTTCAATGTTTATGGAATAAGCTTCCAACAGACATACGAAAATCAGAATCTCTTGCAATATTCAAAAAATAATTTAGATGGTTGTTTTAGTTTCCAAGTTAACTGAACTGACATTCATAGTTGAACCTTGTGCCTAAATGCTGAATGAAAAATTTATGAATTTATGTCTAAGCAAGTGACTTTATATTTTCTTGTTTGAACATTGCATAAATCATAATGTTGGCATATGTTACATGGTAACACAATCATAAGCACATATACCCAAGGAAAAGAAACAAGCAGCATTTATGCCATCAATCCCTACAAGCATCAAGATCTGACAAAAGATCATTCTTATCTGTGATATCATGGGCCAGATTTTGTAAACCTTGTGGAATCCAATGCATTTTGCTGTTATCGTGCGAAACTTGTGGATAATGTTGTAATACGTAAATGTACCGAAGAAGCTCAGAGCAGCTCAGCATGCACTGGAGTATCACAGTAGCAATGGCTCAATAAACAAATCTACAAGTAATCCATAAGTAATGAGAAATGGCTGTCAAAGCACATTGTACATTAACAAAGTTATGGAAAGATGATCACAGTTCAAGCATCTTGATGTTTATACAGACATATCTAAAACAGAATATGTCCCAAAACGTTAAGGACAACTAAGGAATATTACTGACACCATTATAACACAATTAAAATGAAAATAATGCTAATTATCCCAAATGTAAGCTGCATGACATTCGTAAAACATTTGTCATAAATTTGCTCAGAAACATTACAGACAGCCACAGATATTTCCATAATTTTTTCACTACCAAAAAATACTTGTTTCAAAGCTCCAATTCCATCTGTACTATATATCCTTAGTAATCTTTGCAGTAAGCTTAGAGGCTATTAGGGATATTGCCTTAAGAGATGTGCTAATATAATATGCCTACTTGCACTAATGGATTCTGATAGAATCCATAAATTTTATAATAAAAAAATTAAATGCAAAAAGGGCAATCAAGGCCACAACACCACAGCTAACAATGGGTTTGGGTTTAGGACTTGTGCGGGGAACACAAGTAATGCACACACTCAAGTAAATGTAGGATAGAAGAGAAGATGTTGAGTATGGGTGAAGAAGAGGGATGACAGACGAGGAAAATATAAGGGAAAGTCAGAGGCTATTGGAATTTTTTATTTATTTTTTTGGTGGGAATAGGCCTCTTTTTTTAAGAATAGGAGGGAAATAAAGATAGGGAAAAGGAGGAGAAGGACATCACAGCAGGGAAAACCATAGAACAAATATCAAAACACAAGACAGAAAAAGGCTGGACAAAAGCAGAAAGGACAGCTAAGTTACACAGATGGCACACTTCACAGCATGCGTAATGGAAAGGTGTCAAACAGGGTGGGGATGGATACCTGCCATGGTAAAATGCAAAAAAAAACATATCTACCTATGCACTATCATGTTATGACATGCTACAAATTGTGTGGCGGTCATATCTGAATGCGTATGGCCAATGGGAGATGTGTGTTGGAGGGTAATAAATGAGGATCACAGTACAAATTGGATAATTAAACATATATCCAAGTATTCTGTCAGCACTGCAGGTGCAAGCCAAGCAACATCACAAATGAGAAAATACAGGTCTAACAATGCTAGATAGCTCCAGCAGAGGACAGAACTAAACCTACAACCATGCATGTGAAAGGCAAACAACAAAGCACAGTGCCAAACAGAAGTACTACAGAAAAGCAACAACATATCTAATACACACACAAGTAGGTGTACGCAACCCAAGCAAAAAGTGTAATGGAATGCATATACGTTACACACATATGCAATGTTAAAGGCAACACAAAGGTTTGGATGTGTATGTATGACTGTCAGTGGCATAAATGGAATGTACATGAAATCAAGGTTGATACACATGCACACATCAATGACATAAGAATATTTACTAAAATGTAACACTACAGCTTAATAAATATAGCAGGTTGTGCATATTGATATCAACAAAGTATACTGGTTAACATGCATGTATAACAAGATGGATGTATTGCAAGCAGTAGTCAGAGACTTGTATGCAGATGTCCCACATTGTAAAATGGACATACAATTAATACATTAATCATGTCAAAAGTAATACATGGCAATGCTCAATAACTGCAGCAAAGCCAAATGTAACTGAAAAATATAACACAGAAATATGTAGATGGAAGAGAAGCAGGACAAGGTAAGTTGACATACTGCAAATGCATGTGTACAGCACACACCGTGCTGTAGCAGACAAAGCAAAATGCATTCATCCGCATGGAAAATGTTTGTCAAAGAGGTAGAATGATTGCTGATGTACACAGAACTAGCCATGTATAAAACACACATACAAAGTAATGTGAAATCATATAACATCAACATGCAAAGTGAAGCAAGCTAAGAATTTCAAACACATATACATACACTGTCACGCAAATGTTAAATAAACACAGATGTATGTAACCCACCATGCTCATTACTGAGCAGAGGACACCCCTGTAAGCATCATTACAGCACATCAGCAGAAAGTCAGTGAACGTTCACATGTCAAAGGTACAATTGTGTTTTAGTATGGAGCCAACTATGTGCACACATGTGTACAGTTAATGTGTACAGTAGTTTATGAAAGGTGTGAAATTATATGCACAAGTAATTGACATGGAAACTTAAGATACAGCAAACAAGTCATAATGTACTGTTAAAGAATAAATAATCTTAACACTGTGTATAGATTACTGCTACATTACTGTGATGTAGTCAGAAAATAAGGACTGCATATACCTGTATATTATCCCACATGGCATCAGTATTGCCAACCAATGACATGCAACACATCATGGGACATCATGACAACCATCACCCAAAAAAAACATGTGGAATGACAACTATCTGTTGCACACACCAGATATGGCAAAACATGATTCCGAGGCATATCACACTGTCATTGATGGAATATGGACAACATATGTTGCCTGTCAGTCACCCCAGTAAAACACATGTTTACAGGCTACCTCTTGCAGCACTAGCAGCAGATTAACTGCCACAATGCATGAGTAGTTGAATGTGAGAGGAAAGTTTAATGTGTTAATGTGTGTCATGCACACATTGAAACAGAAGTAAATTTCACATGACAATAACAGATAAGGATGACAGGTACATAGTATGCATGCACAAGAGTGCATATATAGTCCAATCAATGAAATGTCAATCACTATGTTGGCATCATAACACAACTGCTGCACACAGACAATACTTATGGACTGGAGGGACCAAGCTGGTGGGGCTCAGGCTCTGTAATGACCTCATGATCTATTGACCTGAATGAATCCTGCATGCCATATCCTCAAAGAAGGACACTATCATGCCCCTCATCTGTGTTGTCGACACTTGACTATGGTCATGTTGATATCTCATGATGGCTTGGGCAGGGGCAGATCCAGGTTCCTCGGCATCATCATCATTATCATTGTCATTGTCATCACCAGAATACTCTGGCAGTAGACTGGCATGCACTTGTTGTCCTCTTCTGATGGAAGAATGTCCACAGGTCCCATGCTCTGTAAAGATTAATTGCAAAACACAACAAAAAAGAAAAGCAAATGTCTATTATGCAGAATAATCCCATAAATATCATAGCTCAACAAAATATGATTATGATGACAATTTATACACAAACTGACACACATCCATTATGGACCAAGTTACCTCACAAATGCATGGCCTTATATGTTCTGTTCATAAACAGGATGTCAGTATTCTTTTTAACAGCTCTATATGCTTAGTTATACCCACTTGGGTTATTAGCTTTGTAAGAATGTATGACTGCTCAAATCAAAAGATTATACTGCCTGTATTCACTGATTTATATGAACAGCCACAAAGTGTCATTGTTAAAATTAGTAAAAAGTGATATGACAATATTATGGATAATAGGTAAGCAATATGACAAACAGCTGAGCCAGGCAGTATGATGATTGGCTGAACACACATCAATATAATGACTACAACAGTGAAAACAATGTGATATGTTCAATCACCACAGCTAGTGACATATGAGAGTCTATTATATCTGTTACTAACAGTATTGTGTGTGTACAACTGTATGCATCATCTTCCAAAAGTATTAGTAATCAATAGACTAAAAAATCAACACACTGCGAATATGCTTGCTGATGATGACATGCTGTAATCAAATGTGTATCTGCACAATGATCAGTAAACCAAGGCTATAAATCTGTTGCTACAAAAGCACCCAAGGAGTTGGAGACAGATGCAATGCTGATGTTGACCTGCAGGGTGCATTGAATATGAACCACTACAATCGAATGTGTAGCAGTGCACATAACAGTAAACCTAGACTATAACTGTTTCTATAAAAACACACAAGGTGTTAATAGCGCAAACACTTTCCCAGCAAATACCCATGCTTGCTACAAATAGGCAAAGTATGGAAAACAGAATCATTCACACAAATATGCCAAACCATGCAGCATAAGCAAACCACTTGGACTTGTATGCAACACACCCCCAGCCCTATAAGTGTGACAGATAACATCCCAAATGTTATTTAGGTTGTGAAGTACTATTCAAAACCTGTGTGCTGAAACAATGGCTCAATGCTACTTGAAAGCTCAACATATTTAGTCTCAATTATAGTTGTAAGCAAAGCCATTACATGGTGATTTCACTTACCTTGCTAAAGCATGATAGGTATTCCTGCATTCTAATACATCTTACTGTAAAAAATGCAGACCAAAAAACAGGGGAAGATGCATTTTATAAAACAAGAAAAATAATCAGCATACCTCTCTCCTGCTGCTGTTCCTCAAGCCTGTACATCTGCTCAGTGCACATGGCTCTGTTCCTGCTGCAATCCTGCTCTCCTGAAATCAAAATATAGAATGTATACATCAAATAACAGTGACAGACATTCTTTAGCACAGTGTCTCATCATTTATTTCTAAAGAACATCAGATTATCGCAATACATGGTTGACGTTTTCACATACTAGTGTTAACATTTCTGAACACAAATTTGAGGACAAGAGATTCAAACCTGCAGCAACTATCTATATCCAAATTTTAACCTTAAGGACTACTTGTCTGGCTAACACACCTCGATTGTAAATGTTTTAAAGGCATTGAAAATACTTCATGTTATGACATTATCTGGATGGGAGTGGTCTACTAATAAGGATCTTAGATTAGGATTTCAAAACATGAACATATATGTGCTGGTCATTTAGCAAAGCCATTTGAAAATTACATTTATGTCAGCACTGTGTTCAGAAACATTAACACTACTGGACAGCGTCCATTCCTCAGACAGTGTGACAGCATCATGTAGCACACAGCTTCTGTGAACAGGACCATACATGTTGCTAAGTGACACTGTAAGGTGTCTGTAAGGACCATGTTATTCCTTGTCAAAGTACACATCACTAAGTAAATATATACATCTTCACTGTTCTGGATTTCAACTGTTAGTCTTCCCATCCCACTCTCTCAAAGGATGAGGATGTTATTTTAGAACTGACTGTAATATTTCATGAGAAAACAGACCTTGATAGCACTTTTACAAAGTATACAATATTAATGAAAGAATTCCTCAGACATACAACAGTGTTTAGTAAACTTTACTGATCCTGCTGTTAAATAGCTGACGTTAACAGAATGTTACTGATTAAGGACATGTTTGTAGTAATTAGACAAAGAACCAAGTTCTTCTCAACCATGTTCAAAATATACATTGATATCAATAAGTGGGATATTCTTCTCTAAATAAATGTTATGAGTAAATTAAACCAAGATAACAGTTTCAGATACATGTCCCCTCTCTGGGTTTGAGCACAGCATGCTGGCCTGTTTCTTTACAGTTTAAGCTAACAACCAGCACATGTTATTCCTAAACAAACAGGTGCTGCCCTGTAAACCTGCTGTTAGAAAGCTGATGTTATCAGAGCATTACTGATTACAGACATATTCATACAACTTGGATGACTAATGCAAGTACTTGAAAACATGCACAAGAAAAATGTTATTATCAAGTTTTGGAATATGCTTCTTCAAAAATGCTTTGGGTAAATTAAACCATGGTAACAGTCACAGATATATGTTTCTCCTATGTGGGCTGTAACCCACAGAGCACCAAAAGTGTGATATCTGCTAGTCAGTTATTTTGGAGGCCAAGCTGATAGTCAGCAGGGGTTTCATTTTAGAAAACAGGCACTGCAGGTGTTTATTAGATGCCCTACACAGAACAGATGGCTACAAAAACTGCAAACAGTTATTGGCAATTTTATTGTAAAGAAATAACAGCTATTAACACATAACTGAAAACATATAGGTAAGCTGCTGAACACGGATTATTTTTTAGCTTAAATAAATGGGTCTGTGTGCTTTCTTAGGAAGAATGACTTAATGACGTTCTGTATGTGTTTTTATTCCAGCATATAATGGTGCAGTAGGCGATACTGTGGTAGTATAATGGAAAACTATGAAGTGTGCAGTCATCCATGGCTTAGGCGCTATAGGAGTCAGTGATGCATGAAAACAGTGGCAAGCAATCTTAAATTATGTTGTTAGATGTTGAAAAACATATGCACATCTACAAAATTCATAATTATGGATATTATATACATTACTAAATAAATCAACAACATGGGAATTGAACACGCAGTTAACATGGCAGTATTTATGAAGGCCACAATTATCTCTATGAGCTATTTATTACAGGCACTACTAAATGGTTATAATATCATCTATCTGATACATATGAGACACACAAATATCTATAAAATCCATAGGAATGCTCAGGTAGACATAAAATATTGACATTTACTGTAGCGACCTACAGGCTGATGTGCATCCTCCTTTGAAGATCCACTGCATCACTCCAAAGCAGGTCATCATAGCAGTGATGAACCTGCACTCCAACATGGTAGATACCTATTCTTCATAGTACTCCTTCACAGTCCGGTCCCATAAGTCTACACTCCAGTGTGGTAGGTACCAATTCTCCATGGTGCTCATTCACAATATGGTTCTATAAGTCTATCACAGTAAACTTCCTTGGTCTGCCTCTAATCCTGTGCTACAATCTGGCATACACAGTCAACATCTGAATCATCTCCTCATCAGTCCAGTTAGGAGAATGGTCATGACTCAGCCTTCTCAAAGTAGCCATTTTGATCTAGAAGGTGAAGAAGTCTGGAAAACACAAGAACAGAGAAATGTTTACTGAGGAACTACTCAGTTGGCAGTTGGCATTGGCCAGATCAGTAAATTTATCAAAATCAATATTTGAAAGTGGTACTGATATCATGTTATCAGATTATTGGAAGATAACAGAAACATGCCATACATGGTACCATTTATTGGAACCCATTGGGTATTGATGCAGTACATCTGGGTGTTTCATTGCATGAAGCCAGTTTATATGGAGGTGAGCAAATGAGATTCAAAAAATTTAATTTTAATGAATACATGTATAATGCAAATGGTATTTAAAGGTGGATGCACATTAGGTGCACTTTGATTCTGTGATTCTCAGCGAGAGGTACATTGGCAATAGGTAGCATTTTTATTTTGGTAAGATTAGTCTATCCCCGGCATTCATGAAGCTCAGCGCAAGGACGGCGTTAGCCTTGCGCCTACCGTGTGGCATAGAGATGGCACAGCAGCACCACATGCATATTAATGAAGGCATGCTGCCGCAACATCCATGTGCATAGGAAACATGCGCGAGTGCAGGGGGCATGTCTAAGCACTGCAAGGAGATGTGAACATGGCTGCAGAGACGCAACCTAAAATGCTGACTAGTACAGCCTGCCTCTAATAATAATCACTCCTGTCAGTGTCGGTGGATACTGAAATGTATGCAAAGCATACAAGACAGTTTTGCGAACACCAAAATAAAAAGTAAACACAAAGGCACGTAGCTGAATATTGAGTCCCCGTCCCTCGAACAAATGACATTTAAAACCTCATGTCCATATTCCATTGTAGTGTTGATTGTTATACCAAGTGGAAGCGAAATGCAGCATGTTAGCACGCCACTGTCCTTTGCTAAGCCTAGCCCAATGATTGGGGTTATCACCTGTCCCATTTTGTGAGGGCCAGTCCCTCTCTGGGCAGTTGTGTCCTTACTAAAACTATTAAAAATGTTAAATGTCCTGCGATTGTAGGGCATAATGTCCAATATTTTATGTAATAGTTCCATAAAATAGTTAATTCTGTAGCTAAACTACATAAATGTTACATGAAACAGAATAAGCAACTAAACTGCTAAAAGAATAAGCTGTCACGTAGGCATAAAAGTAAAGTACTCTCCTTTGTATTGACCGTGGGCATGTGTCAGCCTGTAAAATCTGATGTGTGTCCTGAAGATGTCCCACATTGGCCATCTGAAAAGGTGGCATCCCTACCAATGGCCAGAGCATTCGCTCAATATCTGCCCATTTGCGGTCCAGGTCATCCCTGTCTGGATGACCCAAAGATGAACGGGTATTACCCGGATCTACCTACCATGTCATGAAAGAGGTATTTGCATGTACCTATGTGCGTGAAGTACAGCATGTGGAAGATGAAATATGCCAGGGTTGTCCTCACAACCATATTGGTACCAGAGATATGTAGAGTACGCAATGTGTTCTGTTATCTGTGCCATGGGCCATCAACCAGAGAAGGGATGGATGGTGTGTGTGGAATATGGGGGTGGGGGGGTGACAGGTAATGTAATAATTCACCAAGGGGAGACAGGGTCAGATGCACAATAGGTGAACTGGAGGTGTACAAGGGAGCAGTGGGTGAATCAGAAAGGAAATCAAAGATCAAACATTCATATCCGCAATACAACCTGACAGGCCATACTGCAGAACACAATCCCACAAACATATGAACATTAAAATGTGCGATACACATGTACAGAAACTTTACCGGCTCACACACACATAATGGTCTGGCCTGAACTGAGCCATCCAACCCCAACACACCTGGATACATAAATGAATACCCATGATCCCCTCCACAGCACACCATCCCTCCCCTTGCTGAACATCCACCAAAACCACCCATACATGGGCTGCTAGCTTGGCGCAGCCATATCTGCACATAGTGACCCCTACCCACATTTATTAGGCAGTTGCACCCTAGGCAGTCTCAGGCCTGCAAACTAGGTATCCCATGCATGCATAACCCTACAACATTTTCTAATAGCCAGCTGAATGGGGTCTGTCATTTACAATTTTTGGACATCCCTCATGGGATATGTATCTGTTCTCAATAAGCAACTGGCATAACATGATGTCCACCCCGTTGACATCCGGGCACTAGGGCTACCACCTGTCCCACTTTGCGAGGGACAGTCCCTCCTTGGCCAGTTGTGTCCTGCATAAAAATTGGAAAAATGTCCTGAGATATTAGGACAAACATATTTCCTATATTTAATGCAATAGTTGCATAAAACAGTTATTCTGTTTCTGAAACACCTAAATGTTATAAGAAACAGAATAAGCAACTAAAGTGCTACAAGAATAAACATTTATGTAGGCAAAACAGTGAAGTTCTGTCCTATGTACTGGCTGTGGCTATGTTTTGTCTTGCAAACTTTGATGTTTGTACAAAACATGTCCCACTGTGGGCATTTGAAAAGGTGGCAACCTTACCGGGCACAAGTCAGATTAGCAGTACTTGACCACAACCCTGCTCAGCCTCCACCCAGTCCAGCAGAACCTATGACCCAGGATTAAACACCTGACCATGATGCATGTCTCCCCACATGCATTATCGGGAATAAATACCTGTCACATGTTCCCATGAAGCTTCCCCATAGCCATCTTCCAAATAGTACATGTCCACAAATTGTATACCCCGTCCATGTTCCTCATTGTAATGATGCACACAACCCCTGTATACAAACGTTACAGGTATCTCCTGTATGCGGTCGTTCATATACATGGCCATGTATAACTCCAGATATGTAGTCATATATCTATAAATGTACATATTTAGATTCACATAGCTACACATCTCAAATACATGCATATAAGTACTTGTCAAGTATGTGTCCAATTCATTAAAATGTATACTTGCAAATGTATACATATGACTCTCAGAAACATATGAACAGTAACATGTACTATACATATGTACACCAAATGACTGTCACATATGTTGCCAGTATTGTGGAATGCCTGTAGTAACGTCATATATCCTAATTACCATCCATACAGAATGTATCACGGATGGTTTAGTGGTAGAACCAGTGACTATGCTGTTCCTGTTCCCGGGACCAAGCCATGCAAGGGCTGCTAATTTTAAATGATGCCCACAAAAATGGCAGTCAGAAATAGGGTGATTATGGTGCCTCAGAGCAGATGTAAGCGGGTATGTGTGACAGTAACTGACAGTCATTCAATAGTATGGGAAATGTAAAAATGCATGTAGGTGCAAATGCATGTGAATGTACAGACAGACAGATAGGTATATTTATATCCATAAAGAATGAACATGGACACAAGAAAGCAGTCCTAATAAATGCGAAGGAAAACAGCAGCAGAACACCCCCGTAATATATAGTGCTGTCATATCAAACCACCCAGAACTGAGCAAACCACCTACATCCCCAACCACAGATAGAATGCTAACAATGAAACTAATTGTGTGCACATGCTAAGTTTGACTACCAAACAGATATAAGACAGTTCTAATCACCATTCAGATAAGAAAAAACAGAAGACTTATTGAACACCCTGGTGAGTATATGAACATATGTCCCAGGACTATATGCTTGGAATGTCTGAATGTACTTGGAGTGAGTCAACATGTAGGACAGACCCACAGCAGTAGGAAATGGCACATGTGTAGTGGTGCGGTTTTCCTAACTGTAGAATAGATGCTTGTTGTTTCAGTGACATGTTGAGGCATGTGTACAGATAACTATGAACTATGGGAATGCATATAAATGAAGCAGCATAGGAATAGTGTAGTGGTTAGAGCATCCACTTAACGAACAGGCATTCACGGTTCAAATTTGACTATAGCACATATAATTTTCCATGTGGAATGAATGTCGTCCTGCTGTAAAAATGACATAACAACATGTAAAAGTGAGCTTGAGTATCGCATGGGACTTTTAACCAGATCATTTCAATCAAACGGGTACTGTCATAATGAATAAGGCACAAGTAAGCACAAATACATATATAACAAACAGTAAGCATATGTGACTGTGCTTGCACAGGTGCAAGCAGTGCTCAGCATAGGAAATGTATATGAATATGTACAGATGTAATATATATACATATATATATATATATATATATATATATATATATATATATACACACACACACACACACACACACACACATATATATATATATGTGTGTGTGTCTATATATGTATATATATATATATATATATATATATATATATATATATATATATACTTATACACATATACATACATATATAAATACATAAATACACACTATATATATATATGTGTGTGTGTGTGTGTGTGTGTGTGTGTGTGTGTGTGTGTGTGTGTGTGTGTGTGTGTGTGTGTGTGTGTGTGTGTGTGTGTGTGTGTGTGTGTGTGTGTGTGTGTGTGTGTGTGTGTGTGTGTGTGTGTGTGTGTGTGTGCATGCGTAGATATATAGAGATATACAGCTATGATAGGAAAAAGAACACTGGTATGACATATATCCACAGGCTATGGTAATGGAAGTGAGGAGCCCAGGCAAGACACATGACACACGCAGCATGCCCTTCCACCCCACCCCCTACAGCCGGACATGGGAACTATACACGCAATCAATGTAAAGTGTCCACTGCTCCTCAGACCACAAGCAGGATACAACCAGGGGGGACACAGTGCACCCATGGATTCTAATCATGAAACACATACTGGAACGTCCCTTGCGGGACACCCCAAAAATTGCCAAAACAACACATGTGATAGATCGGCCATCTTGTCTGCAGTGTATACAGACTCGGAATACAAGGGTGGGTAACCCTGATGACCCATGGGCTGAGAGAATTGTATGAAATGGGTCCCGTAAAGTGGAGAGTGGGCAGCATGTAGTGGTTTGTCCAGAACCGACCAGGCCCAGAGTAAGGATGGGTGCTGTTGAGGAGGTGAGGGTGGGGGAACTATGGGTATCTACTTATGGGTCTAGGTGTGCAGGTGTTTGCTGATTTTGGCCGATATGGGCAGCCCTAGGGATGCAAGCGAATATGTTAATTGGGAAGAGGCATCACCCAACGAGCAGCCACACCCACTGCGAGACCCAGTAAAGCAAAGTGTAATCTATATGGCAAGGAATGGAATAACCAGATGTAGACATATATAAGTAGAGCTATGTGTGTGTATATGTACCCACAGCGAGATAGAGATATGCTTCTATCTCGCTGGAGTATGAATGTATACATACAGAGAAAGAATACAGATACATACCCATATATGAATATATACATATGCAGACAAACATAGACCCATATGTCATTAAATTTTTTATATATATATATATATATATATATGTATATATATATATATATATATATATATATAGACAGCAAGATATGAATATACATGTATGCATACATATGCAGATATATCTGTATATATTAATCTTAATAGATGAGTATATTTATGCATGCATATAGCTAGGATATGATACAGCAGTTACGGGTAACATATGTTCACAGGCCAGGCATATGTTGGTGGGAGGTCCAATTAACAAACGTGTAACACGTAGCATCACCCCCCCCCCCCGCTAGGCCGGAGGCACATACAGACACACAATAAAGGTAAATACACCACTGCTTCCCAGACTACTGGCAGGAAACTACGTGTGGGAGAGATCTGCAAGGTCTATACTTGAAACATAGACATTGATGTCCCTTGTGGGACACCAAAAATTAATGACCAGAGCCAGGCCCTGTAATGATTTCTCTGACCAGGCTGTAGATGTACACGGACCAGTTGGTTGTGCTAGTCTGATAACACATGGGTCGACACAACATATGACATGTGTCCCGACACAGGGAGAGTGCCAGTGTATAGTGGTGCGTTTATACCCCACCTGCACCCACAGTAAGGATGAGTGCTGTAGAGGATTGGCAGGTAGGGGAACTATGGGTATGTGATTATGGGCTTAGGCTTGCAGGTGTTGGCTGGCAGAGCCGTATTAGGACCATCCTGTGGATGTAAGTAATATTCCAATGTGGGCATAGCAGATGCCTATACCTCCCAAACCATAACAGCACATCCACTGGATAGTCCATAAACCATTAGGGGAACACATAGGGACTTTACCATAGAATTGTCCCCGATTACCAGGGACGTCCATGATTATGACTCAGAATCTAACTCTGTCCCACTTAAACCCTCCTAGAACTAGTGATATTAGGAGGAAAGGCGGTGGAATACACGTAATGAATAATGACAACATGTATGAGTCATAAACAGCATGTACCTCAGACAATGTGTATGACTACATATGCTCTGGGTCTGTCAATGTGTCAAGTTAATAGCACCAAACATCTAAATGTGTCCCTGATGTTGTTATGCAGTGTCCCTGATTCAGTGTTCATTCTTCCCCATTCGTATGAGAGGTCTGATAGTGACAGAAAGCACATATTCCACTGAGTACCTTAGAAAGATGATAGAATAGGTTAGGGTTACCACCTGTCCACCTTTGCGAGGGACAGTCCCATTTGGGCAATTGTGTCCTGCAAAATAATTGAAAATATGGCAAATGTCCTGAGATTTTAGGACAAATATTTCCTATATTGTCTATAGTAGTTGCATAAAAAAATTATGTTGTATCTGAAACACCAAATGTTATAAGAAACAGAATAAGCAACTATAATGCTACAAGAATAAGCTTTTATTTAGGCAAAACAGTGAAGTTCTTTCCTTTGTACTGGCTGTGGGTATGTTTTGCCCTGCAAAATCTGACCTTTCTACATAAAAATCCCACTTTGGGCAATTGAATAGGTGGCAACCCTATAATAGGTATGCGGTAGCATAACTCGGCTGATGGATGTGGGTCTCTAAACCCAATTACTTGTCTGTATTGAAGATTCTCAGTTCCCATGTATCAGCCAGATGGGAGCAGATTGTAAGGGGAGGACACAAATAATATGAATAAATCACTGGACAGGCCGCCGATTCCGTAGAGTCGAACGGCATGCCGTCGCCTAATGGGCAGCCATTCCCGATACTGTAGGCAAGTAATCCGATGTAATGGGCATCACAAGGTAATATTGGGGTCCTCGTTCCCACCCAGGGGTGTGAGTGTCAGATGCAAGCACCAATATCGGTGCATTTGCAAGTGCGGGTGAGAGCGGGTGTAAGCCTGTTTGGCTACCAGTATGTGAGTATTGCACTGGTAAAGCAATGTAGAGGCTAACCGAGTGTAACAAGCTGTAACCAGAGATTAGCATTGCTTAACACCACACAAACCCATGCACACCTGCTCACAACTGCTTTAATGTGCTTTACTCCCTCTGTATCCATTGGCCTTGTTCTGCCCTGCGACCAAATAAACATCCTCTGCAAGGCTTGGTACCAGGACCCTGCACACACAGCTAATGTGATTTACCAATACGCCATGGCAGATATACAGACAACAGACAGAACCACAAACATATCATACAGCACAGTCATTCAACAGTATAGGAATGTATCCCATCATGTAGATGTATATGTGAGTGGTTATGTCCAGTATATAGGTACATACATATATAGAGATATATCAGGAACATACCATGTGGCAACAAAGCATTACAAATGAATAAAAAATGTATTATGTAGTGGTGTTGTTCTATGTAATCTCAAGACTCCCTCAGACAAACGTGTCATTCATACACGCAAACAGTTGTACATTGGCTGCATACATCACTTACTGCATGTAATGTACATTAACACAACAGTACCTGTACAATCATTATGTGTGAACAGTAGTCATGCAAGGTGCTGTGTGCAACATCCTCATCATGATAAAGGTAAATGCGGCAACCAGTGAGGGACTGGTAGTGTTGTGTGAACAATGGGGTCATCCTCATCACATGTACCTTGACCATTTAGGAGTGATGTGCATACCAGGATCGTACGCTTGAGGGACAGAGGTGAGGATAACAGTAGTATGTTGTGATGCATATTACAAGGGTGCATGTGTCCAGTGGGCACATGTGTGAAATGGAGAGCTATGTATAGGGCAGATGTTGTCCTACAAGCCAATTGGCCTTATGCTTCTGTAGGGTGAGGGTCGGATGTGGGGGAAGGAGTGTAGGTATGGCTGTGGAGGATAGGTAAGGTAGGATCACAGACAAGACAGCATACAGGGTTGGTATATGACACATGTGGGGGGATACACCTCAGACGGGCACGGGTGTTCGGCATTCACAAGCCCATGGGAACAGTGGGACAGAGGACCCCAGCCATGAGCAGCTGCCACTGCACCTAAACAGCTGCAAAGGAGGCAGTGCTGGGGGCTGTCCAGGAGGGGCAGCATCACCCTGTAAATGTGACACTCCACCCTTGAACTTGTGTATCTGGCTTCGGAACCCCTTAGTGAGCCCCCAACACAACACGTCCAGGACCGCACGACAGCAGACATGTACCTGTATGGTCCTGCTCCCAGGGGAGACATACCCCATCCTCAGTGGTGGTACTACCAGAAGGTGGTGCAGAGCCAACAGAGGTTGATGTCCAAGGCTGGGCCTCAGATGTTCTGGTGTCTGGTGCCATGGTCAGCTGAAGTGGGACAGGAGGTTCTGCCGGGACCTCCCAACCCATTCAGCCTATGGTGTTGCAGTTTAAACCCACATATGGCTTAGTGATAGACAACAGCATACAGGATTACCTACAACAGCATGCATAGATATCTGCGTCAACCCAACACAACAGATGGTATACATTTGCAGAGGGAGCACAACACATGTATATATACTGCATGCCATCAGTACAATGTGTAGTAGACTTGTGACCGCAGCTCTGAACAGTTGCCCATTATTGGCATGTCACTGGTTCATAGGTTGGTACTAGGCTATCAGCCCTAGGGCCTATACAAGCCTAGCCATAACAATTCCCTGGCTATTTCTTTCCCCACTATTTACTTCCCTGGACCCCTGTCTAGCAGGGCGACTGACATGATCTCCAGGGTGAATTTCATTTCTCCCATCCAATTGTCAAGGTTCCTTTTGAAGAGGGCCAAAGAGGCACTCTGCTTGACATGTATGGGCAATCTATTCCAGAGTCTGGGGAGTCTCTGGGTCAGGAACCTATCCGTTCAGCATGTTTTGTTTATTGTGATGATAAGGTTTAGATCCCTGGAGCGTGTGGCTCTGACGGATTGGGATTTCTATAAGTGTAGCATGTCCAACAGCTCTGAGTTTGACATGGCCTTGTATGTTAAGCAGAGATCACCTCTGAGTAGACAATATGAGACAAAGTATAACTGGTGAACCCCAGACAGTGTCTGTCATACCACTGTTTCATGTGACATATGTCCAGTCAGGGATGCGATGGCAGTAACACATCCCTATCATCATGTACTGTCTGCAATCCTCACACTATGCTCCTGCTGTGCACAGATGTGTGTTCAGTGTGTAACACAGGAAACAAATGGTTCCACACACTGACCAGTTCACAGATGGCCCTACAGATGGGGGTCCCTCATGAACAGAGTACTGTCATGTCTGTATTAAAACATGCAGAACAGCCATTACCACACACAACATGTAAAACAGGCAATAGCCTCAATGCAGCATAGCTACACGTACATGCTGTAGTCATGTGTGGCACATTACCCTCCTGTCTTTAGAATATTTCCCACTGTGTATGATGTTTGAGGTACACCCAGATATCATCTGTGATGCTGTTTCAGAACACCACATCCAGGTACCACTCACAGCGACTGTCATGGCCAAATACCAACATATTTTTCCTAGATAGTGTACTGTGTTTATCATGCGAATGGTTATGGGAACACCATCACAGCTGTTCCACATGCAATCAGCTAAAGGAGGACTGCAATAGGTGCAGAGGCCATCACTTGATCATGTCCATCACTTACAATACACATGCTGCTGCTGAGCAGGTGTACACTTCCACATCCACCAGAGAGTGTGTGGGTGGGACAGGCAAAGTACACCAGAGAAGGGCTTGGAGATCTAACCCTAAGCATCATCTGCCACACACCTAACAGTACAGGGGTCAAACCCCTGACTGACTAGTCATTACTATTACATGTGCATGACATTACTACATGTGCCACAAAGCCAACATATTGCTGTGCTGTAAGAACATATGTGTGTAGGTGAGAGACATCTGCAACAGAGATATAGTAGACATACATTAGGTGTGGCACACATGCCTGTCAACGTGAATGGATGCCATTGTCACCACAACCATACTCTTTAATGGACTCACAATGACACTCTTTGCCAGGGCCACAAATACACAACTTAACTACATCGTTTGCCACACTGCAGTAATGCACAGGACTACATGTACCACAGGGGCTATCTGGAGGTTCTATGGGCTAGGGCATGTGAAAGTGCTTGAAATCTGTTGGTATGCCAATGAGGGTTATACTGGGAGTAACTGTGGATGGGAGCATCATAACCCACATGCAGACACAAGGTGCCAGTACTGACATGCATGTATGCATTGCAGCATGAGTGTGTAATGGTTGGCTGTGCAAGATAGCTGTAAAAGGCTGGGTGAGGGGTACTCCTTGGCATTGCATCAAATGATAAAGGTGTGCAGTGCAGGGGTGTAGTGTCTGCAATATCCCACACAGATGGCTACTGGATGATCTGCCCTGACATCCTGGTTACCATTGTGTATGGCCATAGCTTTGAAATGCATGCCATGTCTGTGTTTGATAGTCCTTCCCATTGCTTGGGATGTGCATGTCCCATAATACTGTACAGTGATATGTACAGGTGTACCTGGTTTGGCAGGCACATGTTGTGTACACAGACTCTTTTGACCCAATATGCCAATACTGTGCTGGTGTGACAAAACCTGCTTATAGTGAACAGGTCGACCCTGCGCCTGCATTGATAGTACAGGTATTCCCTGGTGTCAGTGGCATTGGTCCATACAGGGCACATGTGTACGGTATTGTATAGCCTCTGTGGATCACATTTGATGGCACCACATATGTTGCAGGCATCCAGTGGGGAACATAGTGAATGCACAATGTCCACAAATATGTACCTATTGAACCACTGTACAGGGTGCCATGTCCTCTGCAGGCCACTGCATTCACACCATGCCTACTATCAGTCATCAATGTGCATGGTACTAGCAACATAGCGGGATATCCTAGGCATCTGTGTTTGTGCATGGCACATGGGTGCAGGACATATACCGGGTACTAGTAGGGTTGCATACATTGTTCACCAGGTCTTTTGCCAGATGTAGGGGTATGGCTTGCCAACACAGTCCTGTGGCTGACTGACATCTGTACTCCTCTTGAGGTGGCCAATGTGTCATAAGATGGACATCATATAGGAAAACTACAAAATCCATTCCCCAACATGTCCAATGGTAATACACTCACAGCCACCTCTACACAGGCTCTGATAGACAAACACATACGTGCCATGTCCTGTATACGAACCCCTACCTACCATATCACACTGCAGAAATACGCTTTTAGGGCACATGCTATGGCGAATACTGGGTTACAACACACCTACATGTGTAGACCTAGGTGGGTGGGTGAAAACAGCAGGATTGACAAAGGTGGTCATGTGATTTGTACAGAGAATGCATATGCTACAAAGCACTGTAATTGTCCCACGCAGGCACACACACAACACACACACACAATGTCTGGGATTAGAACACCAACCTAACTACATTAGCACACTACAGCATTACACAGTTACAGAACCCACTACCCAGATTACTGGATTACAGTACTCCCAGAGCTGTATTTCTAGGTGGTTGACATCATCAGCCTTGCCAAAGGTGGGTATAGGAATGGTATGGAGTGTGAGCAGTCTTAAAGCATTATTCAGTCCTCAGGCAGATGGGGACAATCACACACACACACACTTGGTAAGTCTGGGATTAGAACAACGACCTAATTACTTTATTACACTACAACATTATGCAGTTACAGAACGCGCTACTGAAATTACTGGGACACAGCACTCCCAGAGATGTATTTGTAGGTAGGTGACATAATCGGCCTTGCCAAAGGTGGTTATAGGAATTGTATGGAGTGTGAGCAGTCTAAAAGCATTTTCAGTCCTCAGGCAGATGGGGACAAACACACACACACTTGGCAAATCTGGGATTAGAACACTGACCTAACTACTTTATTACACTACAGCATTTAGCAATTACAGAACATGCTACCAAGATTACTGGGACACAGCACTCGCAGAGATGTATTTGTAGGTGGGTTACATCATCAGCCTTGCCAAAGGTAGGTATAGGAATTGTATGGAGTTTGAGCAGTCTAAAAGCATCAATCAGTCCTCAGGCAGATGGTGACAAACACACACAGACACACACACACTTGGCAAATCTGGGATTAGAACACCAACTTAACTACTTTATTACATTTCAGCATTGCGCAGTTACAGAACACGCTACCGAGATTACTGGGACACAACACTCCCAGAAGTGTATTTGTAGGTGGGTGACATCATCAGCCTTGTCAAAGGTGGGTATAGGAATTGTATGGAGTGTGAGCAGTGTAAAAGTATTATTCAGTCCTCACGCAGACAGAGACAAACACACACACCAGTGATGGGAACAGAACACCTGCCTATCTACAGATCAGTATTACAATACTACATAGTTATGAGTCACATCACACAGACTACACATTTTAAGGCTGTCATTATGACCTTCTAGGAATGCAGACATCAAGAGGGATGCTGGCAGTTAAGATGTAGATACCTGTGAACCTGTGTGTTTAAAGTAGGAATCCATCCTGACCTGAAGTATGCCCATCTGTGGAATGGATGACTACTATCACTATACAGGGTTATAATGGCCATGCCCATACACACAGAAGCACATAACTAACACAAGGTGTCACTGAGCATGCTCACACAGTAGTACAGGACTATTCGGAATGCACTATGTGTCCATCTACACAAGGTTATACTGGCCATGCCCATACACTTAGTAGCACAGCGCTGTCTGGGATGCACTCTGATTCTAAACACGGAAGGCCACATTGGCCATGCTGTTACAGTTAGACGTAAAGAACACATTGTAATGGACTCTGGTGTTAGTAGTTGTTATTGTTACCAGGAATGCTGCTCTACATATATCTGACACCGGTCTTATACACAACATCTGCTGCTGTCTGTCACCTTAGATGTACCATCCTATACCAAGCACAATACCACCACTCACAGTGATGTCTTGCTAGGAGTGGCAACTGCTTGACCAACACAATGAGCCTTGCTAGGAGTGGCAACTGCTTGACCAACACAATGAACCAGTGTCCTGCTGTAATTACGAGGTTGTCCAGTGTTTGTCATTTTGGGATGACATGACTGACAGTAGGCAGGCCCTTGACACATATCACATGCATCCATGATTCAAGGGAGTGGGGATAATACCTAAGTCACATTCACACATATAGTGCCATTCCAAGGCAAATGTCCTAAACACAGGATAACACCCTGACACCTACAGGACAACTGCATTGTACACTTATGCTAACCAGTGCTACATGTGTAGCGTCCATACTCACAGCTGCTCAGTGTAGATCCAACAATAGGGAGTACTGACATCTGTGCAGTGAGGAACACCTGGCTGAAGGCTCTGTAGTGCACAAAACACTACCACCATGTACCTCAGAACCAGACATGTGGGCCATAACACAGGTACGGACCGCTCCAGGTGGTGGTGTCCCCACATACATAGAGGCCACTCACATGTACTGACTGGTACTCCCACAAAAGGCATCACAGATGAGTCAGGTGCAGGACACAGTGTCAAAGGCTGCATTCTAGGATGTAAACCTCAGACACCACCATGCCCTCGGACCACCAACACACATCCATACATGTTGTTGGACAAATAAGTGTACAACACCATGTGACCCTTGACCAGTGGACTGTACCAAGCTCTACATAATGTGCCCATGCACTAACACAGTTGCATCATGTGTTATGCAATGCAATGATACCACTGTCTGTAACCAGGTCAGCTGTACACATACTAGGGGCCCTCGGTTATTTACAGCATTAGCAGATGGCTGTTGCTGTACACCAGTAAACACCCTCATGTTTGGATATGACATACGTGTACCTGCCTTGGATATGTACATGCCACACACATACAACATATTCCTACACAAGGACACCAGTCTGCTGAACCCCTGCATTATACAGGTTAAACAACAGAAGAAGTACAGTAGTCCGGAACAACAGCAAATCCCAAGACATGCAGACGTCCGTGACCAGTATTAGCAAGATACTTATGTTACTCATTTAATCATCCAAGGCTGACATCCACAGGTAAATAGGCATGGATTCGGGATATGACCGCAAAGGATTCTTTGGCTATGTCAAGGATGTAAGCAGTAATACATAGATTTGTACTGTGCTGGTGCAACATTGCACTGAATATACTGACCCTACTGATATCACCAACAAACTTGATACATTTGGAGCAAGCTTCACCCCCTAATGGGCCCACAACAATACTCAGAACGTACAGTATCCCAGACATCTGGGGCATACAGGTGGTAATGGCCCTTTCAAACGACATGACAGAGCATCACTGGAGGCAGATGGTGTCCCAGACTGCATCCTGCAGACACTACAAGACAAAGTGACCCCTTGTCTAATATAGCAATTCAACATCAGCCTCTACACAGTCTACATGGCCATTCACTGGTGCATGGCAGCAGCTATTGCACTCCACTAAGGTGGTGACACAACTGACCATGGTTACTACCACCCCATAGGCCTGAGTAGCCTGATCATCATGGCTATGGAGCGCATCCTCATGGTACTCATTAACATAGACAATGGTAAACTCCAGACACTTGACCCAACCCATGTCACCTTGATTGAGTGCAGATCATGCCTACTAAACCAGTTTGACATCTTACAGCCACCTAGACTTTAGATGTGGGGTGTGGTAGTTCACACATACTACCTGGACCTCGCCAAGGGTTTTGACACCATTCCCCACTCAGGTATTATTTCTACAGTCAACAGCCGGTATATACACCCATACATCACAGGTTGGTTTGACAACAGGCTTACACACAGAACCCACATGGTAAGCCTAGCAGCCGCCAGGTCCAACTCTTGACCAGTCACAACTGGTGTCCCACAGGATTCAGTCCTTGGACCCCCACTGTTTGCCATATACTTCTCAGAGGTACTGACTAACACAGGTGGACTACAGCAGGCCGTGTTTGGCAAATACTGCAGACTGGGAGCCATAACTGACAGTCCAGCTGTCACAGACATCCTTCAAGGGGCCTCACATAGACCAACACAGGGTGCTAGAGTAATGGCCTCCAGCTAAAGGCCACATATTGCATGGTCATTCCATTTTTGGAGGCTACACACACACATGTATTAATACATGAATGGCAGACAGTATAATTCAGAAGATTTTATTGGGTATGTGTGGACTACATTACATAGTGATTTCTCCTTTGACAGTTATATGTGCGAAGTTGTTAGGACATTCATATATGTAGGTCATCCAATTACTTAAAGGTTCACATCTAAACAGACTTAGGTTATTGTGCCCTTTTACTCATCAGTCATCAATCCCATCATTGAGTATGATAACCCATTTTTGATGTACCTCAGAAGACACATCTGACACCTGGAAGGGCCATGAACGTACCTCGCATAGAGGGATAATGCCCTCAGAGATGTGTCCTATGCTGCCTGACTGTAGAAACTCATGCATTACTCAGTGGCATCTTGTTTACTCAGACATGATATTTGCTGGCCAACAAAGCCATGTCCAAGTCAGGCTTAATGGATATGATCCACCTATGGGCATCCATGTCACAGTGAGCCACACACTGTAATGAGCTACACCTTGCCACGACCATAACTGGAAGATGCTGGAGTTACAGATTCCTGTCATGGGTACTCACCATTATTTGGAACTACATCCCTGATTACATTATACAGAACCCCTCACTAACACTCCAGGGAATCCTTGCAGAGTGGATTGGGAACAGTGGATGCACCCAATGGATCCTGCAATTGGCTCTGCTCCACAGAGGGACAGTTAGTTAATCAATGGGGTGGCAACAGCAGACACATTTTGGCTATGCTTATGACTGGCCTCGGGCAGTTAGGCATGTACCTACCTATGTATCTATGAACCTATATATACAGTATGGACACATGCTGATAGCTTAATTTACTGTTCAGGTATTGACTTACCTTGTGCAAATGGTAGTTGTGTGTACAATAGTTGAGGGCTGCCTATGTAGGATGCACACATTAGACCACCTATACATGACAATTTACAGGTGTTTGCGTGTGTGTGCCATCCATGTTTGCTGTGTGTGCAGGTGGAGAGGGGTGTCAGTCCATATGTGCCTACACTGTCAGTGTGTGTGCTATACATTCCCTATTTGCCAAGGCATGGGCATACTGGGCATGCCTCCGTCTGCCTACTGGGGGCTGGCACAGGGTGTTCATGGTCTGAGTCCCTCTGTGCTTGCGAGGCCCTTGGCAATGATGGTGGGCTGTGAGGGCCTTCACCATTCTGTCCCTGCTGCAGCTGTTTCCTCAGGATCATATTGTGTAGAATGACACATATTATGAAGATGTGGGAACACGTGGCTGGAGAGTACTGCAAGGCTCCACCAGATATGTCCAAGCAATGGAACCGTGATTTCAGCATCCCAAAAACACGCTCTATGATGATTCTGGTTTCTGCGTGTGCCTCATTATGGCGTTCTTGCATGGCTGTGCGTGCATTTCTGATGGGAGTCATCATCCACGGTTCCAGTGCATAGCCATCATCCCTCACCAGGTGGCCATATGGGATGTCCCCTCTGGCAAATACCTGATACAGCTGTGAGGCATGCCAGATGTGGGAGTTGTGATAACTTCCAGGGCTGCCAGCACATACATCCATGATAATGCCCTGGGCATTGCACACGACCTGGCATTTGATGGAGGGGTATCTCTTGTGGTTTATGTAGTGCCTACTCTGCTCACCAGGTGGGGTCTTGATGTGTATGTGCTTGCAGTCTATTGCACCCAGTACCTCTAGGTAATCTGCCACATGGTGGAAGAAATGCATATTGCTGGCCACCTCCTCCTGCTTTTGGGGGAAGTATATGTGCTCATTGGCATGTGGTAACATGGCATCCATGAACTGGTGGAGTACCCTGGATGCTGATGCCTGTGAGAACCCCATGATATCCCCAGTTGGCCTTTGAAAGGTACCTGTGGGTAGTATTCTCAAGCTTACACATACCTTCATGTCCACTGGGATGGGTTCCCCTTTGTTATTTCTGGCTCTGAAGCATGGCAGCCACAGCTCAACATGTTGCTGTATGGTGTCCCTGTCCACCCTGTAGTGCTCTACTATCTCCAGATCATGTAGCCCCTGGTAGGTTACCCTGGGTCTGAACACTCTTCTCCTCCTCCAGTGCCTGAGATGGTTGTCAGCATCATCTTCCACACCACTGTCAGTCTCCAACACATGCTGGTGAATCAAAGCTATGGCAGCCCCTAACATGTACATATTAAAAGTTCCCCATCTGTACACACCAATGGTGCAGAGTGTCTGGGAATGCACAAGTGTGTGTGTGTGTGTGTGTGTGTGTGTGTGTGTGTGTGTGTGTGTGTGTGTGTGTGTGTGTGTGTGCATGTGTGTGTGTGTGTGTGGGGTGGCTTTCACACCTTATACTATTGTGCAATGGATGATGCTGGTGTAATTGGGTGTATATGTGCAATTCCAGCTGAAGGATATCTTAATTATGGGTTTTACAGCAGGTACTTCTATTGTGGGGCCTTTGGTGTTGACTTACACTTGGCTGCCATGATTCATCTATTGCCCTTTACTTCACTTTTCAACCCGATTCCCCTCCCATTGTCAGGCATGCATCCAGCTGCCTGCTTTCTTGTCTTGTACATTCCCAACCCAGGATTGTGTTGCAAAATGTTTTATGTAGCTGATCTACTGCAAGTTTGCTTTGTTCTGCTGTGACAGTTCTCTTTTCTTTGTAGTACGGCACCTCCCCTTTGCTGTTCTGCAGGTAGCTGCTAGCAGCCTTGTTAGCTGTTGTCAATGGCCTAGTGTGAGTTCCTAGGTGTTAATTACTCACTTGTACTCCAGTTACCATGCTGCAGCATTTCCTTATTGTATTCCCGTATCCTTCATGTTTCAGCTATGGTGTGCACTGCGCACAGCCGTTTACCGGGTTTCGAGTGCGTTTTCATTCACGTTCACATGCACTTTCGGTTACCTTGTGTGCTCTCAGCTAAGCAAAGCTATGGCAACTTCCGCACCTCTATCCTGCGGCTTTGCTTAGCAACAGGCAACCCGGATTAGCAATGCTCCAATGTGCTTACAGCTAAGGTGGAGCACTTCTCTCTTGATGTCATGTTTATCTCCAGGCCACACCTCGGTGTTGTACCACTATGCTGCATGCTGCATCCTTACGCCGGCGGGGATTTTGCGATTCAGTATTACTTGACTCATTTGCATGGCATTGACTACTAATTCCTAGTTACTACACAGTACACTGTAACAGATCCTTAGCAACCCTTGCGCCATGGTTGTGGTGTAGCATTCATGCCATTAACTATTATGGGGAATTCATGAATTGTGTTACATTGCAGTTTTATGACATATAAATATATTTTCATTGTGATCCCATTTGCGTACTGATGTACTGCGATTTTACTTTTTGTTAGTGTGGCCATGACATTAAATGTTATTTTTTATGTTTTGTGCATGTTTTTTATGTCATTGGCTATATATTTAGCCATTGGCATATATTAACATTATAATACTTAAGTTTGGTCCACTTTCATGGCTTCAATTTTATGTTTGGAAAAGATGTAAACCGTTTTTTGGTTTACATTTCTGTATGCACCACTTCATGAATCGCTATATACACTCATTTGCATGCTACACTGCTGCGCATGGTGTAATTAGCATATATGCACGAGGAGCTGCACAGCTCTGGCATACGCTGGTAATGCACATGGAAACAGCTCATACCTGAATCGCTCGGTGGCCATATTTGACGTTAGATCACCGATGCTACTCCTGCGCCTGGCGCAAGCTTCATGAATCATGGGGTATATCTTCAAGTCAGTCATTTCTAAAGATACATGTTTAAATTAATTGTTACTGTGAATGTTATCTTTAGCAGAAGTGGTTGCACTGGAGTGAAGTTGTTGTGAACTTTATGTATACAGGTGTTGCTGGTATAAATAATTGATTTCAGTCCCATATGCACACACACACACACACACACACACACACACACACACACACACACACACACACACACACACTTATATTGTAGATGTTAACAGTATATGAAGGTTGATTTATGCATCATCTGCAATTTTTATTGCCAATTCTTTGCTCTCTGTGGGGTAAGTATGGATACCTATGGATTCTGACAATATCTGTATCTAGTATGTGATGTTGATATTATAGATATTTCTCAATTTATGTTTCCTAATTAAACTGCTAAAACATATGCTGTTGCTATTATGGATATTTTTTCAATGATGATTCTTAACAAAGGCGTTATCACTATTGGCTCAGTATACTAAGGATCCGTACTGTCTGTGGCCTGCCTACCGACCTTTAGGTATTCTGACACTTTCTGTAAGTTGTTCAATTGTTAGTTGCTGTAGTGTCATAAAGTTGCTGTCTTTGGGCCATCTTTTAACATCTATGTGTTGCTAGGCATTCTAATCCCACTCATTAAATGAAAGAGTTGTGTTGATTTTACAAATGTTATGTATGAAGGCATTGTTATTACTTCGTATATGTCACATTAGTATTTATCACAGACAGTATTATACAGACCTTTGCAATGCACAGGAATGCATACTGTTTATGTTGACATATGCTGTCATGGAATCAAATGCATAAATGGGCTCACACAGATATATTACCATGCCAGTATCACTGTCTTTTAATGGTCAACCATCCTAGGGTTTACAACCCCCCCCCAAGAAAAATGACATCATAATTGATGCCCACAAACAAGATAGATGGACACTCCTAGTCCTTTCAGTTGATATGGTTTGGAGTAATGAAATCTGGACCAACCTCATCAACATAATCAGTGCAGTAGGAAGCCACAAACAATCCCTTGAAGCCTGTAGATGCTGCTACTTGGACACAATCATTTGTGCAATCAACAGAATGAGAAATTATGAGAGACTGTGGCACCACTGATCCCCTGATGACATCACAATATTACTGGCCGCACTGCATACAGCAAGAAGGGACAGACACATCCGTGGTGGTGGGATTAAGCTGGGGTTCCAAGCTGAACATGTATGTCTTTCTTTGCTTAACATGGCTGTGATTTGAGACAATCACTGCATATTGCTATATCATGCATATTCATGTATTGTTGCTTTTCACTTACATCAGCAGAGGTGAGGCATGCATGCCACATCCGCTCAGGGTGAGGATGATGAACATAAGTCTAATGACAAGTATTAATGCAACTGAAGTACAGACAGAGCAGCCCAAACAACAGCTGTAATACTGTTTACATTAATTTTCACAGGTCCATCGACTTCAGCCCTAAGCCAGGGATCAGCAGGTGAGTTTCACCATATTCTTACTGTGACCACTAACTTGTTATTGCCTTAGCCTCATTTCATGGCACTGCTGTTTACTGTCATAGTGTTACTTACCTAACATGGTACACTACATGTACATCCAGTGGAGGCTGAAGCCATGCAGGTTCAAGTACAGCCAGACCAGGTATGTTACAGCAAAGTTGTCATAGCTTGCAACAATGTGTAGCATACATGTGATACCTGACATTTATGGCAATATTTGTCAACACAGGCCCATCTGGTGTATAGTAGCAATATAAATCATGTGAGCATTTACAGCATGTGTTACTATGTTGTATATGTGATGCAATCGGCATTCTTTTTTTACTAAATACATGAGTTTGCTGTCTTTCTCTTTACTTTCAAACTGCAGGACCCCCAGGACAACCAACAACCTCTACACAGCAGGAGTCTGTCAGTGATATGTAATTAACTCTGTTTCATACCTGTCACTGCAGTCAAACCTGTATTTGCCATCCGTTAATGCTGTGTCCTTCTTACTATTCCTAGGCCAGTCTGCATCAATTTCATTGAGTGCACATACGAGTGGCATGTGTATATCATGCATTCTATATGTTTTAATTGTTCATCTGGTTAATGGTGTCAATGATTTGATTACTGCTGTTGTTTTTTCCTCTACGATAGTTGAAGTTCATCCCTGTTTAACAGCACCACCTTCCCATGAGTTGATGTCATGTGTATTTTTTTATTTCTCACATCTCATATATGTTGGCATGTGACCAAATTATATACTTCATTTATGTAGATTCGTGAAACATATATACAGTAAACCTATGTAAAGTCATTATTATTTGTAACATCGGAGTGAGATATGTAAAGTCATTATTATTTGTAACATTGGAATGAGATATTTATGTTGTATGTCTTTGATGCTGTCCATCATGTGAGCTAAGCACATTGTTCTGATCTGTTTTTTTTTTGTTTGTTTGTTTTGTTTTGTTTTGTTTTTTATCTTGTAGAACATCAACTATCTATCAGCCCATCCAGAGATTATGATGTGTTTCAAGATGTGTTTCAGCATTGTAGTGTAGCCCCTGACACAGATAACCTTGATAAGACTGGGGAGTCCATCCATGAGGTTGACAATGATGCTGCTGCAGCTGTAGCCTTGCATGTGGAGGTCAACTTGTCTAGGCATTCAGAGGATACTGGCACACTGGATGTGGAACAGGGTGAAGCCAATAGCTAACAGACCCCAGATGAGACTGCACCTGATGGAAGTCCCATGCATCAACCAGAAACAGGGTGTTGTAGTAGATGTAGATGAACAGATGCTGTGCATGGCCAGGTGTCAGTGGTTGTTTGCCTCCTGCTGCAGGTAATAAAGTAAATAAGAAAGGGCCACATCTCCAAAGTCAAACCAAACTTTAATATGTTATGTGTTTACTTAAGCTTAAAAGTTTATTACGCTGAATGAATGCATGAAATTCAGTATAGAATGTTCATATAAGACAATATTTCATGTATTTATAGGTTTGTATGGATGCAACTTTTTGATTGTTTTTATATATTAATATTAGTCTACTTTGTGTTTAAAGATTCTTTTAAAGTATATGTAAATATCTTTATAAATATGTATATGCCTTTTAACAACCAGTTTTAAACTTGTGATGCAATGCATTTTATTGGTCATGTGACTTCATGGTTATATAAGGAGGGGTTTTACTGTTTGAATTTACCTGAAGAAGTTAATTTGATTTGAGTGAATGAAAGCGCTCACATATTAAAGTTTTGGTTTGCCTTTGGAGCTGTGGCCCTTTGTTATTCATTTTATTAGTGCTTTATTTGTTGCTTTTTTCTGCTGCAAGTAAATTAATTATCACAGCAACATCATCAGTCAGACATCTGTGCACTTGCCCTTGCCACAGCTCATGTGGCACTAAAGATATGTGTCATGCATGAATGACAGGAGTGCAGACATGTTGAGATTATGGCTGCATTGGCTGCCCAGAATGAGCGTCTGTTAGCTGTAGCACTGTTGGTCAAAACCCTGGCCTTCATAGTACTGCAGCAGTGTCATACTACTCACAGGATTCTGTGTTTCCTGACTGTATCTGGCATATTGCAAACTGGGAGAGGCAGGCCACCTGTCTGCAGAACCACCATTGGCCATTGAGAATCAGTGGTTGTGGTATAGCCTGCACAGAGTTCAACTGCTGGCCCATCTGCTGTGGTCCCACCAATCACAAGGCCTTCATCTCAGCCTGGTGTTGTTGCCCCATCCGTCTCCTCTGTGGAGCAGCCATGACACCATGTGTACATGGTTGGGGCAGAGTGAACTAAGGTGTAAGACATCAGCAAGGTCACTCTAGACTGCGTTTAAGTGTGTCCAGCAGTGCAGTATGGGTCTACATTAGAACATCAACTTTTTAAAACATCGAATGTTCTAATATCGACCCCTATTCAGTGAACACTGACAATATTGAACATGCAGAAGAGCAAATTTTTTTCCCAGGGGAAAAATTTGCTGTTCCGACACACATACACACAAACACACCAAACAAACAGCAATCCACACACATACACCTAAAATCCTACATCTAACCCTACACTAAACTGCACACACACCACTAGCTATCCACTTACCTTAACCCGAACCCTAACCCTAAGGTCCATCACTATCGCACACTCACCTCACCCACGCCCTAACCCTAACTGACCTACCCCACCCTAACCTTCACATCCACACAATCACACCCTTACCTGACCTGCACCCTAACCCTAACTCACCTACCCCTCACCCTAACCCTCACGTCCACACAATCGCACACTTATCTGATCCCGACCCGTAACTTTCCACCACAGTGCTGAACATAGCAAAGGCACAGGAACGGCCAACCAAATTCCTTCCCTAGGAAGAAATGTGGTGTTCTACAGCTTTCCTATTTTCAGCGTTCGATGAATAGGGGTCGATATTAAAACATTCGAAGTTGTGAAACTTCGATGTTCTAATATAGACCCGTGCAGTACACATACCTGGCTCATGTTACTGAATTACCACTTTATTGTGATATGTGTCTTCTGATATTAAAGTTTTTGCTTTATGTCCTGTGTGTTTTTTCTTTTTTCTCATTATCATATTATAGAGATACATATGTGTAACACTAATGTGTTGTGTCCCTTATTGTTTTCTATATAGTGATACAACAATTTGATTATGCATACCTTTGTCAGTTATGACCTGAGTTGAGAATACCTATTGTGAAACATTTGCATATTTTCATCTTTTAATATGTTATGATTATTGTGTAATGTCTGATGCTCAGTGTGTGCATCTAGTGGGTACTTACCATTAGATGCAATTTGTGTTGCTGTGATGGGGCAACACCTGAACATTAATGTCCAGTCTCTGTAGTCATGTACATGTGGCTTGTCATGACTTAATGATTAGTACCCTGTGACAACCAGGACATTAGCAAGTCTGAACTTCTTATCTCAAAGCTTCAACTTAACCCAAAAAAATCTATCTATATAATCTGTATTTATCTACCACCAGGCAACAATGTTACTACCTTAGAAAATATCCTCAGCTGGTCCACCTCCACCCACCCACCCACAAGAAACCATAATACTAGGAGACCTTAATCTAGACTGGACCTATTTTAACACTAATAACCCAACCTCTCATATCAACCTCCATGGCTTTACACAGACAATAAGCACCCCTTCTAGGATAAATAAACCTAATAACAAAGAAAGTATTATTGATTGGATTCTCGTGAATAAACCTCTACTAAAATATAAGTCTGGAACATTACCTGATGACTTTAGTGATCACAATTTAACTTATATTATAAGACAGAAAAATGCCCCTTACAATACTCCAATTGTCAGAACCATACGCGATCTTAAACATTTCAACACTATTCAATTTAAAACTGAACTAAATGCCTGTAACTGGAACCCAGTAAAGACACTGCCTCTTGAAGAAGCTGTCCAATACTTTAGCACCACATTCCTAACAATTCTAGATTACCATGCACCAAAACGCACCATCCGAATTAAATCAAAACCTGCCCCTTGGCTATCTAATGACACTAGACAAAAAATGTTACTTAGTAATAAAGCATGGAAAAAATGGCGAACTAGCAAATCTCCTATAGACCAACAGACTTTCAGGCACCTAAGAAATACTACCAAAAAAGCCATCTTCACTGATAAAAGAAGTTATTTTAGTAACCTCCAGCAAACTAATCACAACAACCCTCAAAAATTGTGGTCAACACTAAATAGATGTCTACACCCTGGACAGACTTCCACTCCATCCCCATCTGGGTCTGAAAAGAATTCTGCCCTTGATATAGCCAATACTTTCAACTCTTTCTTTACTGACACTATTAATGCCTTGGCCTCTCATCTCACTTGTGACAACACTAACATCCCTGACCTTGTATCCCTCAAACTACCAACCTTTAGGCTTCTACCCATCTCTACCTCCTTTATACAGAAATGTATCCATAAACTCAAACCATGCTCCCCTTCAGCAGACCAACTTCCATCTGAATTCCTTCAAAAAGCAGCCTCCGAAATAGCCTATCCCATATCCATTCTCATTAATAGAACTATCAGTGAAGAAACCATACCTGACATCTGGAAAATCTCACACATCATACCCTTACACAAAGGAGGTAACTCCTATGAATACTCCAACTATAGACCCATAGCTCTCTTGTCCCCACTCGCTAAGATCATGGAAAAATGTGTTCACCAGCAGTTAATGAACCACCTAATAAAAAACAACATTCTTACTACTTGTCAACATGGCTTTAGGCCTTTTCATAGCACAACTACCGCTCTCCTCTCCTTTACTGACCTGATTAACAAGAATCGTAATGATAACATCCTGTCTTCTGCTCTCTTTATCGACCTATCCAAAGCCTTTGACATGGTTAATCACTCTCTCCTTATACAAATTCTCAAATCTCTTTCCTTAGAGCCTAAAGCTATCCACTTGTTCAGTTCCTATCTCTCTAATAGGAAACAAGCCATTCTCTGGGATAAGAAACTATCATCTCTTCTACCTATCTCACTTGGGGTCCCCCAAGGCTCTATCCTCGGACCTCTTTTTTTCTCCCTCTTTATAAACGACCTACAAGCAGCTATTCCCCAGGCTACATGCATACAATACGCTGACGACTCCACACTAATTTGCTCTGCTAAATCCATTGCTGAACTCCAAACTAATACACAAGATATATTCTCCAAAGTCGAAACTTGGTTCTTAAAACGTTGCCTACTCCTTAACACAAAAAAAACCAAACTACTACTCTTTAAGCCTACTAATAGATCCCCTGCACTAGATTTCAATATCTTATCTAATAATGGAACGATTATATCACCTGACCCCACTACCAAACTACTAGGTGTCACAATAGACAACAACCTTACCTTTGACTGTCACATTAATAATACCATTAAAAATGTAAACAGGAAACTCGTCTCTCTCTATCGAATTAGGACTTTTTTAACCTCCCCAGCCAAAGCTACTCTTGCCCACTCTCACCTCATCTCTACTCTTCTCTTTGCCTCACCAATCTACACTAACCTACTAACCTCAAAAAAAACAATCTTCACAAACTATCAACCACCTACAATAACATAGCCAGATTTGTTACTGGTAAGCCTTTTAGAACACATCACTGTTTAAATCTGCAGCAACTTAACTGGCTTGAACTGTCTAACATGCTACTTCTTTCCCAACTTACAGTTGTCCATAGAGCTCTATACCAAAGTCAAAAGACACCTGCACTTTCTAACCTCTTAACCACATATTCTAATCTAAACTCTCTCCGCTCATCAAACAAACTGCTAGTTTCCCTGACAAAATCTAATAACCTAGCTGGTGACTCCCTCTTCTCAAATGCCTTGGGTAAACACTGGAATCAACTTCCTACTGAACTTACTTCTATGGCTTCTACTACTTTGTTTAAACAAAAATTTAGAATCTACCTGAAAAGCCACTGGATGTGTCCCTGTTCAAATCCTGATTAAATGTTATTTCCTTACCTACCACTCCTCTCCCTTTTCTTACGCCCCCCCCCCCTTAACTGGCCTTTCACCACCTTGCCTCCTTCTCCTCACAAATCCTATTCCTTGTGTCTCTGACCCTATTCCCAGGAAGCTTATATCTTTATCAACTCTACACTGCCCTTCTACTGCTTTTTTTTTGCTAACTCCTGTCCCTTTACTCTCTCTTCTCATGCTACAATATGTAATTATGCTAAGGATGATAGTATTTAGATAGTCTAGGTAGTGTAATTCTTTGTAATCTAGTTTTAGGTTTCAATGTTTTAGTTCTTTTCCCTGGTCTCTTATTATTTATCGGGTTCTAAAAGTTGTATTGATGTTTAATAGAATGTATTTTAGTTTTTTTTCAGCTGCCTTCTTTTTGTAATCAAGATGCATTGGTTGAAGTGTTACAAGTCTGTAACTTGTTATTTGTAACTTGTTATTTGCACTCATTATAAATCTCTTAAGTCCATATGTGGAGCTTTTCTCCCCGGGCCTCTGCTGAAAATGGAAATATATCCAGTCAGACTAGCCCGGTTAACAAATGTAAAATAAATAAAATAAATAAATAAATGTCCGACATTGCCATGTTGACTGGGCCTGCACTTCTGGTTGCACCCTATGCTGTGTATGCCTGTGCCTTCTGTTCCCCATGTCCTCCTGCTCCTCGTCTGATACCCGTGAGAAGTTCTCTTCAGACATCTTGGATTCTTGGGGTAGTTCACTCACACCGGCAGCTGGAAGACCGCCATGTGCTCTGGTTACCATCTTTTGCAGCAAGGCACATACAATTATCTGTGCTGCCTTCTCAGGTTTGTAATGCCATACACCCCTTGATGTGTCCAGATATCTGAACCTAGCTTTCAGTACACTAAACACGTGCTCTGTGGTGTTTCTGGTTGTTGTGTGTGCTCTATTGTAGGCTTCCAGTGCAGGATTGGATGGTTCAATGTATGGGGTCATTGGACACAGCTCAAGTGAATAACTACAGCCGCCTATTGTGGGGAGTGGAAACATGTGGTCAGAATGCATATTGCTGTAAGGGGTATCCTTAACTTGTGCCTTAGATGTGTTCCTGTTCTTACCCAGTAGCAATCTTCCAAGTATTTCACCTTGATAGAATGCAACCGTCAGTCCACTTTTGCTCTAAATGGCAGCACCCTAAACAGTTTTGAGTGTATGGCCATGATTTTTGTTATGCTACTATCTGCTGCACACACATCTTGGCAGTTGACGGATGGCCAGCCTTTCTGTTTATGTATCAGTTTCTTCAGGATGTACTGATGACTTGATAGTTATGTGTGTGGAATCTGTTGCACCAAGTACATGTGGGAAGTTTGTGATGCTATAAAACTGCTGCTTTATAGTCTTCTGCTCCATGTGGGTGGATTGAAATTGCATGTAGTCATCCACCTTGCAGCACATTGTTTCCAGGAATTTTGCCAGGATATGAATGGCAGCTGTCTGTGATACTCCCACAGCATCCCCCATGAGTCCCTGGAATGTTCCAGATGCAAATATACCCAGGCTGAGGCACACTTTGGTTTTGAGGCAGATGGGATTTCCATGCAGGATCTGCGCAGATATATGTGTGGGGAACACATGTTGCAGACAGCCTGCACCAGTTATCTGTCTAGCCTGAATCTGTCAATTATTTGCTTACACTGATTTAGTTGTAACCTTGTTCTGTCTCTTTCTGGCTGCCTTCTAAGGTTCACAGCAACAGTCTCATGTATGGCTTGAGTCATTGCATCCTGCTGCAGCTCATTAACAGCAGGTTGAATTTTTATATATTGTTGACATTTTGCTACAGACTTCTGTGTAATCCATAGTAGCCACTTGAATTCCTTGGGGGTCCATAAAGCATATGAGGATTTCAAAAAATATGTCAGTGTGACTGTTTGTCACATTTAAGTTGTGTTGTGTGTGCATGATGAGTTTTGCATTTAAACTGGTGTGTGTGAAATCCCTAATCATCCTATGCTGAATACTTAAGTACCGTGGCTGCTTTCAGCGTGTCTTCTGAAATTACGTCCACAGTAGGTGAGCTGAAGTCTTAGAACACCAATAAAAAGTAACCTCAAAACCAAGAACAGACCAAGTCCACAATGGAATAAGCCGGAACCAGATGAAAAATGTGAATGTAACTTCTTAAGTGAAAATCCAACCAGCCCGTTCGGCTCAAAAACCACACAGTTCACAAGTTGAAGTATATTTTCTTTAATAACAATTACAACCTACAGCCTTACAGCCTACATGCCATATCTCTCTGTTCCCTTTCCAGCAGAGAAACACTATGTTGCCTAAAGGCATCCACAAACACCTGGTTCTCAGCATTGGTGAAGGGGGGGGGGTCTCCAAGGAGTGACACACCTGGGTGGCATACTTCTAGGTGTCCTAAAAGACAACAGAGAGATAATACACATAAGTATTATATAACTATAAAATAACTGCTTAGAGAACAAACAGAAAAGGCAACCACTCAGTATTAACCACTGGAGAAACACAAAACAGTCTAGATATGTAAAATAGGAACAACAGGCAGGATACAAAACAAGGAGAGAAACAAAAGCAACTGTGAGAGTAAAGAACAGGTTAAAATGGATTTCTGTGGATTTTTCTGAAAATGTAAAATAAATGTTCTGCATTTCAGTTTGTAGAGTGCACTCAGCTTGGACTCAGTTACCTAACTTGGCAAAACTATATAGCTAATAAGAGTCAGAAGTAAAACATTTTTTTCTCTTATAAACTATGAAGCTTTGTGTAAAATTATTATCTACAAGCAGGTCAAGACAAACTCTTATATGCAGCTGTGTCTCGTCAACATGATACGCAAGATAGGCCAAGGACAAAAAGAGTTATTCTTCAGGAACAGAATGTTTAAAATATGGAAAACAAACTGTCAGCAGACCAGCTTCAAAGGAAAGACTTATTATTATGCCAAATTTTCTAAACAGCTGATGCAGGCAGAAAAGACACTATAAAGATTGGGACTTTTTCTTTTGTATCAGAGACTTTGATTCTTCTATACTTGCAGACCTGATACTATAAGCTGAAGTATGTTTTTGATGTATATACCTTTCATTGTTAAGTTAGATGTAAACCTCATGTGCAGTAAATGAATGTCGTAACAGCAGAACTGCCTCAGTGTTTTCATTGTGTAAAGGTACAGACTACCTGAAAAGTGTAGTTTAACAATGGTGAGACCAGTCCAGTCAAAACAATCAGGGAAGTGACCTGAAGAGGTGCCTCTCACAGTACAACATTCAAGTGCAGACCTTTTTAGAATTGATTCTTCTCTTTCCAAACTTCGTCCATTGACTGGAGGACAAAATATTGCAGCGCAGTACAGGGCAGTACGGTAATTTTCCTTCAGACAGTTGGTGAACCACAAAATAAGAAAATTATACTACCAAAATTTTTGTCTCACCGGCATCTAGTGAAAGACAACAAAGAATTTTCCCTCAACTGATCTTCGTGTCAAGACTGGTCACCTTGACCTGAACATTTGTGGTAAATATTTTCTTCTGTTTTTCTTATAACAGTGAATGCAATTCATGAAAATGCCAAGAAGTACACTCGGTGTTTACTTTTGATGTGTCTGAACCATATATAAATGTGTGAAATTATTTAAATACATGGTATGATCAGCATGTTAGCACCTGTAAGCCTTTACAAGGGAAAACTGATAATCCAGCATTATGTAAGTGGATCTCTACCTTTGATTTGTATGTACACAAGGCAAAAGTGTCACAGGATGTATGAAAATGTGCTATCTGCAGTTATTTAAATGTTGCTTTTTGCATGTCTTGTCATAAACATATTGTACAAAACCTGGAACACAACCAGGATAAAGTAATGCTTGAAGCACAGACAATGGTTCCTGTTTCTATATATCCTATTGCAAAAGATTTGTTAGAGGGTGATGCAGATATCAAAGTTTGTACTTTACAGTCTGATTTGCAGGAGTTTAAAGATTGGATTGCTAAAATTAGCAACCAGCAGGATCTTGACCTCATGGGTCATTTTCAGACTAACTGCGGTGGTGGTGTTGCAGTAGCATTGTCGCCTCACAGTAAGACATCCTGTTCAATTCTCAGCTAAAGCGTCTTCTGTGTGGAGACATGGATGAATGGGCGTACCTTCGTTGAAGGTTGTGCATCAGGGCTGGCAACTCGGCATGTAAAAATATACTGCCAATCATTAGCAGACCGGAGTTCCACTGTGGCGACCCCTAACCGGGAAAAGCCGAAAGACTCAACATTTATCACTGCGGTGGTGGTGCTGCGGTAGCGTTGTCGCCTTACAGTAAGACATTGTCCTGTTCAATTCTCAGCTAGACCATCTTCTGTGTAGAGACATGTGTGAATGGACGTACCTTCGTTGAAGGTTGTGCGTCAGGGCTGGCAACTCGGCACGTAAAAATCTACTGCCGATCATTAGCAGACCGGAGTTCCGCTGTGGTGACCCCTAACTGGGAAAAGCCAAAAAACACAACAACTGTGATAAATGGAATGCATCTAGTAAACTGCATGCTGACACCGCTGAATGTACAAATTAATTTTCTCAGTTTTTGAAAGTCTCACACACTGAAATTAAGGCCTTTACACAAACTGTTATTGAACAAGGCAGTAAAGCTATTGGTATAATAGAAGGGTTAATGAGTAAAAGTGTGCGTTTGCAAGAAAAATATGACAAGCAGCTGGCTGATGCACAGAGTGACATAACTGTTGCTAGGGAAGAAATAAACACATTATGAGCTCAGTTGGAGACACAGGAATCTGAGGCTGCTAGAGCAACAGACTTAGTTAATCAAGACCTTTTAAAATTACAAGCCCTGTTAGAGTAATATCAATCTAAAGCATTAGAAACTACTGGTACAAGTCCTATTATAGGCTTTTCTGCTGAAGTTTATCATCAGTCTAGGATGTCAGAAACTCTCCCTAAGTGGGATAAACAGAAGGGTATTTTTAATAACATGATTACATTTAAAGCTTGGGTTCTTAAAACTGTAGGCACTGTATGGAATGATACAGTTGAACGCTGTTTCTGGAATTTTATTCCACAATGTTTTATGGCTTATATTCACCAAAAGCAGTATCCAATACAAACTAAACACCTAAGAATGACAGCAGTATTGTTAACATACACTAGGGGGCAATCTCTCACACCAACACTTTTAAATTAGTTTCAAATGAAAGTCTGTGACTCTTTAGAAGAGCAAGCTCTGAACACTATCAGCTGGCATATATGCTAGTTAATGGCAGTGATGAAAAAAAATATAAAAAAATGACAATTTTCAAAAAGCTGTTATGCGCTCTTTTTTGGATCATTTGCAAGGTGTCTGAGAGGATATTAAACTTATTTATGAGAAATCTTCAAACACACTCACAGAGTTAGTAGATAAATTGCTGCGAGCACATATGTGTAGAGATAATGCTATTCATAAGCAAAATATTTACACTTCCCTTTCTCCACCCATTGTTAATGAAGTAAGGGGAAGGGGGCATGGGAGATGGATTAATCAGGGACAGCAAGTCCCACAGCAGGTAGTAGGGCAGCCACGTCAAGGGCAAATTATACAGGGGCAACAACGGGCATCATCAGCTCCCCCAGCCACTCAGTTAACATCTCAAGGTACTTCATCTATAGAGGGTCCTCAAAAGAGACAGCCTATTTGTTATTCCTGTAAACAGGTAGGTCATACTAAAAATTATTGTAAATATTATCGCAGATGGCAAAGGGTAAGTTTCTTACTGTGAAAAATTTTGATAAGCCACGTTTACCACGACAGCAACAGGTAATGCAGCCAGACGTACAAACACAGCAGTACACTTCACAGCAATATGTGACAGAGGGTAACAGGGAACTACAGCAGCAACCCCTATATACCACAAACACTCAACAGTCAGTATTCCCAGTACAGCAAAGGGATGATGTGACACCTAGTGTCAATGTACAAGGTAATATTGTTAGCTCACAGGATACAACTGTCCCTCCTGACTTTGTTCTTGATGGCCCAGTAAATCCTAATTATCAGCAGCAAATAGCCTTGCATCATGAATTCAATAGATCTTCTTATGTTGACTGTGAAGAGGTTGAGGAAACACTGCAATTATGTCCTTTGCTGTCCAATACCACCGATGATTCGGGGTGGGAAGTAGATCTACTATAGGGTGTGACCCCCCCCCCCTACCCAAGTCTCTTTCTTGACTAACTTCAAGAAAGGGAAAGATGGATGATCACTTATCAACATTTGGGTAGAGGGGAACCTGTGGGAAGATGTTCTTCTACATACAGGAACGGCCGTCTCAGTGACAGGTAAGCATTTGCCTCCTGACTTGTCTAAACATGCATGTATTTCAGGTTTTAATGGCTGTGGATGTCTAGCCATATGTAGTAAACCTGTACAAGTACAATTCTCCCATCAAGGGGAACCAGTGAAAGGGGTATTCTTGATGCATAATTCTTGCACCTCCACAATCTTGGGAATGGATATATTGTCCAAAATGAGAATTGTCATAGACCTTCCTAATGGCAATATATGGCAAGGACAAGGTCCCATGTTATGTATGATTGAGGCAATACATGTACCAAACAGTTCTGAAAAGGGCCGTACTGTCAGCCCTACTGAAAATTAAGTATGGTTAAAGGTAAAACAACAGTTCCCTATGTTGTGGTCTCAAGCACCCACAGACTGCGGGAAGCTACAGGAAGAAGTTTCTCTAGATAGTGATGAAGATTTTATTCCTCCATTTCAAAAAAGTATCCGATCCCGAAGGAAGCAGAGACAGACATGGAAAATTGCATACAATGATGGCTTAATGTGGGAATAATTCAAAAGGGAAATAGCCCTACAAATTCACCCATATGGCCAGTTGAAAAGAAAGATGGCACTTACTGATTGGTTATTCATTTACGAAAAATGAGCCAATTCATGACTACCCGGGCTCATCTGATTCCAGGGGTCCCAGAGCTACAAGCAAGAATAAAACCACAAAGTCAGTGGTTTACACTCATAGACTTAGCTAATGGTTTCTTTGCAGCACCACTGCAAAAAAAAAGATTGGCAAAGCTTTGCCTTAACATTTCAAAATGAACAGCGTGTCATGGCGTGGTTACTGCAGGAATTATAAAACAGTCCGGTTATATTTCACCAAATATTTTGATAAATGCTACAAGGTCTAGAATCTGATGATTCTGTTTTGCATTACATTGATGACATACTAATACAGTGTAAAATAAAAGAACAGCATTTAGCTAAAGTAATACAGGTCCTTCAAACACTGCAGGAGGCAGGGTTTAAGGTTAAAAGTGAAACGGTACAATTCATGTCATTTGAAGTAAAATTTCAATGTACTATTTTACATCCTTCCAGGTGTACTCCTTGTTCAGAGAGGGTGCAGGGAATCTTGCAAATGGATAAACTGATTACAATTCTGGATTTGCACAAATTTCTGGGTATCATGAATTACAAATGGGAATTTATAGAGGATTATGCCAGCATGGCAGCTCCTCTGTATGACATGCTTTCTGGCCAGATAGAATTACCCTTTCTGGAGTGGGGACCAAAGGAAAATATGTTTTTTTGAGATTTAAAGACAGCGTTAACTAAGGCTACAGAATTAGTAGCTCCAAGTCTAACACGTCCCTTTGTGTTACAGGCAGCAGCTGGACCCAACACACTCTCTGTTGTGCTTTTACAGGAGTGGCGTCAGGGCTCTGATTCTAGAATGGAAAAGACTTTATGCCCCATTACATTTTTTTCAAATATTTTTTGTTTTCAAAATAATATAATGTTTAACAATACAATCATCAATAAACAAGTATTAGAAACCTTTATATACACTATGTACAATTGACCTGAACAAAGGAGGGAAAAAAATAATTAATTTTGGTCAAATAACTTAAAATACAGTTTAGTTCAGGCCAATAATAAAAATAAAAAAGAAAAATGCCAAAATTACCTGTATAACAACAAGTATATAAATATTTTTGTAAACCCTCTAATGTACACGAAATGAAATACACTTCCAATCTGCTAGATGAGAAAAAATCTAACAGATTGCCTACCATAACTTCCCTCAAAAGAAAGAAGAAAACTAACCCCTTTCGAGCTCCAGTACACCTTTTCTCTTCTCTTGGAGATTTAACAATATTAGTTATTATTTCCCTATATAACTATTAATAATGAATTAACATAATGTATGGAAATGAGTATTGATTTGGTAATACAATTTAATTTTAGATTAGATTAAACTTCTTTTTCAGAATATAATCATCCTATCATGTACTACTTAAACATTCATAAAGTAAAATCTCATTTATCACAGTAAATGTTGCTTAACATTAGTTCTCTTTAGCCTGAGAGTAGCATATATACATATTAATAGTCTCCAATATTCTGATATGACCAATATACTAATGATTATGTCAGATAAACACTCTCCTACATACTAAAAATATATTATAACTGAGTGAAGTAGATTTAGAAATGTATCAGTAAGTGAAGATAAATACAGACAAGTCTACTCAGAACACTTGAATTATACCACAAAAACTATGTAGTCCATAGAATGAACCTTTAGAGTTGTTCTCACTAGAGATGATAATATAAATATGTTTGAATGAACAATACATGTCATAAATCTCTATGTATCACTCACATGCTTTCAATAAGAGACAATTGAAAGCATAACCAGATTCAGTTTATTTGCCCCATTACATTTTTCAGTAGGAAGATGACACATGTTGAGAGGGGATACCACCCATGCATTCAGCAACTTTTGGCCATTTATTGGGGTTTAAGACTAACTGAATGCCTAACATCTTTCTCAAAAGACATTATAGTACAGACACCAGATTATGTCATACAGGCTTTGGTAAATGAGACTCATCTAAATAAACTGATTGATGACGTCAGTCAAGGAGTGTTTGCAAAATGTTTGGCATTATTTAGTGTCAAGCAAGTTACAATAAAGGTAGGAGATATGTTTTACTTATCTAATTTCATGGGATATGAAGAAAATTGACACAAATGCGTTAGGCACATTTCAAATCCAGAACAGCCCATTCTGTCTCCTGATTTTCAGAAAGACATACCATCCATCTTTGTTGACGGTGCTCTATTTTGGGACAATGGACAATATCGGACTGGATTTGCAGTAGTACCAGAAAACCCTTCTATGGGACAGCTGACTCTGATTCAGTTACCAGGACATATGTCTGTTCAGCGAGCTGAACTGGAAGCAATTCTTTATGTGTTACAGTGCATGCTTAGTTAATTATCTGCAGCTGCATATGTCTACATGGGCAAGGAGAGGGTATGTTGATAACATGGGCAAACCACTCAAGCATGCTTCTGTGTTACAGACTGTTTGAATTTGGTTCGTAGTCAGACCCTTGTGGGTTGCTACAGTATCTTAAAGGTGAAAGCTCATCAGAAAGCTACAAATGAAAATTTTCAGTTAAATAACTATGCTGATCAGATGGCAAAAAAGGCAGCAAAGGAAGGAATGCAATTGTATCCTACAGAACACCTTTCTGGTGTACCAGATAAAACCACTGCAGTACATGCCATACAGACATTTTCAGTTCAGAATTTGCAACATGATTTGCTGCAGATCCAAATTAAGTTTGGAATGCATGAAGAGTTAGAAAAATGTACTCTTGTAGGAAAAAGTCCGGGGCAATATTATGCAAAATGTTTTGAAGAAGGTTCTAGTCTTCCTTATATACTGTACCAACAGGTACGACAGTTAGTGAAATTTAATCATCAGGTATTGGGACATTCTGGTACAAAAAAATTATGGCCCATTGTAAATACCAAATACTGGCATCCACAGTTAAAGAAAATCTGTGATTTAGTGCATGCTGAATGCTTAGTATGTTTGTAGGTTAATGCTCAATTGAAAAAAATGCAGTTACTAATGGTAACTCCAGCGGATGGACCTTGGTATGCCATCCAAATTGACTTTGCAGGTCCAGTTGATGTTTTTTCAAAATGGGTAGAAGCAATTCCTACAAAAACAATGACAGCTAAGGCTACAGCAGAAGCCTTATGGAAAAACATTTTTTGTCATTGGGGATGGCCACGAGTTATTGAATCCAATAATGGGCCACAATTTGTTAGTAAACTGCTGAAAGCTTTGTGTGATTTGCTTGGTATCCAGAAACAATTTCATGTTCCTTACCATCCCCAGTCTAATGGGATAGTTGAAAGAATGAACAGGACTCTTAAGGGATGTCTTAAGAAAGCCTGCTTGGAAAAAGGCACAAACTGGGTAAAACGTTTGCCTGGAATCTTGCTGGGTGTCAGAGCAACTCCACACAGTAAAACAGGGATCTCACCTTTTGAAGTCATGACAGGTAGAAAAATGCCTGTACAATTGCCATTTGATCGTACTGTTAGTGCAAACAGACCATTATTAGAAATTGCACAATATCAACAATGGTTAATAGATATTTCTGAATTGTATCAAAGCCTATCAGAAATGCAAGCATTCAAATTACGGTCAAAGGATGATCCTGTTATGCCAGAAGAAAACCTTCCCTCTGGGACACAGGTATTGATCAAGACATTCCAGATGGATGGTCTGTGGGATAGTAATTGGCAAGGACCTTTTGAAGTAATTGCTCAGTTAGGACCTCTAATGTACAAAGTTAAAGGAAAGAAAAAGAACAAAATAATTCTTGTTCATACAGATCAGTTGAAAGTCATTAAGTGACTTCATGTTTTGTGGGGTTTTTGTAGACTCACGGCAAATGCCAAGTCTGAAATAGTTGAAAAAGCATCTATGAAAACAACTTTTGAGATTAATACCACTTATGTGGAAAGGTTATATTATTGTACATAATGAAGATTCTGTTTGTTATTGTACTGACTGTACCCATTGGAGCTCTTCGGGTAGGGTGTCAAACAAGAGAAATGCAAGTTTGAAATATAAACAATGCAATAATATTGTAGAGCTAGGTTGGGATGTAAATTGTTCTCATAAACAAAGACAGCAAGACAATTTTACTTGTCCATATAATGCTACTTGTATCTTCAGGTACATAAGGATTTCCAGCAATGTTACCTTTTGGTCCACGGTTGAGGATCATTATTACATTTGACCAAATAGCCCTAAGGTAACCCTTGAATTTAATTTCAAAGTTTCAATTAAATGTTATCAATTGCCTATATTTTATTAGGAAAAAGAAAACAATTCAAAGAATTATCCACCATCAATGCAATGGCTAATTTTCACCTATGTGAAGAAGTGTGGTAATCATAGTATACAAAAAATTAGTATTCCTCCCAATAATACAAAAATACAACAAAAGTTTACTACTGGAGTTTCTGTAATGTGTATTAATAGCACAGTCATTACAGGCCACATACATGGAGGATATGTTTTATCAATATTAACAGGTAAACCTACCTCAGTTCATACAGACATTTGGTTAAAATCCCTTCTATCTGTAAAAAGGTAGGCGGACAGTATCAAAAGGTTGTGGTACATTTTAACATCACATTCCCAGATACAGGCAGGTGCTGATATAAAAGGGCATGGTATGATACTCTGCTAGGAAGCCTAGGTACAGGCATGGGAGTTACTAATGAAGCTGACATTGAAATTCTGACTAATTGATTAAAAGTAGTGGGGGAAGATATCTCTCAGATTGTGCATTTACAAGCAGCTTGGAATCCAGAAATATAGAAGACACACCCATACAATATAAATTATCAGCAGCAATTTTTAAACAATTATAATGCTATGCAACTACATCAGTTGAAATTTGACGGTAACATGACAATTTTTGTAAATTGGACAAAATGCACTATTCAATCTTTGTATGTGGAAATTCAGAAAAACAGAGTACAAACTGAACTTATGCTACAAAATGAAAATGTTTGGCAACAATTGTTCAACAAATGGATACCTGATACTGACTGGATTAGGTTATTTACTGAAGTGACATACTGTACTCCACAATATTGCACAGGAAATTTCATGTATTATAATGTTACTGATACCAATATTATGTGTCAATTTACTGTGTTACCTGTGATATTTCTCGTACCAGAAGGGTATGAGTATTGGTTTCCACAATTTGAAGGTAATTATATAGATATGAGAGATAAAACACATAAAATCAAGTATTAGACTCAAAATGGACTAATTTGTGAACAGCACTCGCCTGCCTATAAACCATGCTTTCTGCAGCATTCTGTTAATTTGTGTAAATGGACTATTATGCCATCTTCTTTCCAAATGTTTATAGAAGTGGCTCCTGAGTATATTTGCCTAGTTTCAGATCAAGACGTAGGTCATAATTCAAAATTACCTTTTGTAGGATGTTTATCACATGTTGATTTCCTTAAATGGAATAATAAGAGCTATGTGTTTACTGAACCCATAGAAGTGACTATTTCCAAGAACTGGAATTATGACTTAATACAGCTTCCCAATATATCTGTATCCTTGGAAAATTTAAAAAAAACATAACGAACAATACTAAAATTCTCAGAGAGTATTTGGAAAAAAGAAATAAATGTATTTTGTATTATCAGACATTAAGCATCACTGCAAAAAAATAAACTATTTAGTTTGGCTGAAAAGTCCAAAAAAATACATTGCATTCAACTGGTGGGATATCTTTACTGGTTGGTCAAAATCAGGAAAAAATCTGTTAAATTGGTTGATACATCCTGTATTAGTAGTGTTAGGCAGTAGAGTCATACTATCTGGATTTGCTACATAAGTTGTCATTTGCAAAAAAACTTATATAGAGTTCAGCAAATCATGATGGATAACCTAAATAAACTGAAGAAGGTTTCAATGTGTACCATAGAAGAAAATTTGAAAATGAGCAGTCATTTTCCGCATTTAAATAAAAAGTGGAAATTGTGAGAGTAAAGAACAGGTTAAAATGGATTTCTGTTGATTTTTCTGAAAATGTAAAATAAATGTTCTGCATTTCAGTTTGTAGATTGCACTCAGCTTGAACTCAGTTACCTAACTTGGCAAAACTATATAGCTTGGCATTTATTGTTAATAAGAATCAGAAGTTAAATATTTTATCTCTTATAAACTATGCAGCTTTGTGTAAAATTATTATCTACAAGCAGGTCAAGATGAACTCTTCTATGCAGCTGTGTCTCATCAACATGATACGCAAGCTAGGCCAAGGATGAAAAGAGTTATTCTTTAGGAACATATTGTTTAAAATATGGAAAACAAACTGTCAGCAGACCAGCTTCAAAGGAAAGACTTATTATTCTGGCAAATTCTCTAAACTGCTGATGCAGGTAGAAAAGACACTATAAAGACTGGCCCCGGGATTCATGAAGCTTGCTCCAGGTGCAGGCGTAGTGTTGGCCTTCTAACACCAAATATGGCAGTTGAGCGATTCAGGTATGAGCTGTTTCCACGTGCACTACCTGCTTAACCTGCACAACTCCCAAGCCTTGTATGCTAATTACCCCATGTGCAGCAGTGTAGCATGCAAATGAAGGTATGTAGTTGTCAAAGGAAAAATAACTTCAAAATGATCAACACACGGCAGGTTCGGGTTAAGGCACTTTAATCTTGCAGCAAGGAGACAAAAACTTGCTAATACAGAGTTTGTCTAATTAGAATCAGGAAGTGAAGCTATTCTTATACATTTCTTACAAAACATTGCCTACCAAGCTGACGTAATAAATCACAAGTTCTTTCAATATTATTTCATAGCAGCTGTTTGTCCATGATTTTTTGCTGGCATATCAGGTTTACAAAAGAAAACTTCCTAAGAAAAACAACGTGGCCTTGATGACCACCGGTCAGATACAACTTCTCACTATGCAATGTTACCATTCAAGGTACTATGGCTAATTCGAGCACTAAGCAAGTATAGATTACAGTTAATTTCTTCAAGCAGTCTTTGTTTGATGTATCTCTTCTTTTCCGCAGCTGTGCATGTTCTCATAATACGATCAGGGCTGATTGTTCATATTCAATCACATTATAGAAAACAGTATTGTTCTATTCATTCACTATTCATTCATTTTCCTGATCTAGCAGATAATCACCTGCTTCTCAGTAAATTTCCAAAAGGCATAAACATGAATTTTGCTGTGCTAGCAAATACTAGGTCAGAGAGCATCTTGCAATTTCAGAAAGCATACTGCAGTTTGAAAAAGCATCTTATAATTTCATACCGAATTAAGCTGTACATAAAATAGAATGAAATGTGTTAACTCTTTTAGCTTCTAATAAGCACTAAACATATACATTAATACATATTTTTCTAACAGTAGTGAATCAGGAAGTGGTGCAGGCATAGTGTAAACATGCAGAAATGTAAACCATAGAAAACAGTTTACATTTTAGCAAACATAAAATCGGAGCCATGACAGCCAACCAAACGTATGTATTATATTGTTAATATATGCCAATGGCTAAATATATAGCCATTGGCATAAAAAAAACATGTACAAAATATACAATTAAGATTTAATATATATAGTCACACTATCGTGACGTGGAAGCACAGGGCAGCAGTGCACAAAGGGGATCTCAAGGAATATATAAAAATATAAAATAAAACTGCAATGAAACACATATCATGATTTCCCCATAATAGTCAATGGCAGGCATGCTACACCATACTTATGGCGCAAGGTTTGCTAAGGGGCAGTGACAATGCTATGCACAGTAGCTAGAAATTAGTAGGCAATGCCATGTAAATGAGAGGAGTAATAGTGAATCACAGATTCCCCCTGGTGTAAGGATGCACCTCACAGCATAGCGTTATAACATCGAGGTGTGCCTTTGAGATAAAGATGACATCAAGAGAGGGGTGTTTCGCCATTGCTGTAAGCACATTGGAGCATTGCTAAACCATTCTGCCCCTAGCTAGGCAAAGCTGCAGGATAGGGGTGTGTCAAATTGGCCATAGCTATGATTTGCTGAGAGTACACAAGGTAACTGAGTATGCATGTGAACAGAGATGAAAACGTGCGTAAACCCGGTAAATGGGTATGCGCGGTGCACACTGCAGCCGAAACAGGAAGGATATAGGAAAGAAATAAGGAAATGCTGCAGCAGTGAAATTGGAGTACTGAATTGGAAATTTAAACTTGAAATTGGGCTAATTAACACCTAGGAGCCTACAGTGGGCCATTGACAACAGCTAACAAGGCTGCAACCAGCTACCTGCAGAACAGGAAAGGGCAGGGGCTGTACTACAAAGAAAACAGTAAAGTGTCAAAGCAGAATAAAGCCAATTTGCAGTATATCAGCTACAAGGCACATTTTACCATGACTGGGTAGGGAAAGTACAAAACAAGAAAGACGGCAGGTGGATGCATGCCTGATAATGGGAAGGGATCCAGGTCTAAAAGTGAATTAAAGGGCAACAGATTAATCAAGGCAGGCATGTAGATCTCCGCAAGTAGATCTCCACAGTAAAGGCTTCACACTTGCAGGACTCATTGCAAAACCCATAATTAAGAGACACTGCAGCTGGAATAGCTCATACACACCCACAGACATCAGAAGCATCCATAGCACACTACTATAAAGTGTGAAAGCACCTCACACACATTTGTGTATTCCCATACTCTCTGCACCAGTGGTGTATACAGAAGGGGAACTTTTATTATGTACATGTTAGGGGCTGCTATAGCTTTGATCCACCAGCATGTGTTGGAGACTGAAGGTGGTGTGGAGGATGATGCACACGACCACCTCAGGCACCAGAGGAGGAGGATAGTGTTCAGACTCAGGGTAACCTACCAGGGGCTACATGATTTGGTGATAGTAGAGCTTTTCAGGGTGGACAGGGACATCCTACAGCAACTTGTGGATCTGTGCTGGCCACACCTCAGAGCCAGAACAAACAGAGAGGAACCCATCCCAGTGGATATGAAGGTATGTGTAAGCCTGAGAATACTAGCTACAGGTATCTTTCAAAGATCAGCTGGGGTTATCATGGGGATCTCACAGGCATCAGCATCCAGGGTACTACACCAGTTCCTGAATGCCATGTTACCACATTCCAATGAGCACATATACTTTCCCCGAATGCAGGAGGAGTTGGCCAGCAATATGCGACTCTTCCACCGTGTGGCAGAATACCCAGAGGTACTGGGTGCAATAGACTGCAAGCCCATACACATCAAGTCACCACCCGGTGAGCAGGGTAGGTGCTACATAAACCACAAGGGATACCCCTCCATCAACTACCAGGTCATGTGCAATGCCCAGGGCATTATCATGGATGTGTGTGCTGGCAGCCCTCGAAGCTATCACAACTCCCACATCTGGCATTCCTCACAGCTGTATCAGTTATTTGCCAGGGGGTCATCCCAAATGGCCACCTGGTGGGGGATGCTGGCTATGCACTGGAACCGTGGATGATGACTCCCATCAGAAATGCACACACACCCATGCAGGAATGACATAATGAGGCACACGCACAAAGCAGAATCATCATAGAGCATGTGTTTGGGATGCTGAAATCACGGTTCCGTTGCTTGAACATATCTGGTGGAGCCTTGCAGTACTCTCCATGCACATGTGCCCACATCTTCATAGTGTGTGCCATGCTGCACAATATGGTCCTGCGGAAACAGCTGCAGCAGGGACAGAATGGTGAAGGCCCTCACAGCCCACCACCATTGCCAAGGGCCCCACAGGCACAGAGGTACTCAGACCACGAACACCCTGAGCCAGCTCCAGTAGGCAGACGGCTGTGTACCCAGTATGCTAATACCTTGGCAAAGAGGGAACATATAGCACACACACTGACAGTGTAGACACCTAGGGACTGACACCTTTCTCCACCTGCACTCACAGTAAAAATGGATGGCACACACACAAGACTAACTGTAAATTGTCATGTATAGGCAGACCACTGTGTGCATCCAACATAGGCAGCCCTCAACTATTGCACACACAACTGCCATTGGCACAAGGTAAGCCAACACCTGAACAGTAAATTAAGCTATCAGCATATGCAGATACTGTATGTATAGATTCATAGGTAAGTACTTGGCCAACTGCCAGAGACCATTCATAAGCCCAGCCAAAATGTGTCAGCTTTTGCCACCCCATTGATTCATTAACTGTCCCTCTGTGGAGCAGAGCCAATGGCGGGATCCCTGGGTGGATCTACTGTTCCCCATCCACTCTTCAAGGTTTCTCTTTATGTGGCTCTGTATGATGTAGTTAGGGATGCTGCTCCAAAGTATGGGGAGTGTTTGTGACAGGAAGCTGTCCCTCCAGCATCTTCCAGTTATTGTTGTGGCAAGGTTCAGCTCACAACAGTGTGTGGCTCACTGTGACATGAATTCCCATAGGTGGAGCATATCCATCAAGCCTGAGTTTGACATGGCTGTGTTGGCCAGCTGAGATCATCTCTGGGTAAACGAGATGCCACTGAGTAAAGCAGGAGTTTATTCAGTTTGGCTGCATGGGCCATATGTTGGAGGCCAGTATTCCCCTTGGCGAGGTACATTCATGGACCTCCCAGCTGTTGGAAGTGTCTTCTGAGGTACATCCACTTGGGTTATTATACCCTATGATGGGACTGATGAGTGATGAGTCAAGGGGCACTATAACCTCAGTATATCTAGATGGGAATCCTTTAGTAATCAGATGGCCTACATAGAAGGATGTCCTAACTACTGTGGAGATATGATTGTCAAAGGGGAGATCACTATCTACCTTAGTCCCCAGATACCCCATTACCTTGTCTGTATTAAAGTGGCTGCCACTTATATGTTAATATGTGGGTGCCAATTCCACAATGGAATGACCATGCAGTTAGTGGCACTTGGCTGGAGGCTGTGATGTGGACACCCTGTAAAGTTCTCTGTGGGGCCCCTTGAGGGATGTCTGTGTCAGCTGGACTGTCAATCATGGCTCTGAGTTCACAGTCATTGCCAAACATGGTCTGCCGTAGTTCACCTGTGTTTGCCTGTACCTCTGAGACTTATATGCCAAATAGTAGGGCTCCCAGGACTGAGTCCTATGGGACAGCAGTCATGACTGGTCAAGAGTTAGACCTGGAGACCGCTAGTAGTACCATGTGGGTTCTGTGTGTAAGCCCATTGGCAACCCAACCTGTTATGTATGGGTGTATGTACAGGCTAGTGTGTTTATCAATAATACCTGAGTGGGGCATGGTGTCAAAAGCCTTGGCAAGGTCCAGGCAGTATGTCTGAACCACCTCCCCCGTCATCTAATGTCTTGGTGACTGTATGTAAGACATCAAACAAGTTCAGTAGACATGAACTGCACTCAACCAAGGTGACTTGGGTTGGGTCACATGTTCAGAGGTTACCAATGTCTTTGTTAATGAGTGCCATGAGGATGTGAACCATACCATTGCAGACCAGGCTAGACAGGCTTATGGGGTGGTAGTTACCATGGTCAGTTGTGATTTCAACTTGATGGAATGGAGTAACCGTTGCCATGTGCCATTGTATGGGCATGTAACTTGTGGAGAGGCAGAGGTTGGAAAGCTTAATTAGGTGGGGGGCAGATTGTCTTGTGCAGTTTGCAAGATGCAGTCTGGGAAAAATATCTGCCTCCATTGACGCTGTGTTCTGCTGTTAGAGAGGGCCATTTAAACCTGTGTGTCTCTGATGTGTGGGATACTGTACCTCTCGGGTAGTGTTGTGGACTCTTTAGAGGGTGAGGTATGCACTGAATATATCTGCAAGGATGTTGGCAATATCAGTAGGGTCAGCATATTTTGTGCTATATTTCACCGGAACAGTGCAAATCTGTGTGTCACCATGTAGATCCTTGACATAGCCAAAGAAGGCTTTGTGGTTATCTTTCGAATCCTTGCGTATTCTCCTGCTGATGTTAGCCTTGGATGATGTCATGAGGGACCTATGTATCATGCTAATAGTGGTCACGGATGTCTGCCCTTCGTGGGATTTGCTGTATGTCTGGAGCACTGTCCTACTTCTGTAATATAGCCTGTTTATTGCAGAGGTCCACCAGACCGGTGTCCTTGTCTAGGAGGATTGAGTTTTGGTTTACTAGTGATGGCACGATCCATACATCCATGTAGGTGCTTATAGACTGCATTTGTAAATCTGTGTGTATCTTGAGCAGTGTTTCCCCTTAGCGTGGGGGCTGTGAAACCCCCCACCCCTGTCACTAGTAGTGTAATTTTAGCTGTAGGAAAGGTATACACTGTGGTATCCATGGGTGGGGGAGATGCTTGGGTGTGGAAACAGTTAATAATTCATGGTCAGATCTAACCAGTGACTGGTTAACCTCTGCTGTGGCGCACCTGTTGCCCATGTTGGTAATGACCACTTCTAGTAGCTTCCACCCCACGTTAAGGAGATTATCACCTGATACAGGGCATATGAGGTGATAAATTCCAGAAAGCGCTGAGCCTGGAAGTGAGTACTGGAAAAAGTTTCCCAGTTAATGGTATGGTAGTTGACATTGACCAATGCCAGGGTGTGCATTAGGACTGTCATGTTCTCTACTGCCTCCAGGTAGGTGGAGTGGTGGTCCTGGGTCATGGAGGGTGATCCGTAGCAGGCCACAGTTTACAATGCAGTTGTGGCTGATGTTAGCTGCACATGGATGATCTCATAGGTATCATGCTGCCCCACTAACCTGGAGGTGTAGGTATCCCCGTTGAATATGTATACAGCCCCTCCATGGTTGTCAGTCCATGTTCAGTGGCTGAAATGTGAGGTATGGGTAGTAGTCTGGTAGTGCTGGTGTGCTCTCAGGAGCCATAAGACAGATCTTAGTTACTGCACAGATGTTGATGTTGTCCATCCTGAGGAGTGCTGTGAGTGCATGCATGTGGTGATCACAACCCCTGGTGTAGAGTAGCATAACCCTCATTGAATCTGTTATTGTGCTGTTTACGGAGCTGGTATTCACCTTCAAGACTCTCCTAAATAAGGCACCATGGGGGCGCCAATAGCCTTGGCCAGTATTCCAAAGACTAAGGCTGACACATAGCCCGGTATGATATCGTTGCATGCATGTTCCCCATCTGTGCTTGTTTTTCATCTCTCCTGTAGGTAACCTACTGGTAAGCAATACACAGCCTTAAACTTATATAAGTCTTCTAGCTTCCAAGATAGGCTTTTGAAGTGACTAAGTATCAGTATTCTGTATGTTCTTGTTGTACTTAACTGGTTCCTGACTACATGGTGATTTCTCACTGTATATTGTGATCTGAAGGTCTGTTTATTCACATATTATGGCTGTGATGGCCTGCACTTTAGAAGTTCACAGATAGCCTACTACCTATCTGCTCAAGGGCAATTAGAAGCATAGCTACAGTGTGTTGACTTTCCCCACACCATTGATGAAGTAACTAAGCCTCTGTCAAGTATAGCCAATGAAGCAATTCCAGGCAGAGTTGCTGGAAGCAGTTGAAGACTGGGGTTATGAAGGGTGATAGGGGCATATAGTAATCTAAAGAGGGCATGATAATGTGACAATTCAACACCATTCAATTCCCCCAACAGGTCTCACAGCTATCAAACTGGACAGGCTCCCCACCCCCTGGCTGCATGGTTCTGGGACACATGATGCCAGGGGTGTATATTCTGTTACCCATTCACACAACAAGGTTTCCCTTGAAGTGTGTCAGTGAGGGGCAATGCCTAATGTAGTTAGGAATGTAATGTATTGTCTCACAGTAAATTTGTTATATGTTGTTATTTCAAGCGTACATGAACCTCAGTGAGTTTGGGGGCCTCCGCTTTTTGCTTAGCCTAGCTTACACATAAAAATCATCTAAATGGGAAATAGGCGGAAGCAACGTTAATGTTAACAGTGTAATGGTTACAGCATCTGCACAGTATCTGTGCATTCAAGGTTCCAATCCTGATAAAGACAGAGCTGTTTATCATGTTCAAAAGTATACCTTAACCACAGCTTGCATATATAGGTAGTAATCGTCTGTATAATAAACATTCAAAACACCCATATAAACCCATGTGTGCTGGAGAGTACAGTCAACAGAGAATGTAATGTTATGTCATCACATAGTGAAATGTTACTTCACTGAAATGTATATATCCTGAGTAGTTAGTGGATGTGGCTGTGTTTGCCTGCACAGGTTATATGTTACAAGGTTTGTTTAACTGTGTTTAACCGCTAATATAATGTCACACAAACACTTTTAAACATGCTTACAACTGCTTAAAGGAGCCTTATTCTGGAGTAAAGACCATTTATAAAGCATCACAGGTATTGAACTCTGGACCATGTACACTATAATCATGGGACTGACCGCTAAACCATCCAAGGTATATATATATATATATATATATATATATATATATATATATATATATATATATATATATATATATATATATATATATATATATATATATATGTTTCATGGTCTTGAGACTACACTTTATACCATATGCATTTCACTGTAATGATCACAAATGGGACAGTCACTTTGTGTACATATGTACAGTACATTGTAATGTACTGTAGTTTGTGAGCCAACACATTCCAGTCTACATATGTATTACTGTTACAAATTATATATATATATATATATATATATATATATATATATATATATATATGTGTGTGTGTGTGTGTGTGTGTGTGTGTGTGTGTATATATATCTATTTATATATATATATATATATATATATATATGAAAAACGCCAAAATAACCACTTGTGCGCGTTAAACGTAAATATGCGTGCACGGAAAGTATTTAACTCACCAACATGAATCCAGCACTGCCCAAATATAATAAACATACACTGAAGGATGACGCCTAAAGGGTGAAACCGGTTTGGTTTTTGATTGTCTATTGTTTGCGAGCCATGGAATAAAGGATTTTTGCTCCTTCAGTGTATGTTTATTATATTTGGGCAGTGCTGGATTCATGTTGGTGATATATATATATATATATATATATATATATATATATATATATATATATATATATATATTATACAGTTACATCAATAGCCGTATATATAAACATCTCTAAACACACTTCGTGACACAGAAGCACTCCAAATGAATTGGAGTGTACACAAAACACATGCAGCTCTGGTATTATAACAATTAATATTAACCTAATTCACCATAGAAGGGGTGATCATTGTGTATGTGAAAATTGGGGTGGGGGAGGAATGATGGGTAATACAATCATGCATCAAGGAGGACCTGGGTCGGATGTCCAATAAGTGAAATGGAGGGGTATACATGGAGTATGGGGACAATATAAAAAGGACACAAAGTAAGTACCTTTCTCATTCATAATACACCCTGTCATGTCACATTGCAACACCTAATATCACAAACATATGAACATTAACATGTATCAGACATATGTACACCAACTGATTTCACATTTGTTTTCAGTAATGAGGAATGTTTGAAGTACAATGTAAATTCTAAACACCATAACATTTGTATATATCTCAGATGCCTTAGTGGTAAAGTCAGTAACTGTGGTGTTCATGGTCCTGGGTTCAAGACCTGCAAGGGCTGTTAGGTTATTTTTAGGGCCAGAATAAGAACTGTTGTATGCAGGTGAATTAAGGCACTGTTAAGCAGTTGTAAGCAGGTTTCCATGGGTTTGCGTGATGATATATTATATATATATACATACATACATATATATATATATATATATATATATATATATATATATACACATACATACATGTCTATAGACAGCATCCGAAGTGATCATATCCGAGTATAACATGGACCATAGGAATCACACATTCCGCCCCACCCCCAAACAATATGAACATAACATATGAAGAGTATATGCCAATACACTATTAGAAATATGTTCTATGGACACAGTCACCAACACAACTGCAATGACTGCAAATATCCATGACAGAAATACACAGACAGCTTTCATTTTACAAAACTTTATTACATTCCGATGTATTGCCAAAAGGATTCAAGGACTAACATTACCTGCATGCTATACAGGAAGCAGTTAATAGTGCCTTAATGAATCAGCCTGCAATTACCAATTTATTAGTCCACTAAGAGATAGGTGTTCACATAGGGAAAGAACACCCACACACATACAGACGTTGTATAAAAGGGGTTCCTACACACCAGCATGTGTTATGTACACCCACCAACATCTACCCCACAACCAAAATAATTACATCAGTACATACTGTCATACTATAACCAATTATTCAACTACTGTACAACATCTGCTGAAACCTTAACATACCTGGACACAGACATACTAGCATGGCCCTATGTGAAATAGTTGCTGTTATACAATTTAACAGCTGCTGGTGAAACAGGGTTTGTATGAACTAATCCCGTTTCAGAGGGTTGAAACATTCGTACACCAGGAAGTGTTACTGAGTACTGATTATCAGCACAGTACGATACACAGTAACACCAAACTAAATATGCCTGGTAAGCACACTGTAAACCCCCTAACATTATATGCATAGCTATGCAGCCTTGAGCTGGTCAAACAACCTGGTCAGACTGAAACATATGCAGAAGTATTAGGCACAGGCAAACCCTGCACAAGAAGCAATGTTCAGAAATATAGCAGCAGTACTCACGTTTAGACCAAATCCTCTAGGCATTACACACAATATATTACTGTTCGTCTTTATACAGCTGCTGCAATAGATTCCATACAACACTTCCACCCTGTCTTCCTCACAAGTAATGCAATAGGACAATGCCCAAGTGGAGTACTCAGTTATACTCCACTGTAGCCATGGTATTGGCTAAGGCAGTAGCAGCACAGCTGATGGGCATGTAATTAGCTACTTAGGAACACCAATTGGTCATCGGGATAGCACATGTTACTGATCTGTAACTATAAAAGGTTGCCTTGTCACACATTCAAACCATCTGTATCTACCTGTAGGACAGTACAAAACACTGAAAGATGAACTGAAAATGAGTATTATACTAGTCAATAACACCTCTGATTACAAAGAAGGTATGTATAACATGTAGTATATTTGTGTATGTAGTACCTGTACTGTAAGAATTACAGTGTAATCAATGCATATAGTGGAAATAGCTATCTTGTAGCGATGTATTGTTGAGCAGTAGTAATGCTTGTAGTATTCTATGTGTGTACCGCTGTAGGTCATAAGGCAAACTTCTCATACACCACAGGGGATGATATGGGCTTGGAACCCACCAATTCGCTTCCAGCCGCTGTCAGTGTCAGGATTGGTCCAAGATGTGATGTACTCCTCAGAGGAGGATTGCTGTTAAAGGTAGCTACGATGTTTCCGTAATAGCCAGTGTTGTCATGTCCATAACACAAATATTTACATGTGAGCATCACTTTCTAAAACATCTTCATAAGCAATACATAAACTAAATGCAGTACTTGGTACTTGTAGTACTGATTGCTCATACAGGCATGTCAACTAGTCAGCTACTGGTGTTTACTAATGTTAGCTTTGTGTATGTGGCCATCCTGGGGGAATGTAATCTCTATGCCATGTACACTGCCAAACCTACCTAACACCACGCCTCACACATTGATTGGGATGCAGCTACAGGGGTAAGCTGGAAGGCAGCCCAGTCTACAGCCATGACTGGACTGGACAGTTATGAGGTGTAGTTTAACACATGCAGCTCATCACCACAACCAACACATACCCTTACCAGAACACAGTAAGGACACCCACTCACACTACCAGAAATCACACACATTCACAGATTCTTCTAAGTATCTGGTCAAACAAGTGATCCCCAAGCAGGAAGAGACAGACACCAAAATAAACAAACTGTATGACATAGTTTGCATAATTGTGCCACACCTCAGAACATGGGACTGGAAACATGCCCAACAGTACTCATTTGTGAATGCAAACTCTAGCACTATGTTACACACCAACCTATATGAGGGCATACATACTGTCAGCTGCCTGTCTGCCATGATTAGCCACATACCCATATGCTCAGACGACCTTTTGAACTATACACATGGCTCTGGCATATTCCATGTTGTTGTGCAGGACCTGTGATGCAGTAGCCTGGACTGCATGTAAACCATGTAAGAACTGTCAGGTCTTGTAGCCCATGTAGATATGTCCCAAGGCCTGGGTAGCATTCTGCCATTGGCCAGAATGATACTACAGTACAGGGACAAAAGGATTGCAATCCGCAATTGTCTAGTGTAGTGGCACAAGTCAAAGGGTATCCAGTATCTGTTGCCCTGGGATAACATGGTTGACAGACCATGATGCTTTGCTAGACAGGGCCTGCACCTGTCACCTCTGGGAATCTGGATACTGCCTAGGGCTCATGCTTCTCCTATAGTGCCTTCATCATGCACGGTTCAAGTGAAGGTCCACTGCTGTTACAGGGACAGCCAAGCAATAAACTGCGGGTCTCACTATACAATGATACATATCAGAAAAACTATACGGACACACATATGTCAATCCCTAACATGGAGAACATATCTGTGCAGTGGCTGAGACATGTTTCAATGCTCCAGAGAACACACCTGCATGACCATGTTATAACACATACCTCACCTCTTGCCCATTATCCTTTATTGGAACACACAGGCCGCAGGTGTGTCCATATTCCTGAAGGCTATGTTCACCCCCATGCTAATTGCATTTGCATAACTTCAGATGCATTATGCTGAGCAACTACCTTTGTGCCAAATTGGAATTCAAATTGCACCTTGAGACAGATCACTGACCAGGCCACAGATTTCCCAACTGTCATAATGTGCTGTAATGGGGAAGATTAGGTCTGAGACAGAACCATAATAATGGCTACTCTCTACTATTCCATTATGAACTGGGAAAACTCCTCATGTACCAACATCTGCACTCAATGCATGTTGGATTCCATTGACCCCCACTGACCTGGATCACAGTATTTACACAAACAGGGCTAACAGTATGCTACACATAGTTAGTCTCCAATGCCAATGTTATGTTTCCTAAGAGCAGAGTGGTGACTGTCATGGCACCTATGCAGATGGACAATGCATGTGAAAATGCTGAATCCTACACAAATGAACCTTAAGCAGTCACATATATGCAGTGATTGTGCAATTGAAACAGAACCAGGATTCAACCCAACACAAACAAGAAGGCAAACTGGTGGTACCATGCTTTAAACTGTACCACATAAGGTAGTAACTGTTGCAAGAGTGAACACACATGAGTGTAGGTGATCCCTGGGCAGCCTCAGTAAGATGCAGATACACCATATAAAACCACACAAAGCTACTGTGAAACTAATCAGCCACATATTATGAGGCCAAGCACAGACCATTCTATAGCTGTGTCATTAATCATAATGGCAACAACAAGACCTGCCATGCTGCACAGCACTATGGCATGGGAAGTACTGCACCTACAGAAATAGCACCTGTTCATCCAGATAGGGTCTTGGAGAACCGAAACCCACTCCAACCCCCCCAACAGGTACACTAAGTAATATATCCATGTACACTACAGGGCCCCTGTACTAATGACTATGCAGGTACAAGCTGCACTCTCTAAAGCCATACATACAGCTTTCATGGGATCTGTCAACATCCCAGGGTGTATCCTACACAAATGTAAGAACATTCAGCTATCCACATACACATCACGTTCAATCATAGCTCCATGTCAGGCTGTGTACACACTGAATGGTGCACAGCAAGAGTTATCACACCCCACAAAGGGGGAGACACCATTGATAATGGGACATAGTGTACAACTACCCTGCCGAGTCTGGTCTGTATGGCCATGAACTGTGATCAACGTATTTGATGTACTCGGTACAGATGTGGATGACAGTAGGGTTGATTCACACTGCATATCATGACCTTGCCAGGTCATAGGACACCATCACCCATACTGTGTTTCAGCTACACTCAGTAAACTAGGTGCATATTCCTATGTCAAAGGAGTGGTTGGCAATTGGATTGCTGGCCAGAACCAACACTACAGAAGGTGTCTGACTAATACATGCACATCAAACCAGTGCCAGCCACAGTAATACAGGGGTCATTCCTTGTACTCCCCTTCTTTGTTATCTATACCACACAGACTAACACAGAAGGCATCAGCCTATTGATGTTTGCAAATGACTATGAACTAGGAGCAAAAGTCGATTCAATGTGTGCTGCATTCAACATACAGAAGGGCCTTAGTGTGTCAGATGTGTGGTGTGTGACATATGGCCACAATCTGACAGCTAAGTATTGCATTGTCATCCTCTATGTTACAAACTCTGTATCCATGAACTACCACCTAGGCAGCGGTCAACATAATGCCAACTGTGTGTATGGGATTCAGCTGGACAGTACTTTTCTTTGATAGTTACTTCACCACACAAGACAGGTAGTCATATATAGCATGCCTAATCATGACAGGGTGCCATCCAGGAATGTACAGATAAATGCTCAGCAATACTCAACACCCATGTGACCCATAATAGATCACATATTTCCTTTAAGGGTTATTGCCCATGTGTAGATGGCCTACACTGCCCTTCCTAATCCCTAGCTGCACTATGTAGAATGCAGCCTACCCTGAATAAAGCCATGTCCAACCCAGAGGTGTTGGACATGCTACACTTAACACATCCTGATCCCAAATAAACACATACGTCATGGACATCCACCTTTCTAGTACAAGGATTACAACATGCCTGACAGATCTCTGTCCCATACTCTTAACATACTCTTGCCATACTATGCATCCCTGTCCAGATAAGCTGCACATCACCCCACTCTGTGACATGGTGTGATGACCTCATGATATCAGTAACCCTGTGGATCAGTTCTGTGGCACTGCTTGAACTGGCCACTGAAACTTACCTGTCTGTTGCCTACAGCTAGGTAACTTGTCTTCCTAGGCTCATAAATGGCCCAGGGCATATGGCCTACTAGATCACTATGACCATACATGCTTTAGTTGATATCCAACCCTGCAAATACCATCAGGTTAGCTATTGTCCCATGTGTTACACATGTGCAACACAGGCAATACATGGCAGGATGCTACACAGCTGTACAGTGCCATGTAGATGTATATGGCAAAACACATACATGCTCGCAAGTCTTCAGGGTCACAGGTCATGTCCCTAATGGCTATGTATGACTATATATGTGATATATACACCATATTAAGATCTATTGCATTAATATGAAAACATCCAGGCATGTGCTGATAGGTAAAGACACCACTACAGGCAAACAGACATGCCCACGTCAAGACAACATCCACATGGTGTTTGAGCAATGTCATCACATGACACACACATATATGATGATAACATCACATCACCAGTAAGTGTCAAATGTGTGTGACTTATACATGTCAGTGGTGTTAGTGTCATGTAGATTTGCAAAGACATATTTGTAATCTTAATAAATGTGATACACATGTATGTTCAGCTGTACTGCTGTACTTCTTTGTGAGTTACTGTGACCTGTCTCCATCATTATGTCTTCAAGGTATGCCACGTAGCAGACTGCCGGTGTACAGCTGCTTGGAGGATGAGGTCCTCGTCTCATACCTCCTCGACAACCACACAACACTCTTCAGTCATGTGCCATAGGATGCACAGCAGCAGGATGCCCTGTGAGAGGAACTCTGCAGGATGGTAAATGATGCTGGTGGTCACAATCGCATCTATTAGCAGGTGTGCCGACACTGCACTGACCTCATAAGACGGGCGAAACAGCATGCTAATGCAATCGCCAGGGAACAAGGTGCAACAGGTGGGGGGCTACTCACCCAGCCCCCACTCACACATACTGAGGAGCTACTGGCCAACCTGGGGACACCTGCAGACCTCCATTCACAAGCTTTAGCTGGTATTGTGAAGGTGGATGTCTCTCAACCACCGAGCCTGGAGTTGCCTGGTAAGTCGTTACTGCACATATAACACAACTATATTTCACATAATTACATGTGTAACTGTACAATATGTAATGTAACATCATATGCAAGGCATGTATGCACACATGCCACATACTATAGTCTGCTGCACTATGTATGCACAGATGTGCATACTCCATAGTATAGTGTATTGTACTGGCTTATGTGCTAACATGGACATTGCACCCTGCAGCTATCACACAGGTGTGAATAATGATCTTAATGCTATGACACTCCTGTTCAGGTACCTCTGGCATTTTGCAGTGACAGCAGCCTGTGTCAGGTGAGATTGCTATTATTTACCAGGCTTAATAATGCACAGAACATATTAATTGCATGCTATCTGCCATAACACATGTACACATAATGTATGGTGGTCCTGTTAATGGACACTGGTCAGACCTGCAATGCTTCACAGTATTCACCCATGTGAAACAATTGAAGACTATATAAAACACCTACTCTAAACCTTCCAAACTGTCATTGCCAGATGTGTGGAAAACAGTGAATACAATGGGGAGGTGTGTTCCGCTGTAGGGACAGGTACTACATATCAACATTACACATATTGGGAATATGAACAGTACTGCACAGAGAGCATATGTGTGCACACACTCTAAATGCATTGGAGCTGGAGTTCAACCAGCCCACTGGATACACCCTTGTGGATTATACCCTTGCTATGAATGTCACACAATGTCATGTGCTATCTGACATGTCCATGACATATAGTGGGCTGACTGCAACACTGCTCAACTATCCTGAAAAACATGTCTCACATTCCATACATACCACCCTTTGTCTGCATAACCCTGTCCTCAGTGGAGCATATGACATCTATGGGTGTATGTCATATGGGATAACAGTGACATGTGAAATAAGATGGCCATCACAACCATTGGACAGAACATGTGTGCAAATGGTCATGGAGGATGGCCAGAGACATGAATCAACACACATAGTAGAAGTGATGTACATGTGTGTTCACCCTGTTGTACATTGGCTCGACACAATACAACTATGGCCTTTGTGTAATGGTGATATTGCAGATGTGAAACACCAAATATCATACAGGCCTGTGCACAGCTTGTGTAGGCATAACATGAAACCACCACATAACATGTCTTGAAAATCTTGAGTGTGTCATGACATGGAAGCATTCACCTATACAGTATCCAAATACATACATGTGTTGCACAACATACACATACAACCACATCAAGCCACAGATACAGTACATTCACCTTGCTGGTGTCAGACATCACTGTCATGCCTGCTCCTCATGTGTGTGAGGTACACAGATGGCATGTGGGACATAGAGTACTGTTAAGTTAGCCATCTGTGGGCATAATTGCCAGGCATCAGTAATATGGTTGCAGATATGCAGGGGTGTCATCCGTATACCCTTCTGTGACCTGTGTCACACATTCCACATTAGGGTTTAGTGGGCATACACCTCTGTGACTTGGGTCACATTCCACATTAAATATGTATTGTATATGAACATAGTCATGGCTATGAACTGTGTCAGTAGCTTATACTGTATAGCAGTTGTGAAGCCACATGATGCCCTGCAATGGCTATGCACATCAGCTCAATGTGCAGTATGTCCCTGCATATTTGTAGGGTGGACAGACAACATTGCATCAGCTGAAGGCCCATGTTAGTGTAACACGTCCCTGCATTGGGACACCATTACCGTACTGTAGAATGGAAAGGACACCATTGTGTTACACATGTATGCATGTCATTCAACATGTCAGCAGATGACATCTCATACTACATGTGATTGGCAAGGTCATATGCCACACAGCAGGCTGGTGTACTGTAAACCTGTGCTGGTCTGTGGCACCATTGCAAAGTAGGGACAGCCATGTTAAACATGTGTGTACAGCCACATGCACAATGTCTAGACTCAGCTCAGGGGTAGGCAGAATAATGTTGAACAAACATGCACTGCTTTGGTGGAGATATGCATGCTAGGGCTCAGGAAAACATAGTATGCAGTTGACATACCCTACTGCTCATGTCCTCACACATCGGGGCAGTGGCCAACACAAAGCATCAGTGACAGATGTACAAAGGTCAGCGATGGTCTGTTAACATGTGGTGCATGTTGCACACATCAAGGCAGTGCAGTGCAATGGTGCAAAGTGCATGCATTGTGTTGCAGGTATGGGGCATAGGCTACTAACACAAATGGTGCAATACAGGTATGTATGCTAACCGCCACTATAATTGTGTAAGGGGCAAGCCATCTGCTATAACACATGCATGCTGTTGTGTGCAATTCAGGGATGTATAATAACTACCACTATAATTGTCTAAGCTGAAACTATAATTGTATAAGCTGAATGCCATCTGCCATATCACCTGCATGTAGCGTGTGTGTCTGTGTGTCTGTGTGTGTGTCTGTGTGTCTGTCTGTGTGTGTGTCTGTCTGTGTCTGTGTGTCTGTGTGTGTCTGTGTGTGTGTCTGTCTTTCTGTCTGACTGTCTGTCTGACTGTCTGACTGTCTGTGTGTGTCTGGTATAACTTGTAATGTACAGTTCTTGTCTTCCCCTGACAGGTGTTGATGTAGGTGCATTGCCCTCCTGTGGTCCACCTGATGTTAGTGCCCCCACAGACTCTAGCAGTGATGATGATAGTATGACTGAGGCACAGGCAGGGTTGTCAGGGGCTGAATCTGTACCATTGGTTGCCATTCCACCTGTCTCCCCCTCATCCTCGCACACAGTTCCCCTGCCTGCACATGCTCCATTACCACTGGCCATAGAGGAAGGACAGTTGGCAGGTTGTAGCATGGAACAGGGAAGTGTGGAGACTATGGAAGGTGTGCCTGCACACCATGATCCCATTCAACAGACTGGTGATGTCCCACACAGGCATGTGCAAAGCACTGCTCATAGGAGGACCACTGGCCAACATGACCTGTGAGACAAAGCACATCAGCTGAAGTCACAAGATGCATGTTTTGGGCTCTAATGGAGGCACAGGCACATGCTGAATGGCAAAACAGAGAAGGTCTGAGGCTTCAGAGGGATGCTGTCCATTCATTAACTGACAACATCCAGGCACTTGCAAATGCTCATCATCATCTTGCAGATGTTTTGGATAGATGATTGGGTGACATGGTGGGAGTCCTTGACTTTGGCATGTCAATCCTCGAAAGTGGAATGTCTGTGCTGGAACATCTGGTGGGAGTGAGGCATCGGGCACGTGGACGTAGGTCAGCTACATCACCTGTTGAAGGTCTATGTGAACATGCTACTGCACATGCCCACTCCCATAGTGGCGGTAGCAGCAGCAGTGCAGCTGGTGCTGTGCAGTCCACACCAGGACACAGCAGGCCATGTGCACATGGTCCTGGATGGTCCCAACAGGGACACAATTCCAGTGGACATGTGTCATCAGACAGTACCTAATCTGGACCTCTGCCTGGTAGTGCCCATGCAACCCCTGGCAGGTGCAGGTCACATGGCCATAGCCGGACACCGTGAACTGTGAAAGCTGCCTTGTACAGTCTGCAGCTGTCAATAATACCCCTGTGTAGGCCAGTCACATTCCAGACCTGTGTGCATACACACACACATTGGCAACAAATGTAAGGCACCTCAACACACACATGCATAACATCCACACATGCCCAATTATATCACAGGCCCTAACACACACACATGATGTCATCCAATGGTGCAGCCTAGGCCTCAGGCAAACATTATCACCCTGTGCATATGATGATGCCTGTGCCGCATCCCTGTCATCCACACCATTGTTGCAGGGACATGTTCATATGGTCTGATGCACAGGGTGAACATACTAGGTCGACAATTGTAGATTAATATTGTTGAGTAGTTTTGACAGGCAGCAGACATACCATGTATTACAGTTGTAGAATGCATTTTGCACGTTTACCAGTATGTATCATGTGTAACAACACTAACAGCATGTTGATCTTGAAATTCTGCCTTCCTCTTTCAGGTGTAGTTGCATGTGCCGGGGGATGTCGGTGTTTGTGGTTAGTGTCCCATATGTACATGTTGACTACCCACAGGTCAGTATGACAATATCTGCATGCATTTTGTAGCTTCCACATCACAGTTATATTCTCCCATGTTTCAATTATGTTTACTGTTCTAATGATCCAAGAGTATGATAGCTGTATTGTAAGCTACTGTGTTCAGAGCTGTCACATACATAGTATGTGACATCACAGGTATAGTTACCTGGAATGCGGAGGAGGTGAAAGAGTGGTATACCAGATGACAAGCATACAGGCCAGTGGAAATAGTGGCTTCTCATCGGGAAGCAGTAAAACCCACTGCCATGACAGCATGCAAACACAGACACACCCACACACTCAGGGATTCACAGACACAGTAACAAACAGTCTGACACACACACACACAGTTGCCAGTGCTCGGATGAGAACCCCTGCCTATGTGCATATCATCATTCTAGTACTACACAATTACAAGATGCGCCACAGAGATTACACATGTACAGGTAGTTGGACTGGCCTAAGGTCGAGGACATCAACAAGGATACTTCAGTGCAGTGAGTGTATGTGGGGGGGGGGGTCCATCAGTAGGGTATGTAACAGCAGGTCACACCCCAGGGTGTACATGTTAACAGGCGGTTAGATTGCCCGTCTATGATTAATGATATCAACAGAGATGCTAGACTGCATTGAGTGGATGGGGGAGGGGGCATTAATATTTCACTATGGTAATACAGCCTCACTCCAGGGACCAGACAGCCATACACACAGACAGCCCCACACACACACATACACACACACACACACACACACACACACACACACACACACATACACACACACTGTGGCATTCACAAAGATATATACCTATGTCACACACGTACAAACACTTTACATATGTGAGGTTCAACCACCTGCATATACATTTCTTTCTACACTTCATGTTGTACTGGTGTCAGCAGCAGTGTTCCAGAGAGTGATAACATGTGGGATGTATTCCCAACCATGCATGACATATATGGACACAATAGCCGCAGTGGTGCAGCTGTATCATTGTTGCCTCACAGCAAGAGGTTCTCCCATTCGATTCTTGGCTGGAGTGCCTTCTGTGTGGAGTCTGCATGTCCCCCCATGGTCGAGTGGCATTCAAAAGACATGCGTAGATGGGCATGCCTTCATTGAAGGCTGGGTGTTGAGCTAGCACCTCGGCACCAGTAAAATATTGTGGCATCCGCTAACTGGGAAAAGCCGAAAGAAGAACAACAACATGACATATATGGACACACACACCCACACATGCCAGTACTGTGAATCAAACACCTACCTATCTCATGACAGGTACTGCAGAAGTACAGCACTATCACATCTGGTACAAAGATTACTGACTCTTTCCTTTGCCAATATATGCACAACATATGCACAGGGGAGGTATTACTGCTACAAGTGTCATGAGGTTTGCCTTCAGTGTCACCCTTACAGCAATCTACATTGTCTGTCTTCCACTTCAGTTAGCAAAACCTGACCTTAGCTGTTACACAGGTTATTATTGAATTGGTTGTAATATACCAGTGAGCTGTCCTCTGTAATCATTCATCTGCAAAGAAGCCCCACCACTTAGTAGTCATGTCCAAACATCTGTCCATACCTCATGTACGGCTTACTGTACTTAGAGCATATCACCATATACAGTTGGTAATGTTGAGGCTGTATTGCAACAGCATGATGTACTAAGACAACAGTCACCTTCAGACATCAGACACTGCACACACATTGAATCTACACAAACATCAATACATGTACACATATGCAGTCTACATCAGTAATTGCACTAGCAGGTCAAGAGGATACATTCTACACCTTCCCCACACCATGTGTGAAGCATAGCCAAGCATTACACCATAATGGATGTTGTATCCATGTACTTGTAGGACAACCTTCACCAAGTAGCCAAGTGTACATATATGACAACAGCACATATCAGCGAGACACACACAGCATTATTCCATGTCATGCTCCTATAAACTGTTACTTGACAGTGCCATGGTGAAGCCAGGGCACTGTAATGATCAATGGTGAGCACATCATATTTGCCATACACACCTCATGTTTACTGGAAGAGTGCCAACGATGTGCTCTGTTAGAGCTAGGCAGTACACTCATTCAAGCATGTGCGAGGTCTGTGGCTTGTAAACATCTCACCCCAGCATGTACTGGCTATTATGGTACTAAGGCTAATGTCCAGACAGCACACAGCATGCATGGCTTGCAGTTGTTGACATGGGGTATATGTAGGAGCTGTGGCCACACATGGCTGTACATGTCATGAACATATCACTTGTGACTACTCAGGAACATACAGAGCAGAGCTGGATTTCCCTGAGTCTGTCAATACAGGCCTTGTGTAGGTCCTATGATCCTGTTTGTTGAGTATGTTTGTAGGCATTGCATTAAGTGGACATGTCTAAACACATACATGCCACATGGGGTGTTGTATGATATGATAGGTGTCATGGGTGACCAGTAGAGAGGGAATATTACTTCTGTTAACATAGATATCAAACCTTATTACTGTTAGCATGCTATACCTTATGTACTGTTAACATGCTATCTGCCGTGTGCATGTGTGTAATGATTGTAGCCACCTGTATGTAGAAAGGATAACAAAAGCTATGGTAATGTCATTTATGTTGTATTAGTGTGGGATGTGCATATCCAGGGCAGGTACATTTAGGTCATATCTGACCATGAGGGTGTTGTTTACTGGTGTACAGCAACAGTCGACTGCGTTAATGCTGGCAACATCTGAGGGACCCTGATATGTGCACAACTGTGCTGGTTACAAACAGTGGTATTATTGCATTGCATAACACATTATGCAGCTGTGTCTGTACATGGGTACTTTGCACAGTTGATGTAGGCCTAGGTGCAGTCCACCCATTGAGGGTTATCTGGTGGTCTACCATACTATGTCATACCACATATGGATGTGTGTTGGTAGTCTGGGGATAAGGTGGTGGATGTATAAGAGGATACAACCTAGAATGCAGCATTTGCCACTGTCACCTGTACCTGACTCATCTGTGCTGCATTATGTCAGAGTAGTGGTCTTTACATGTGAGTAGCCTTTATGAATATGTGTACACCACCACCTGGAATGGTCCATACCATTGTTATGGCCTACATGCCTGGACCTGAGTTATATGGTGGTAGTGCAATTGTGCACTACAGAGCCTTCAGCCAGGTGTTCCTCAATGCACAGATGTCAGCATTCCCCATTGTAGGTTCTACATTGAGCAAATGGATTACTAAAGCCACACATCTAACACTGGTTAGCATAAGCATCCAATGCAATTGCCTTGTAGGTGTCAGGGTTTTACTTCTGGGTGTAGGACATTTGCCTTGGAATGCGGCTATATGGGTAAATGTAACCTAGGTACTATCCACACATATGTGAACCATGGATGCATGTCGTTGTGTTGAAGGCTCGTTGTTCGGTCATGACAGTCTGGAAGACAGACACTGGATAACCTCATAATAACAGCAGGACATTGGCTCATTGTTTTGGTCTAGCAGTTGTCGCTCCTACCATGACATCACTGCGAGTGGCATTAATGTGCTTGGTAGCAAATGTCTCATGTAAGGTGACGGACAGCAGCAAAACTTGTGTATATGACCAATGTGAGATATACTTAGGGTAGCAGTCCTGCTAATAATGACAACTACTAACACAGCCGGGAGAGGTCATCTTGACACCTGCAACTCAGTACCATTACACAATGTGGCTCACACATTATGCTTGCATATGCCACTGTTCCACATATAATGCCACTGTCCACAACCTGCTATCAATGTATGCCTTTCAGGGCAGTAAGGTGTGTGATGCATGCTGTAGCTAGCATCCACCTGTGTGATTCAGGTAACCTATTGTCTGTCACGTCCACACATGCATGAATGGGTATACTTAACATATATATGTCAGTACTTCATGTACATGTATGCATGTGTATCACACAGCACAGACACAGATATATAATGTACGGGCCACATACATGCATCAGATAGTAAACCAGTATGATGTGCAAATATACTGACAGGTAAAATGTACCTAGCTGTAAACCTGTGCATTTACAATAAGAGTCCATTACACTGTGTTCTGTACAAGTAAGTGTATGAGTATGCACACTCAGTGGTTAGAATCGGAGTGCATCTCAAACAGCCCTGTGCTAATAAGTGTATGAGCGTACCCACTGCCACCTTGTGTAATTTGCATCAGTGCATCCAACAAGCCTTTTGTTACTGTGTATGAGCATGCCCAGTATAACCATGTGTAGTTGTAGTCAAAGTGCATCCTAAATGGCCCTGTGCTGCTAAGTGTATGAGCATGCCCACTGTAACCCTGTATAGTGATAGTAGTTGTCCATTCCACAAATGGCCATACTCCAGTTCAGGTTCCTGTTGTGCTACAACTATACCTCTCAGGCCTACATACAGATGATGTGTCTTATTTGTGCATACAGCTTCTAATGGACACCTACTTTAAACACACAGGTTTACAGCTATGTACTTCGTGACTGTCAGTCTCCCTGTTGTTGTCCTCAATCTTAGAAGGGCAGTCTGACTGCCTTGGAATGTGTAATCTCTGTGGTGTGTCTCGTAACTGCGTGGTATTGTGATAGTGATCTATAGATAGTCAGGAGTTTTCATCCCACCACTGTGTTTGTGTGTGTGACAGCAAATGCCTGAGTGTGTGTATCAGCAAATGGCTGAGTGTGTTTGTGTGTGTGTCTCAGCAAATGCCTGAGTGTGTGTGTCAGCAAATGGCTGAGTGAGGTTGTGTGTGTGTATTTGTATCTGCATCCTGTCATGACAGTGGGTTTTGCTGCATTCCAAAGAGATTACCTCATTTTGCACTGGCCTTTATCCTTGTCAACTGCTAAACCTTTCTTTTCCCCCGCTCCCTACTGCAAGTAATTGGATCTGTGATGTCACCCAGCTCAGAAGTGGAATCAGAGTAAGTGTAATTGTATGTGTTCTGTGGGACATACCCCAACTGCATGCCACTGTACTAGTTACCTTTGCATAGGCAAGATGTGTATGCAAAATACTGGCAAGTGTGTACATGTTTGTGTGTGTGACTACCCTGTAGATAAGCATACACATGTGTAATGTCTTTTAGCACACCATGGTAGCCATCTGTGGTGACCGGTGTCTACAAAGTATTACATAGTTAGGAATGGTAAAGAATACACAGTCAAGCACGACTACAGTTGGGTGTGTTATTTTCCTGTGCCACCGTTGAGCAGTGACTCAGAAGTGGTAACTGGGGTGTAGGTCCATACCCATCATTCCCCCACCCTAACTCCACAATCACCGGGGTAGATTACATTATCCATCATTCCCACCCCAATCTCCACATACACAACAACCATCCCTTCTCTGGTGAACTGCTTAAGATTTAAATGTTATAACACAAGAGATGCCTCTGTTTTGTGTAAACATCGGTTCCTTTGGAATGCTTCTGTGTCACAAAGAGTGTTTAGACATGTGTGTGTGTGTGTGTGTGTGTGTGTGTGTGTGTGTGTATATATATATATATATATATATATATATATATATATATATATATATATATATATATATATATATATATATATATTTACACACACACACACACACACACACACATATATATATATATATATATATATATATATATATATATATATATATATATGGCTATGGCTGTGTATATGCATATATATATATATATATATATATATATATATATATATATATATATGTGTGTGCGTGTGTACACATCCCGTAGGTGCATAATATATATATATATATATATATATATATATATATATATATATATATATGTGTGTGTGTGTGTGTGTGTGTGTGTGTGTGTGTGTGTGTGTGTGTGTGTGTGTGTAGTTATGACAGTTGTACAGATGTAGACTTGTCTTTGTTGTTTCACAGAGTACAGTTCATTCAAGGGTACTGTATAGATGTACACAAAGTGACTGTCCCATTTGTTTTCAGTACTGTGGAATACCTGTAGTAAGATGTGAATTATAGACTCCATGCAACATGTATACAACCCAGATGGCTTAGTGGTACATCCAGTGACCTCAGTGTGCATGGTCCAGGGTTCACAACCTGCAAGCTTTGTTGATACTGTCTATTAGGACTGCATAAGACACTTTTAAGCAGGTGTAAATGTGATTTTGTGACAGTAAGCAGCGGGTACACACAGGTAACAGACATCTACAACTTGCAGTATACTTGAAATGCCCTTCTTTGGCAATCCTGCTGATGTCACCCACCTATGAATATACCTCTGGGACTGCTGTAACCCAGTCATCTCCACGGCATGTGCTGCAATTGCGTAATGCTGTAGTGTGTTCAACTAGTTTGGTGGGTGTCCTAATCCCAGACAGGTCAACTGTGTGTATGTGTGTGTGTGTGTGTGTGTGTGTGTGTGTGTGTGTGTGTGTGTGTGTGTCTGTGTGTCTGTGTGTGTGTGTGTGTGTGTCTGCCTGAGAAATTAACAATGCATTTTAGAGTATGCACACTCTTTACTTTTCACATAACCACCTTTGGCAATCCTGCTGATGTCACCCACCTAGAAATATACCTCTGGGTCAGCTATAATGCAGTATTCTCCATAGCGCATGCTGTAACTGTGTATTGCTGTAGTGTGATAAGCTACTTAGGTAGGGGTTCTATTTCAAGAAAGTCCAACTGTGTGTGTGTGTGTCTGCCTGAAAACGTAACAATGCCTGTTAGAGTATGTACACTTTTTACAATTCACATAACCGTCTTTGGCAATCCTGCTGATGTCACCCACCTAGAAATACACCTCTGGGAGTGCTGTAACCCAGTATTCTCTGTAGCGCATTCTGTAACTGCATATTGTTGTAGAGAGATAAACTAGGTAGGTAGGGGTTCTATTCCAAGAGAGGCCAACTGTGTGTGTCTCTCTGTCTACCTGAGACAGGAATGATCCCTTTTAGAGTATGCACACTCTTTACAATTCACATAACCACCTTTGGCAATTCTGCTGTTGTCACCCACCTAGTAATACACCTCTGGGACTACTGTAACCCAATAATCTCCCTAGTGTGTGCTGTAACTACGTAATGCTGTAGTGTGATACACTAGTTAGGTAGCGGTTCTATTCCAAGACATGGCAGGTGTGTGTGTTTGACAGTCAGATCCTGTGTGGAGGTGGCTGTGAGTGTCTACCCACCGGACATATTGGGAAGCGGATTTTGTAGTTTTCCTATATGATGTCCATATTATATGTCACAATGTCCACCTCACGAGGAGTACAGATGTCAGTCAGCCAAGGGACTGTGTTGGCAAGCCATGCCTCTACATCTGGCAAAACGCCTGGTGAACAAAGTATGCAACCCTACTATTATCCGGAATATGTTCTGAACCCATGTGTTATACACAAACACACTTGCCTAGAATATCCCGCTATGTTGCTAGTACCCTGCACATTGATGACAGATAGTAGGCATGGTGTGATTGCAGTGGGCTTCAGAGGGCATGGCACCCTATACAGCAGTACAATAGGCACATCATTGCAGACAAGGTGCCTTCATTATGTTTCCCACTGGAAGCCTGCATCATATGTGGTGCCATGAAATGTGATCCACAGAAACCATACAATGCCTTAAACATGTGTCCTGTATGGACAGATGACACTGACACCAGGGAATACCTGTATCATGCGATCAATGCAGGTGCAGGGTTAACCTGCTGTCTATAAGCAGGTCCTGCCACACCAGGCCAGTATTGGCATATCTGAGGATTACAGTCTGTGTACACAACATGTGCCAGCCAAACCAGGTACACTTGTATATGTCACTGTACATTAATGTGGGGCGTTCACATCCCAGGCAATGTCCATGTCAAGGACTATCAAACACAGACATGGCATTCATTGCAAACCAATGACCATACACAATGGTAACCAGGATGTCAGGACAGTTCATACAATACCCATCTGTGTGGGACATTGCAGACACTACACCCCTGTACCACACTGCACACCATTGTCAGGTGGCGTGATGCCAAGGATTACCCCTCACCCAGCCTTGTACAGCCATCTTGCACAGCCAGCCACTACACACCCATGAAGCAATGCACACATGCATGTCAGTACTGGCACCTTGTGTCTGCGTGTGGGGTATGATGCTCCCAATCACAGTCACTCCCTGTATAACTTCCATTGGCATACCGGCAGATGTCAAACACGTTCACATGCCTTAGCCCATAGAACCTCCGGATATCCCCTGTGGTGCATGTAGTACCTGTGCTTTACTGCAGTGTGGCAAACTAAGTAGTTAGGAAGTGTATTTGTGGGCTTGGCAAAGTGTGTCAATGTGAGTCCATTAGAGAGTGTGGTTGTGTTGACAATGACATCCATTCATGTGGACAGCCATGTGTGCTACACCTAATGTATGTCTAATCTCTGTTGCAGATGTCGCTCACGAGCACACATATATGTTCTTCCAGCACACCAACATGTCAGCTTTTTGGCACATGGATTAACTGCATGCACTTGTAATAGTAATGACTAGTCAGTCAGGGATTTGAACCCCTGTACTGGTAGGTGTGTGACAGATGATGCTTAGGTTTTAGTGTCCAAGCCCTGCACTGATGCACTTTTCCTCTGCCTGTCCATCCCACACACTCTCTGGTGGATATGGAGTTGTACACCTGCTCAGCAGCACCTTGTGTTTTGTAAGTGATGGTCATGATCAGGTGATGGCCTCTGCACCTATTACAGTCCTCCTCTAGCTGATTGCATGTGGAACAGCTGTGATGATGTTCCCAAAGCCAACCGCATGGAAACACAGTACAATATCTAGGAACATCATGTTGGTGTTTGCCCATGACAGTCGCTGCGAGTGGTACCTGGATCTGGTGTTTAGTAAACGGCATCACAGATGATATCTGGATGTTTCTCAAACAACATACACAGTGGGAAATAGCCTAAAGACAGGAGGGTGATGTGCCACACATGACTACAGCATGTAAGTGTAGTTATGTTTCATTGAGACTACTGCCTGTTTAACAAGTTGTGTATGGTAATGGCTATTCTGCATGTTTTAAAACTGACAAGACAGTGCTCTGTTTGTGGGGGAACCCCATCTATAGGGCCATGTGTGGACTGGTCAGTGTGAGGAACCATTTGTTTCCTGTGTTACTCACTGAACACACACCTGTGAACTGCAGGAGCATAGTGTGAAGATTGCAGTCAGTACATGGTGATAGTGATGAGTTACTGCCATCGCATACCAGATTGGACATATGTGACATGAAACAGTTGTATGACAGACACTGTCTGGGGTTCTTAGTGACATGCCAATAATGGGTCATTGTTCATAGCTGCAGTCACAAGTTTTCTACACTTTGAACAGATGTCATGCAGTATATATGCATGTGTTGTGTTCCCTCTGCAAATGTATACCATCTGTTGTGTTGGGTTGACGGTCATATCTATTCATGCTGTTAAAAGTAATCCTGAATGTTGTTGACTATTACTAAGCCATATCTGTGTTTAAACTGCAACACCATAGGCTGTATGGGTTTGGAGGTCCCAGCAGAACCTCCTGTCCCACTTCAGCTGGCCATGGCACCGGGCACCAGCACATCTGGGGCCCAGCCTTGGACCTCCACCTCTGTTGGCTCTGCACCATCTTCTGGTGGAACCACCACTGAGGATGGGGCTTGCCCCCTGGGAGCAGGTCCAGACAGGAACATGTCTGCTGTCTTACAGTCCTGGACATGGTGCATAGGGGGCCCAATAAGGGGTTTTGAGGCCAGATACACCAGTTCAAGGGCAGAGTGTCACATTTACAGGGTGAGCCTGCCCCTCCCAGACAGCCCCCAGCACTGCCACCTTTGCAGCTGTTTTGGTGCAGTGGTGGCTGCCCATGGCTGTGAACCTCCGTCCCACTGTTTCCATCTGGGGGCACATGGGCTTGTGAATGCTGAACAAGCCTCCCTGTCTGAGGTGTATCCCCCAACATGTGTCATATACCGACCCTGTATGCTGTCTTGTCTGTCATCCTACCCAACATATCCTCCTCGAGCATACCTACTTTCCTTCCCCCGCATCCTACTCTCACCCTACGGAAATAAAAGGCCAATTGGTTCCTAGAAAAACATTTGCCCCATACATAGCTGTCCATTTCACACATGTGTCCACTGGACACATGCAACCCTTTTAATATGCATCACAACATACTCCAGTTGTTCTCACCCCTGTCTCTCAGGCACAGAATCCTGGTATGTGCATGACTCCTAAAGGTTCCGGGTACATGTGATGCAGATGACCCCATTGTACACACAGCACTACCGGTCCTTTATGGTTACCCCATTTACCTTTTTCATGATGATGCCGCATACAATACCTTGCAAGAGTACTGTTCTCACATAATGATTGGACAAGAACTGCTGTGCTAATGTAAATAAAATTCACAGATTGATGTATTTCGCCAATGTACAAATGTTTGGTGTATTAATTACACATGTCTGTCTGAGGGAGTCTTGATATTACATAGGACAACACCGCTGCATAATACAGCCATTGCTGGTGTTTCCCTTTTCATTCCTTTGTAATGCTTTGTTGTCACATGGGATGTTCTTGATATATCTATATATATATGTATGTATGTATCTATATCTGGACATAAACACTCACACATACATGTACATGATGGAATACATTTCCTATACTGTTGAATGACTGTGCTGGATGATATGTTTTTGATAAGATCCAATGTCTGTATATCTGTCACGGCTTAGTGGTAATTCACAATAGCTGTGTGTGCAGGGTACTGGTTTCGAGCCTTGCAGAGGCCGTTTATTTTGTTGCTAGGCAGAACAAGGCCATTGGATACGGAGTGATTAAGGCACATTAAAGCAGTTGTGAGCAGGTGTGCATAGGTTTGCGTGGAGCTAAGCAATGCTAACCTCCTGTTACAGTTTCTTACACTCAGTTAGCCCGTACATTGCTTCACCAGTGTAATACTCGCATACTGGCAACCAGACAGGCAGACACCTGCTTTCTCCTGCACTTGCAAATGCACTGCATTTGGTGTTTGCATCTGACACTCACAACCCTGGGAGGGAGTGAGGACTACGATATTACCTTGTGATGCCTATTACATCGGATTACATGACTACAGTATTGGGAATGGCTGCCCATTAGGCGAAAGCATGCCGTTCGATTGTACTGAATCTGCGGCCTGTCCAGAGTTTGATTCATATTATTGGTGTGTTCCTCTTACAATCTGCACCTGTCTGGCTAATACATGGGAATTGACACTCTTCAATACAAACAAGTAATTGGGTTTTGGAACCCACATCCTTCAGCCAAGTCATGATACTGCATACCTAATATTCTATCATCTTTCTAAGGTTGTCAGTGGAATACATGCTTTCTGTCACTATCAGACCTCTCATACAATTGGGGAAAAATACCAGCTGAATCAGTGACACATCATAACAACATCAGGGACACATTTAAATTATTGGTGCTATTAACCTGACACACTGACAGACTCAGAGCATATGAATTCATACACATTTTCTGAGGTAAATGATGTTAATAACTCTTAATTGTTGTCATTATCCATTACATGTAATTCACCTTCTTTCCTCCAAAAGTCACTAGTTTTAGGAGGGATTAAGTGGGACAGAGTTAGAAATTGAGTCGAAATCAGGGACATCCCTGGAAATCGGGGACAGTTCAGAGGTATGGTCCCTATTTGTTCCCATAATGGTTTATGTCCTGTCCAGTGGATTTGCTCTTAGGGTTTGAGAGGTATGGGTGTCAGCTTTGCCCATTTTGGAATATTACTTACATCCCCGGGGTGGTCTTAATACGACTGCAACAGCGAACACCTGCACGCCTAGGCCCATAATTGCATACCCATAGTTCCCCAACCTGCCACTCCTCTACAGCACTCATCCTTACTGTGGGTGCAGGTGGGGTATAAACACACCACTACACACTGCCCACTCTGCACATGTCGGGACACATGTCATACATTGTGCCGACCCATGGGTTATCAGGCTTGCGCAACCTACTGGTGCATGTACATCTACAGCCTGGTTTGATGAATCATTACCGGGGCTGCCTCCGATGATCATTAATTTTTTGGTGTTCCACAAGGGACATCGATGTCTATGTTTCAGAATTAGACCTGGCAGGTCTCTCCCACTGGTAGTATCCTGCTGGTGGTCTGGGAAGCAGTGGTGTGTTTACTTATACTGTGTGTCTGTATGTCTCACCAGCCTAGCTGGGGGGGCTGGGGGGTTGATGCTACGTGTTACACATTTGTTTATTGTCCTCCTCACCACCATATGCACGGTCTGTGAACATATGTAACTTGTAACTGCTGTATCATATCTTAGCTATATATATGTGTATATTTACAGTCACACACACACACATATATATATATATATATATATATATATATATATATATATATATATATATATATATATATATATAACTATATACAGATATATCTGTATATGTAGGCATACATGTATATATTTATATATTGCTGTATATATATATATATATATATATATATATATATATATATATATATATATATGAAAAAAATAATGCCCTTCCGCGTTCTTCACAGTAAGGAGTCCTCTAGTACCTGTTATCCATGGATTACCTAAGGTGCACAAAAATCCAGTTGCCCCTGATTTAAGGCCCATTGTATCAGGTTCAGGTTGGTCAACTGAACCCTTATCTGTTTACTTAGAACATGAACTCAAAAAAGTTCTGAGTAATTACACTTACATTTTGAAAGATACAGAACAGTTCTTGGTCGACTTGTTTCAGTATTCACATCACAAACCAGACATGAATGACATCTATTTAGTCACGATGGATGTAGTTTCTTTATTCACTTGTATACCGAATCATGAAGGCATTGACTGTCTGAAATCACTACTAGGTGAACTGGTGAATTATGATCCTCAGAAAATTGATTTTCTATGCTTACTTTTGAACTCACACTTAAAACAATGTCTTTCTCTATGATGGCAAATATTATAGACAGAAAAAAGGTGTAGCGATGGGCACAAGCTGTGCAAACAGTTATGCGAACTTAGTGATGGTCACATGGGAACTTACCCATATACTTAACCAGCCCAAAATAACATTCTATCGAAGGTTTGTAGATGACCTGTTATATCTATGGAAAGGTTCACAGGAAGAACTCATAACACTTGTAGGAAACATCAACAAAGAGGAATGTTTTCTGAAGTTTACATTGAACTACTCATTGAACAGTGACGACTACTTAGATACTACAATATACAAAAAGGAAGGTAGACTGTCTACTAAGGTATATCGCAAACCTTGCTACACCCCAGCATTCTTACACAGAACGAGCATGCATAACCCTACTATTTTTGGCAATATTATCAAGGGTCAGGCTATGAGGCTATCAAGGCTCTCATGTGAAGACGCATCCTTTCACAAAGAATTAAAACAACTTGAGACTGGCCTCATTAACAGGGGCTACAGTAAACATGACATTTCTAAGGTTTACTCTAATATGAATAACTATAGGCAAACGAGAGCAAAACCTTATTTCTCTGAAAGCAGCTCGCAAAGGTGCAAGAGAAATACAAACAACAAACCTTCTAGACAAGCCATCATTCTTCCTTATTCTAACAACATCTCCACTGCAGAGCATGCCATAGCAATGCATTGGAACATATTGATGGCAGACAAAAATATTGCTGAGATCATTGGAACTCATCCATCGTTTATATATAGTAACAAGGTCAACCTCAAGAGATCACTTTGCTACAGAACAGAAAACAGGAGAATGCTTCCTCATACCTCTAACTTTGAGGGCACTAAAAATGTGGCAAATGCCAACAATGCCACCTCATAGATGAGTCACGATTTTTCAAACACCCTGAAACGGGTGTACTATGGGAACTCAGGAACAGCAGCTCATGCCATACCAGGAATGTTGTTTATGTGGCTCACTGTCTCTCATGTCATTGTTTTTATGTTGGCAAGACCAACAGATCATTGAGAGAACGTATTAGAGATCATTGTTATTGTTACAACAGGAAAGAAGATTATAGTGCATTAGCCAAACATATGCTAACTAAAGGGACAGATCATACATTTCTCTTTCAGGTTCTACATATTCAACAAGAATCAGAAAGACTGGGTGATACAGTGAATCTCACAGAACAAGCAGAAGTCAAATGGATACTTAGACTTTCTGCTCACAAAGGCATGGGTCTCAATGACACAGTGTCCCTGAAACCACATCTAAAAGGGCGTAAAATTAAATGACTTTGACATCTGTGAGAGAAACAACAATTTGATATTTAACATTCATGTGTTCAGTTCTACATGTTTTTCATGCATTATGCACTGTTTTGACTGTGATTTCTATTTCTGATTCTTTGCATTTAGTGCCTGCATTTATAGCTAAACCAGCGTAGTTATCCATTCACTTATTGAATGTTTGTTTGTGGTCAAATAAAATGCTAAGTTACTTTGAACACATTATACATAATTATACCCCCTATTTACACAATGACTTTTTGGTGCACTCGTATAGTTGCACATCTGTTCACTCCAGTACACAAGGTTTGAAAGTATTTTGTGTATTCATTTTTACTTACTGCCCTATTTGGAGCTTTTATATGTTTGCATATTTGTCTGTTTCTACATATAAGGCTTTTAAATATTTTCTGCATATACTTGTACATTTTAAATTTGCTATTGTGTGTTGTTTTAAAGTGCTTTTAGTATTTTTAGTTGCATTATAACATCAATGTAGGAACATTGATTTTATCTCTGTGTATAACTTTAAATTTTCTATGACAAGGAGTTTGATTCAATCAGCTGACTGCTAGATTGATCACATGATTTTCAGAAGTTATATAAGCTGTTTTCAAACTCATTTGGTTTTAGTCTGATGAAGCGGATGGTAGATCCGCGAAAGCGCTTACTCATTTAATAAACTCATTTGCTTTTTTTTTTTTACTGGTTTTGACCTCCTTTGGCTTCACATTTCATGAATCCTGTGTTTGTGAACTTTGGACCTACTTCATGACCACGCTGACTTTGTTTGTTGTTGGATTAGCTGTTGAATGATACTTTATGCTGCTGCTGTTTCCTTTGGATTACTTACAGGACCACGCCTATCATGCCTGTTGATGGACTAGATTTTTAACAACTTTGTAGCTGGGCCTCCTTCACCAGAAGTTTTCTGTGAGTACTTTTCAATTTTGAATTTTGGAAGTTCCACGCGGAAGGGCATTATTTTTTTCATTTTTGACTTTTTGGGCACCACTGTTTCTGTTTTATATATATATATATATATATATATATATATATATATATATATATATATATATATATCTAACAACATATGGGTCTATGGGTGTCTGCATATGTATATATTTATATGTGGGTATGTATATGTATTCTATCTCTGTATGTATACATTTTTACTATGGAGAGGGAGAGGCTTATCTCTATGTCACTATGGGTAGATATACACACACATACCTCTACATATATACATCTACATCTGGTTATTCTGTTCCTTACCATATAGATTACACTTTGCTGCAGTGGGACTCGTAGTGGGTGTGGCTGCTCGTTGGGCGACGCCTCTGCCCAATGAACACATTTTCTTACATCCCTGGGGCTGTCCATATAGGCTCACATCAGCCAACAACTGCACACTTAGAACCATAAGTAGCTACCCATAGTTCCCCCACCTGCACCTTCTCTACATCACCTTTCCTTACTGTGGGTCCTGGTCGGTTCTGAACACACCACTACACTCTGCCCACTCTCCACTTCATGGGACCCATGTCATACAATTGTCTCGACCCATGGGTCATCAGGCTTTCCCACCATTTTATTCCAGGTATGTATACACCCCAGCAAGAATGGCTGATGAATCACCTTCTTTTGGTTTTGCCAATTTTTGGGGTGACCCGCAAGGGACACACATGTTTGTGTTCAAAGATTAGATTTCACAGGTGCACTGTGTACCCCCAGTTGTCTCCTGCCTGTGGTCTGGGGAGCAGTGGACTATTTACATTGTTTGCGGTTTGTGTGTATGTTTCCCGTGTCCGGCTGGGGGGTAGAAGGTCACGCTACGTGTTTCATGTTTCTTGCTTGGGCGCCTCACTTCCATTGGCATAGCCTGTGAACATATGTCATTCTTGTGTGCTGTTTCCTATCATAGCTGTATATCTGTGTATATCTATGCACACACACACACACACACACACACACACTATATATATATATATATATATATATATATATATATATATATATATATATATATATATGTGTGTGTGTGTGTGTGTGTGTGTGTGTGTGTGTGTGTGTGTGTGTGTGTGTCTGTAAAGCAATGCATACCCCGCTCAAATGCACTTACACATGCTTACTGGTGTTTCTATATGCTTAAACCTGCTTACTAGTGCCTTATTCATTATGACACTGACACTTCACTCCAGTTAATTTTTAATTGTTATTTTGCAGGTTATACAGTGGACAGATGTCACAATATGTTCATGTACAGCTTACTGATGGTAAATGGTATGTGATGCAGTGGGATTTGGTATGGGAATGTCTGTTCGTTAGCAGGTTGCTCTAACCAATACACTATTGCTGTGCTGCTTCATTTGCATATATACCCATATACCCATAGCTCCTGGTTCACCAAACACACACCCCAACGTCTCCCTAACACTGCAGTCATCCATTCTCCAGTTGGAATCACAGTGTATCCACACCACTACACATTGGCCACTCCCTACTTCTATAGCCCCATCCCATCGGTTGGCACACTCCACGTAGCCTCAGAACTCCCAAACTGTTAGTCCACAAACATCGGTGACATGAGTGACCAAAAGGATACTATTCACAATTTTTGGGTTGTCCCACATGGGACACACATGTGTTTATGTCAAGATTAGACTCTATACTTCATTATATCCTTACTCCCATTAACATGACACTACAATAAATTAATAAGTATGACTATGTGGTAATGCACACGTTACACATGAGAGCCTAATTATGTACATGTTCGGCATATTTCTTTTACAAATAGACAGGTTTGGTAATTGGCGTTGCCGTAGCAGGCAGATAACAGGAATGATTCCATGGGTGTGAAAGTCCTCACATTTGATTTTTTTCAGCACAGCACTGACTTCAGACATTGTACACACTTTTGTATTTTAGCAGTTTTGTCCCTTCCCTCTTATGCACAACCTATTATTCTATCGACTGTCGAGGTTTGTAAGGGCACATTCATGTTATTTATGTCTGCAAATGGAATGAAAGTGTTACAGAGAATGTACTTCTACATATTAATGTCTGCATGTGTGTATGCATATATACTTATAACGAACTCACTGACCTCCACAGGGTGGCCACATTAGAACCAGCCCATCCAACCCTGGCATGCCTGGCTCCATAATTTCATACTCATAGTTCCTCCACCCCACCTGAGTTCAACATACACGCATACCATCCATTGTTCAGTTGTTATCGCAGCCATGACACACCTCCACACATTGCCCTCTATCAAGCGTTAGGGGCCCTACACGTATGTTGTCTCAACCCATGTATTCTCAGGCTCTCCCACCATTTAGCCCTTGAACATACCTGCCCTTGCTTATGTAATGGTCGGATGGCCAAATAGCCTATCATTTTTTGGGTAGTCCCACCAGGAACTACCCTCTGTGTATAAAGTAGACCTAGCAGATCAGCAATGTTACTCCCACTGGTAATATCCTGCCTGTGGTGTGAGTAGCTGTGCTTTGCTCACTCCTGCCCAGCTTGATATGACATAAGCTGACAGCACTATATAATATTGGGGCTGCTGTTGATTCCCTTCTCATTCCTTTTGTATGCTTTATTGTTACGTCATTCTTTCTTCATAGATATATATATATATATATATATATATATATATATATATATATATATATGTGTGTGTGTGTGTGTGTATATATATATATATATATATATATATATACATATATATATATATATAAATATATATATGTATATATATTATATATCTGTACATACATATATACATTTCCTATGCTGGGCACTGCTTAGACCCTGTGCAAGCAAACTCAGACTTGCTTACTGGTACTTATATGTGTTTACTGCTGCTTATTTGTGCTTACACTTGCTTACTAGTGGGTTATTCATTATGACAGTGCCACTTTGCTTAAATGATATTTAAGTTAAATATCTCATGGGATACTCTTATGTTGGTTTCAAATGGATAATGCGTTTTTAGAACGCTCTCTTGAATTAAAACAAGTACCCAAAGGTTTGCGTATTTTTAAGTTGCCCCATGGTTTTGAGGAAGGTACAGCTATGTTTAATGAGCTTCTATCTCTTTTTGACAGAACAGGCTTTGAACTGCTGAAATTAATTATACGTAACAACTCTGAGAAATTGAATAAGTTAAATGACAAGCTATGTCAGCTTGACAAAAAGATTAAAGCAGACCTTTTATTTGAACATAACAAATTTAGACTTGATAATATATTTAAAGATATGGATAGGTATGTGACTAAGGGACTTGACATAAAAAATCACAAAATAGAAAGGGACACATATGATTACAGGAACAACAAAGTTTACACACACTTCAAAGAATACAAGAACATGAAATATTACAAGGAATACAACAGGCACAATAGTCAAGACAATCATCATCCAACATCAGATTACGTTCAAACTTATAGAAACAATACCAATAACAGTAACAACGATGAATCACAACCAGTTTTTTTAGATCAACCAATATTAAGGAGATCAGAAAGAATAAGGGAAAGACAGGGCAGTTACAAACACCCCCCATTCAGTCACTACAACAAAGGAGAACAGAGAATGAATCCATGGCACAGACAGTAGATTTTCACTCATTGTTACCTAATCAAGAATTGACAAATGATTTGATTAACCATCAAGATGTAGGTACTTGCTCAATCTTTACCTTTTCAGGTTTTAGTTTATATAATTATACCAACTGCAATTTTGGCAAGACTTATTTAGAACTGTTTAGCAAAGGTTTTAATTTCGTACTTTCTTTTTGTCTGGATATTGGTAGTGTGTTGATTAATTTTAAACTATATACTAGAATGTTGAATTTAAAAATATTTTTTCATCAGACAAATACTAATATTGACAATACATTTTTTACCCCCAAACGTCACAGCACTTTTATACCCCCTCAACATTATTTGATTCAGATTTTTGAAAAACTTTGTGAAAATAGTTTCAGAAGAATTTTAAGTAATAAAATAGTTAGGAATTACAACCTGAAGTATTTTGGATTGTGGAGCTATTTTATCCTTTTTCCGTTTGTGATCTGGTATATGTTCAATAAAGGTTTTGAGAAGAATTCCAGGACTCAAGGTTTGCTGAATTTAGCTTATTGGTCTGTTCTGCTCTGATTTGAA